>NC_081160.1:13481046-14081046 GCF_012432095.1 Onychostoma macrolepis
AACATCACACTGGACTTCAAGCAACATGGATTCTGTGCCTCTCCACTCTTCCTTCAGACTCTGGGACCTTGATTTCCAAATGAAATGTAAAATTTACTTTCTTCTGAAAAGAGGACTTTGGACCACTGAGCAACAGTCCAGTTCTTTTTCTCCACAGCTCAGGTAAGATGCTTCTGACGTTGTCTCTGGTTCAGAAGTGGCTTGGTAGCCCTTTTCCTGAAGACGTCTGAGCGTGGTGACTCTTGATGCACTGACTCCAGCTTCAGTTCTCTCCTTGTGAAGCTCTCCCAAGTGTTTGAATCGGCTTTGCTTGACTGTATTCTCAAGCTTGCGGTCATCCCTGTTGCTTGTGCACCTTTTCCTACCCAAATTCTTCCTTCCAGTCAACTTTGCATTTAATATGCTTTGATACAGCACTCTGTAAACAGCCACACCTTTCAGTAATGACCTTCTTTGACTTACCCTCTTTGTGGAGGGTGTCAATGTTCGTCTTCTGGATCATTGCCAAGTCAGCAGTCTTCCCCATTATTGTGGTTTCAAAGAACAAGAGAGACCCAGAATTTATACTGTAGAGATGGTCATTTATTCAAACTAAAATGTAAATATTCTAATATTTTGAGATACTGATTTTTGACTTTCATGAGCTGTAAGATCTAATCATCAAAATTAAAAGAAATAAACATTTGAAATATATCAGTCTGTGTGTAATGAATGAATATAATATACAAGTTTCACTTTTTGAATGGAATTAGTGAAATAAATCAACTTTTTGATGATATTCTAATTATATGACCAGCACCTGTATATTCTGCCTCGTTCTGTGACAAGAAGCTACATCAGATCACAAAAGGAAGCATTTAACTGGTGTTGTGGACTAAAAAGGTTATAATGTTCTCTTTTGTTGGACATTTTTTGTTGAATACAAGATAATTTTAGCTTTAGGCATTTGAATTTAAGAATGTTTAGCTTAGCTAGTTAATGGAAGGCTACCTGCTGCCGTCAGAGCAAGTGTAATTTCTGCATTCATGTGCTCCTCAGATGCTCTCATTTTCCGAGTTGTGCTTTTAAGTCGGAATGTGAAAACAGCACGCTCGCGTTACTACAAAGATTTGTTGGACTTGTATTATTAGAGCTTTTTGAGCCACACTGTGAAACAGCCAATCAGACCAGAGCTCAACATTATTATTCATGACCCTTCCAAATAAGCCAATAACAGACCATTTCATTCTAGGGAGAAATCCTAGGGTTGTAAATGCACATGTAAAACCGTTTCTGGAGAATTTTTGCCCTTACCTAAGCCACATACCTTCTATGTAGATATCAGAGAACAATTTAAAATATTGTATCTATGCATTCTATAGCACCTTTAATAAACATGCATTAGTAATGTTTTGCCTGATGTGCCCTCTTGTGGCCTCAGGAGAGAAGCCAAGAGCTTTTTTCCCCCTAACTGAAATTGAAATTGTCTTTTTTAAATTTGACTATAATTCACACGTTATCATGGCTTAATTTTCTCGTGATCACAACATAACAAATGTTGTTTTCTCGTGATCTCGACATAACAAATGTTGTTTTCTCGTGATCACGACTTAATTCTTAATTCTTGTCTGTATGAATTACTAAGAATGCAATTCGTTTAACACGTTAAGCTTTTTACCCATAGAAAACAGTTAGGCTATAAGAAAAAACGTGTTTGTCTGTACATAGGCTATTATAATTTATTAAAAATGTGTTTACTGAGTTTGGTCTTTTAAAAACACTCTTAACGCATTGAGCAATGTTAAGCATTTTGGAATGCCCCCTTTGAGGCGCAAATGATCGACAGATAACTGTGCGCTCTTATACTGTATTTTGTGGATATAGAAATGACGTCTACAATAAAATAAATAGGCTAATCAAACACTGCTGATTTTGTCCAGAGTTAAGCTACGCTAAACATTTTATTTGTGTAATTAACATGTTTAAATGGTCCAACAACAAAGCATTTAACGCCGCAAGCGCAGGCAGAGCGCCTTAGAAGAATGCAGAGAAGAACTATTCTAAAAATTTTAAACTGCTTGTATTCAACTCTCTTCATTTTCCTTGTTCGTTTAAAATTATATATAATAAAATTATTATATATAATATATTATAATAATTTTTGTGATTTTTATTAGTCATGTAGGATATCATGTGCGTAACAAGCTTAATGCTGCTGCTGTGTGTGTTTTACAAAGAAATGTAGAAAATGCAAAAGATTAGGCTACAACACTATAACATCACTGAACTAAATTATACAGATGTATATCTTATTAATATACATTTATTAACAATAAAGATTAAAAATAAGAAAGATGCACATTAGAAATGGGCTACGTCGTTGTAAATGAGAAACAGTGATGAGTCGTGCAGCAGTAACATAAGTTAATTAAATGTCAGCAATGAATGGCACAAATTATAGATAACTTAAGAAGGTCCTCTGTCCCAAACGTGTACAGTATGCTGATACAGTAGCAGTAGGCTATACAACTCCCCAATCGTAGTTCTATACTGCCACCTGTTGGCACAGTTGTGTAACTTGAGAACAACTTTTGTTATGTCATGATCACGAGAAAATTAAGTCGTGATAACGAGAAAACAACTTTTATGTCATGTCGAGATCAAGAGAAAATTAAGTCATGATCACGAGAAAACAACTCGTTATGTCGAGATCACGAGAAAACAAGAAGGAAAAAAATAATAATGCATGGCCGCTTAGAACTTCCGTACCCGCGGGACTGTTTGTAATAAAGATTTAAATGTAAAAGGCATGAGAGCCGACTGTTTCTGTCAGTGGTTTTAATTTAAAATATTTGTGATAGCCTAACAAAACGTAGATTAAAAAAACATTTAATACGTTTATATTAATTGAGTTTAAACGTGAATATGTCTGTGAAAGATTGTGAAACTGTACTGTGATAAGAGGATCACAATGCTGAAAAAGCACTTTCAGTATAGGCTAACAAACTTTGGATTTGAAATCAAAATAATGCATAAATGTTGTGTTTGTGGTAAACAGCCGCGGATCAGGAGTGGACTGCAAATGCGTGCTGTGTGAAAGTACAATGAGTCCGTGCTGCTTCTGCACTGCAGACGGAGCATGTGTGAAACAGGCGATAGACGTCATAACAGGGTAGTGCTGCCATATGTGAACCTGGAACACAAAACCAGTCTTAAGTCGCTGGGGTATATTTGTAGCAATAGCCAAAAATACACTGTATGCGCCAAAATTATTGATTTTTCTTTTATGCCAAAAATCATTGGGACATTAAGTAAAGATCATGTTCCGTGAAGATATTTTGTATATTTCCTACTGTAAATATATCAACTTAATTTTTGATTAGTAATATGCATTGCTAAGAACTTTATTTGGAAAACTTTAAAGGCGATTTTCTCAATATATATATATATTTTTTTTGCACCCTCAGATTCCAGATTTTCAAATAGTTGTATCTCGTCCAAATATTGTCCTACAAACCATACATCAATGGAAAGCTTATTTATTCAGTTTTCAGATGATCTATAAATCTCAATTTCGAAAAATTGACCCTTATGACTGGTTTTGTGGTCCAGGGTCACATATAGCCAATTCATTACAGTGAACCCCAGGGACACTGGAGTTGATACTGGAGACCACCAAAATCTGGTGGTCTTATGGCTGTATGTGTAATGCTAGTGATTTACATAATATATGTATACTTATGTTGTTTGGCTGCAATGGTGCTGTCAAATGACATATTTAATTTCCTACTATGAGACAATGTGTTTGGGGCTATTGGCTCCATATGCTGAGCAACCTTCATAGTAACATGGCATGATTTAAAACATTCACCATAGATATCTGCTATATGATGTGACATTGATAAACCAATATCGAAAGGGGACTTCTCCAGTTACTGATGTATCCTCGGTGTATCCACGAGATGTTGTGTTCATGCCGTATTACTTCTGCTCAGGGTTTTTCATAACTTGTTTATTAATTCAGAAGGTTTTAAGCAAATCAAGTTAAGCATCACCTTATGTAGGAGGGCGTGGCTGCCATAAATTTGCACGCTTGATCTCCATTGACTATTGCAAGGCAAAAGTGTCTCATTCCATCATTTCAGGGAACTGAGGTTACATGAGTAACCGGTGACATTATAGTTTGATAGAACATTTATTATTGTTTAATAAATTATTTTGTACATTTGGAAAATTACTAGCTTCTCGTATAGTCTGGTGAAGCTCCAACCAATGTTAACTTTTGATATTTTGTTATTTTTTTATATTTTTGTAATAATAGTTCAGAATCAATTCAAAATCATTTTAATTAAACTACTTTAATAATGCACCACAACTCTTCGCCTCTCTCTACTTTCTACATTTTATACCAGTAAATGGACATCATATAATTGTTTTTTTATTTCCTTTTTTAGATTCCTTGTGAAAATGGATGCTGAGCTGCTTCACTCCCCTGTGGTTGGTCTGGCGGAGGAGGAGGAGGTGGACATGACTGACTGGAACCTTCCACTGGCCTTCATGAAGAAACGCCACACAGAGAAAATTGAGGGATCCAAAGCTTTGGCTCAGAGCTGGAGAATGAAAGACAGGGTGAGGGAGAGACTTTTAATGTTATCTTTAGCCATTTGAGCATCAGACTATTCAACTTGATTGAGCATTGATTGCTGTCTAATTTCATTGTTTATGTGTGTGTTTCTTGTTGTTGTCTTGATTTTGTGTCATTGCCGCACTGCACTAATCTTGGTAGTAATTGGTTTGACTTGCATACTTGTCACTATTTAGTGAGTGACTGACAAGTGTGGTCAGTTGATGTAGATATCCATATGTAATGAATCCTATAGTTTTTTCACAGTTGATGTGTTTATCTAATGTGGAAAGGAAACAGTGGCATTTGTATAAATATGAGGTTTGTCAGTTTGTGTGCATGACACTTGCAGCGTAAATTTATGGAAAAAGTAAGTTTGAGCTCCGCTCTTACACAACAATTCTTCATTCTTCTTACCACCAATTTAAAAAGTTTTTATGTAGGGTGGAGCTGTACTTAGACTAATAAAATGAAGCGTAAAATGCACAAATAACATTACATTTCTAAATAATAAAAATAATTGATTTCATAAAATCACAAGATTTGATTTAATGGTCAGACAACATACCCTACGCAATGAATAAAAATCACAAACATGACACAGTTTATTAATGTGTAATAATGTTTTTAAAGATTAATGAAAATAACTTAATCCGAGGAGCTCTACAATAATTTTTACTTTTTTTTAATTTATTTTTTTATAAGAGACAAATCCTTCATCCTTCAACTGAAGTCATACCACCCACGCTTTGTGTCGACAGCTCATTTTAGGACTAGGACAATCTCCCAAATCGATACTATTATGATACTTGGGTGCAGAGTTGAGATATTGTCATTTTTAAGAACTGCGGTTCGATATTGCATTGATTTGCGATTTTTGGTTGTGTTGTTTTAACACTAGACCTTGAGGAAAAATGTAATTATAAAAACTGTACATGGTGTACGAGTCTTATTTACAAAAACAATCTATCACACATCACACTGAGGCTTATTTATTACATAGTACAATAGTATTGTCTGTAATAATCACACTCTTACAATTGCAAAAAATGTTTTTTTTTTTTTGTTTAACTCAGTGGGACTTTTCACTGTACCTTGCTTATTCATCTTTTTTCTTTCTTTTTTTACATGAGTCTACAAGTCTACATCAATAGTAAATCAATAGATATCATAACAACATCGCTAAATATTCCGACACAGTACTTCAATGCATCAAGTCTCTCAAAGTCCATAACTGAAGCAAACCAAACATAACACAACTCATATCGCATTAATTCATAACACATCAACATATGGTTCTTTCAACAGCTCAATGACTCTTTTGAATGTTTGTGTTCTTAAATGGAGGGTTCAAAGGAAAAATGATTGATGTTTGTGTGTGTCTGTGTGTGTGTGTATGTTACATGTCCGTTAAACCCATCTTTTCTGAGAGTCACTGGTGATTAAGTAGCTTCGTTGAGGTAGATGAATGAATTGTTCAAGGCCTACCTGGAGTCCGACGCACAGTCAGTGAATTTGCGGTCTGGCCAAGACAACATGAAACTCACTCAAAGTTACAGCGTTCCAATCCCGCATAGTTTAAACACAGCTCATTAACGAGCAAAACTCCTGTAACACGGTAATCTTCAGTCTTGTTGCTTCATTGTCGGCGACTTTACTTCACATCGCTTACTGTCTGGCGATTCAGCCTTCATATGGCCCAGACACCACGAGGAATGTAGCAACTTGCATGAACTGTAGAATCCAGGCACTCCACCGCAGCGCAGCGAACGAAGCTTTCATAACACGGTAATCTCCGGTCTTGTCGTTTCGAACTCCAGGCAGTTCAACTTCTTACTCTCGGTTAATGAAAACACTCACTCTCGGTACAGCAGACAAAGCTCTCACTCACGTGCGTATAAATGTATTATAGAAATATAATACATTTATACATTTAAAATTTTAATTAAAACATAATATACAAATATGAAAAAATGAATAAATACATTCTAAAATAATAAATAGTATAATATATAAACTACATTTTTACCTCAGTCTTCGGGTGAATCCCATTTCTCTGTCTTACCCCTTCCCCTACGTCTTACCCCTAGCCCTTGTCCCTTGAAACCGAGTGGTAAGCGCTAGGGGTGAAAACATACCCCTATGAAATGAGACACCACTTGGTTACGGTTACGTCATCATACACCGTCGCTAGCTGGCTGCTACGTCACCAGAGCCGACAAGTGTCGATCACGAACTTTGGGTCGTTTTACAAACTTGTTAAAACTGTAGACATGCATGGAGTCCATTCAAGGCTAGTCTGCGGGACTGTTGTGCAAATCAGCAATGTAATGTTAGCGTCGCAAACTAGCGATTTTTAAAAAAAAAAACGTTTCAATTAAGAACATGGTTGCAAATATATATGTACAGGACTGTCTAGAGCACAAAACAAGACTGTCGTAATTTTTAAATAAATTATTTAAGCCGAAAATACTTGATTGTTGCTGGTTGCGCAGTGTGTTCTGGGTACCCCTCGGTTTCAACGCAAAACTAAGGGGAAGGGGGAAGGGGTAAGACAGAGAAATGGGATTCACCCTTCACATGCCTTTTCTTCATGTCAGTTTCGAGCTCGAAATGACCACGCGAAGAACCAGCAAGGTGTGGGATTATATTGAATTAGAAGGAAACTGACAAGTTTTGTGTAAACTGTGTAATGTCAAATTGGCTTACAATAACTCTACTGGAGCGATGCGTAATCATATTCAATACAGGCACGTATGTGTTAGCTTGGAGGCTAGCCAAAGCCAGCAATGTCAATCATGTCATACACTACAACCCGCCGCTGAGGTCCGCAATCTCATCCACGCATCTATTCCTCTAAGATCCACTTTGGTGGTGGTGCGGGATTACCAGGCTCTTTTCGAAAATGTCATTATCTCTCTGCGTGTTGTAGTTATCTCTCTGCGTGCCTGTGACTTCAGTTCCTGCCGAGCGCGTTTTTTTTTTCCAAGTGCAGAATCGCCTCTAGTCCCGTCTTTCGCCAGACCACGTTAACATATGTTAAATTCACTGAACAAATGCGCATGGTCTGAGTGAGGAAACCGAGCATTGTTTTGTTTTAGACAATATAGCCAACATGAAGTACATTTTTAAAAGCCGTTTTAATGCTATTCCTTGATTAAACTTTCCTATTGTTTTTGACTTGTGTTTTAATATGTTGGCTAACATTATATGAAAATGAAGAATTCTGTCAGTCTATTATTTTCCATTTCTGTATTGCTCCAGCTGATCTGAATAAATAAGCTATGCACTGGTTTATGTTGAGTGTATGCTCTTCCTTATTTTCTGTTTAACGACCGTCTCAAATTAAATGATGATAATGTGAGGCAAGCATATGGCATTATCGTGACCTATTTTTAGC
Source organism: Onychostoma macrolepis (assembly GCF_012432095.1). Lineage (NCBI taxonomy): Eukaryota > Metazoa > Chordata > Actinopteri > Cypriniformes > Cyprinidae > Onychostoma > Onychostoma macrolepis. The sequence goes on from NC_081160.1 coordinate 13,489,050, forward strand.
AGATTTCATTGAGGGATTTGACAGTGTGATGCAAAGATTAAGTATTTCAAGTGTAGGCTGTTATACACGCACAGTTTTTTTTCTCTTGCCATTTTTTGGGGGTTTCTAGCTTTTAGACTAGTCGAATAGTCAGATACAAAACGTCCGTTTAAATGACAGTCAAATTAGTCGTAGCGCACATCCCTTGTGTGTGTGTGTGTGTGCATATATAATTTTGTATATATATATATTTATATATATTGAACAAAATTATAAACGCAACACTTTTGTTTTTGCCCCCATTTTTCATGAGCTGAATTCAAAGATCTAAGACTTTTTCTATGTACACACAAGGCCTATTTCTCTCAAATATTGTTCACAAATCTGTCTAAATCTGTGTTAGTGAGCACTTCTCCTTTGCCGAGATACTCCATCCACCTCACAGGTGTGGCATATCAAGATGCTGATTAGACAGCATGATTATTGCACAGGTGTGACCACAATAAAAGGCCACTCTAAAATGTGCAGTTTTATCACACAGCACAATGCCACAGATGTCACAAGTTTTGAGGGAGCATGCAATTGGCATGCTGACTGCAGGAATGTCCACCACAGCTGTTGCCCGTGAATTGAATGTTCATTTCTCTACCTTAAGCTGTCTCCAAAGGCGTTTCAGAGAATTTGGCAGTACATCCAACTGGCCTCACAACCACAGACCACGTGTAACCACACCAGCCCAGGACCTCCACATCCAGCATGTTCACCTCCAAGATCGTCTGAGACAAGCCACCTGGACAGCTGCTGCAACAACAATCGGTTTGCATAACCAAAGAATTTCTGCACAAACTGTCAGAAACCGTCTCAGGGAAGCTCATCTGCATGCTCGTCGTCCTCATCGGGGTCTCTACCTGACTGCAGTTCGTCGTCGTAACCGACTTGAGTGGGCAAATGCTCACATTCGATGGCATCTGACACTTTGGAGAGGTGTTCTCTTCATGGATGAATCCCGGTTTTCCCGTACAGGGCAGATGGCAGACAGTGTATATGGCCGTTTGCTGATGTCAACGTTTTGGATCGAGTGGCCCATGGTGGCGGTGGGGTTATGGTATTGGCAGGCATATGTTATGGACAACAAACACAGGTGCATTTTATTGATGGCATTTTGAATGCACAGAGATACGGTGACGAGATCCTGAGGCCCATTGTTGTGCCATTCATCCACGACCATCACCTCATGTTGCAGTATGATAATGCATGGCCCCATGTTGCAAGGATCTGTATACAATTCCTGGGAGCTGAAAACATCCCAGTTCTTGCATGGCCAGCATACTCGCCGGACATGTCACCCATTGAGCATGTTTGGGATGCTTTGGATCGGTGTATACGACAGCGTGTTCCAGTTCCTGCCAATATCCAGCAACTTTGCACAGCCATTGAAGAGGAGTGGACCAACATTCCACAGGCCACAATCAACAACCTGATCAACTCTATGCGCAGGAGATGTGTTGCACTGCGTGAGGCAAATGGTGGTCACACCAGCTACTGACTGGTTTTCGGACCCCCCCGGACCCCCCCGGACCCCCCCCCAATACAGTAAAACTGCACATTTTAGAGTGGCCATTTATTGTGGCCAGCCTAAGGCACATCTGTGTAATAATCATGCTGTCTAATACAATTATAGCAAATGAATAAATCATATAAATGAAAAACTTCAAATAATGAATAAAACACAAATATAACAAATACCGTATTGACCCGAATATAAGACGATGTTTTTTCCTTGGAAATACATCTGAAAAAACGCGTTCGTCGTATATTCAGGGTCTAGACTTTGACATGTCAATAATACACCCACAACAATAGGTGGCGCCAAAAACGCATAAAACGAGTGTGCCATGAAATATGTAATGTAATGTGTGTTGTAAAGATCGCGAATGAAAACAAATGAAAAAGAAAAGCTTATAGCAGCATGATCGTGACTGTAATGTTAGCCTGATGGGACCAAACTTCCTCTGTAAGTGATTTTAAAACATAAGACAGTACCCAAATTTGAAGACTACAATTTGATTTCACGTCTACTGATAATAACATTTTGGTAGGCTACTATGAGTTGGATGGCCTAATTGTTATATAATTCAGATGGGCTACCTGTTATTTCAATGGTATATCAAAATTCATGTCATTGTTGGTACATTTTACCAGTATTTACCATACTTTCAAAACAAAAATTAGAATTGGAAAAATATGCAATATGAAAATAATTTAAGAATAAATGTGTTTTACAGAGAGAGAAAAAAAAAACAAGATTTGATTTTCAAAAAGCCTTTTTCCAACAGGTACATCTGGAAAAAGGGGGGTCGTCTTATAATCAGGGTCATCTTATATTTGGGACAATACGGTACATTAAATTATAAATTAAAATGCTCCATCGATCAGATAAGCCCTTTACACAGTCTGACATGGCTGCGGTTGGAATTGGATTTTTTTTTTCTCCATTCTGTCCTCCAATTTGATACTATTAAGTGCTTTGACACAATCTGTATTGTTAAAAGCACTATATAAATAAAGGTGACTTGACTTGACTGTGGTTTCCTGCACTGCAGAGTTAACCCTCTGGGGTCTGAGGGTGTTTTGGGGCCCCGGAGAAGTTTTGACATGCCCTGACATTTGTGCTTTTTTCAGTTGCTTATAAACATTTTAATGGCTAAAGTCTAAAAACACTGTATTCAGCACAAACTGGGCTACAATAATATGTGAGCAGCATGTACGTACATGATTGTGTTTTTGAGAAAACAACATTTATGCGTAAAAGTTTAAAGTAACTGAAATAAGGCCATAAAACACATACAGAACATTTGTTCACAAGACTTTTGAGAACTGGATCTTGTAGCCTAGAATATTTGCTTCAAAATGATCTGAAAATAATCTAACTCACTCATTCAGAGAAAACAATATATTGATTTAAAATTTATTTAAAAGTATTTTAAGTCACTTTTTGAGTGGAAAGGCTCTATGCGAGAGGGCGCGAACTATCCTGGATAATGCTGTGACTCACACCTGAGAAGACAAAGGCCCGCATAATGAGCTCCATAATGAGCTATTGTGTCAGGTGTGTGACAGAGAGGGAATTGCTACAAGAAAGAATGTGAGGAAAAAAGAAATGTGTGTGTGTGTGTGTGTGTGTGTGTATGTATATATGTGTGTGTATATATATATATATATATATATAATATATAACTATCACATAAAATAACTTGAGATTCACTTGCGAGTGCAGTTAAACAGTTTATTAGGAACAAATAAACAAATAAACAACAGAAGAGTCAAGACATTGTGAGTGCAATATCCAAAACAGTGGCAGGAAACTGGAACCCAGGAAAACGGGAGACAGCAGAAACTGCATGAGAAAACACAAAACAGATGTGAGCAACACAATGAACGGACAAAGACAAAGCAAACATGGTGACAATACATACACTACCAGTCAAATTATTTAAACAGTAAGATTTGTAATGTTTTTTTTTTAAAGAAGTGTCTTCAGCTCACCAAGCCTGCATTTATTTGATCCAAAGTACAGCAAAAACAGTACATTATATTTATTATAATATATAGGCCTACATATTGTTACTATTCAAAATAAATAAAGCACCCCACCCCCACACACACTAAAATTAATAAATAAATTAGTGAGCATGTTGATAGGCTTATCAGGAGCAACTATATTATTACATTAGCAATCACCATTATTGCCCACGTGATTTTATAACATAGATGCACACGACAATACAAAAACAACATTTTATAACTGAGAAACTAAATTATTATTGTTAAGCTTATTATAAACCGGTATATATTATTTGAGCAGGTATTTGCAAACAGAGTAGGCTACTTCACAGTAAAGATTGGTCTAAACTTTCTTAGACATTACTTTTATATCATTGTTTATAGAACATATAACTATCCTCACGTCGTGCAACATTTAAATGCAATGAAAGGTTGCCTATCATATTTCAAAATGATGCACTCGATTTCACACATTTTATTCTGGAGTTATAGTTTGGGAAAAGTTCACCAAGTAAATGCGTTCAACTTTGTCACAACACATTATCGAATGCCAATAAGAAACATTACTTGCTCTGTATAAAATATCTCCTCCTCCGCCGGCTCCAGCTGCGCTCGCGTTCTGTTTGTGAGGTAAACAAAGCTTTTTCCTCTCAGCGCGTCTTCTGGGGGTAAATACAACTCTTTTTCCTCTCAGCGTGTTTCTGAGGTAAATACAACTCTTTACAATACAAGCGTGTTCTTCCAAAACTGAAAAGTATCTGAGATGAACGCTTTGCTGCTTTGTTTACAGTGGTGTGTGCGTTTACATGCCTCGTGGCTCGCAAGGAGATTTGTAATAACAAAAGCGCGTGGGCGTGACCTAATTAGAGATGATGAGACCAGACGGAAAAACTGGACATGTCCTTGGTTTCATACGGATTACTTTGCCACAGAATATTTGTTTTCGGTAAGACTTACTTCGTTTAACAGTAGACATGTCAAGCTTTCTATAGATATATTTCTCATGTCTCTGTGTGACGTATTTGCTGAGTTACAGTTCATTTTATTGACGTGTTTCAGTTCGCGGAGACGGAGAAGACAGAGCGCACCCTGTTTGTTTTCTTTATTCTTCAAAAGCACAAAGTTTAGTTGTTATTATGAGTGTATACAAATAAAAGTAGACCCCTTACAGATTCGAATGGTGTATTGCTCTTATCTGTACGATCAAAAATGGCAGAGTAATTCAAGTTCATTTCGGCCTTATCAGGAAAATCTGCCTCAAAACGTGTATACGCATTTGTCGACCCCAGAGGGTTAATGGCAAACCTCATTTCCAGTAGGTATTGGTCCCATAGTTTATGATTGTCTTCTACAAAGGCTGCAATCATACTTTTAAGAGTCTGATTGACTCTTTCGGTCATGCTTGTCTTTGGGTGGTAGGCTGTAGTTAATTTTGGTGTTACATTCCGACTCTCACATACTTCTTTAAATATTGCACACACAAACTGTGTACCTCTTGTCGGACACGAGAAAGTCTGGAACTCCCCATCTGGTTAGTAGGCTATCTCTTTTCTGAATACAGTTGCAACAGTTTTGGCTGTAGCTGTATGAATGGGAAACAGTTCTACCCAGCGAGTGAAGTAGTCAACAAATACTAAAAGGTATTCATTCTGATTAGTGCTACGGGGAAATGGTCCCCATGGTCTGATTTTGTCGTGTGCTGTTAATCTTCTGTATTTTCCCAGCAGGTTTCCGTTGGTCAGTTTTTAAGGTTTGGCATTTTACACATCTTTTTACAAACTTTTTTTTATATCTGACCTCATCCCAGGCCAGAAAGCGGCTTCCTGGATTCTCTTGTAAGTTTTAAAGATCCCTGCAGATTAGTTCATCTGTAACTGGAAGAGTATTCACATCTTTTTTATTTTAATACAAATTACAGCTTGTACGGGGGGTGATCTGTGAAAGTGCATCAGGAGCTGCATTCAGTTTCCCTTTCCGATATTTGACAATGAAATCATACTTCTGCAATTGCAATGCCCATCGAATGAGACGGCTGGTGGTTTTAAGTGAATTCATCACTCACTGTAAAGCAGAGTGATCTGTAACAAGAGTGAATATTCTATGTTCAAGACATTGCTGCCATTTCTCTAATGCCCATATTATGGCTAAGCATTCTTTTTCTGTTGCAGAATAATTTGACTCGGCGAGATAAAGAGTTCGGGCTGGCATAAGCGATTACCTCCTCCATACCTTGTTCTCTCTTTTGGGTCAACATTGCACCCAGTCCCATCTCACTGGCGTCCGTATACACAATGAAGGGATGCTCGAAATTGGGATGTCCGAGGATGGGTGGAGTCATCAGGCATGTTTTCAGTTCTTCAAAGGCCTGTTGCATTGTGGTGTCCATTTGAAAGGATTGGCCTTTTTCTTTAAGGAATTAAGTGGTTCAGCAATTCTGGTTTGCAAAAAACTGGTGGTACCACCCAGCTAGTCCAAGAAACCGTTGGACTTCCTTCAGATTTCTTGGAACTGGATAGTTTCGAATCACTTCCACTTTACTCGGGTCAGCGGTAATGCCTTGTAAATTTATTACATGACCTAGGAATGTCACTTCAGGCAAGCAGAACTTACTTTTTTCGAAGGTTGATGGTTAAGCCAGCCTCTTGTAACTTATGGAAAACAGCTCGGAGGTCAAGGAAATGCTGAGCAACAGATGGGGAATAGATGATAATATCGTCGATATATACAAAGCAAATACTTCCACATAGAACTCCCAAGACAGTCTCTATAAGATGTTGAAAAGTGCCTGGGGCATTTTTAAGTCCAAAGGGCATTACGTTGAAGTGGAATAGCCCAGCAGGGGTAGTCTTTGCTTTACTGGAAGCATCCATAGTAACTTACCTGTATCTACAATTAAGGTCTAGAGTGGAGAAGATAGCAGATCCTGAAAGTGATTCCAAGGTTTTAGCAAGGTTTGGCAGTGGGTATGCATCACTGTCAGTTATAGCATGTAACTTGCGATAATCAACACAGAATCGAAGTTGTCCATTTTTTCGGCGCTAGGACTACCAGAGAAGACCATCCTGATTGTGAAGGTTCCACATTGCCGGTCTCCAATATTTCCTGGAGCTGCTGGTTCACGATGGCTTGTTTGGAAGGTGACATTCGATAAGGTCATTGCTTTATGGGTATTTGATGATGTGTGTAGATTTGATGTTGGAGTACATTAGTCCATCCCAAACGAAGGGTGCAGACTTGAGGATTTGTTTGTAGGAGGTGATTTAACTCTTGCTTTTGATCAGGTGGCATTTGAGCTGCATCCACTGCTTGGTAGATGAATGTTGCATCATCCTCACTGTCATCATCTTTCAAGGCAAAGGGTAATGTCAAGGGTGGAACAGAACTTAACAGGGAAAATACTTGGTGTGGAACGGTGAGCGGTGTTTCCATCTTGCAGACATTGGAACCTCATCGGTGATGGCACACTGGCATGACCAGGCTGGAAGAAGTAGTCCACGTCTGGATCAGAGGTAAACAAATACTTCCCCCGAGACACCATTATCTGCAGTCCACTAAAGAAGATACAGTCTAGTCCCAAAATAATAGAATAAGCAAGAGCTTTGGTTGTCAGCACAGCAACAGGTAAGGGGCCAATTTGATCATGCAATTTAAGCGAGACATTCAACCATCCCAGAGGCACTTCAGCCTTTCCATTGGCCAAATATAATGGTCCAAGAGTCTGAGGGATCTAGGTCTTTCCATAAGCTTTCGTGAATTAGGGTATAACTCGCCTCCCGTGTCGACAATGGCTTTACCTATCCAGGTACCAGTACTGACTGGCATGATTAATTGTTGCGGCAGATTTCAGTCCATGTGTAGAATTGACTTCCTCATGAATAGCATTTGCAGTAGCCACAGAGTTATTAGTGAGTCTTCCTCTGGATTGCAAAGGAAAGGTTGATTGCGTGTTAAGAGCATGTTGGGCTTATGGGGGAGTAGACTGTGAGGACAAGGTAAACTGTGGGCAATTACCAGGAGAATGATGGCCTTTACACCTCCAGCATTGAACTTGTGGTTTATCTGCAAGTTAATTCATAATTATGTATAATTCATAATCAGCACTTAAACTAAAACAAAGTTGTAGATAACCATTTAAATTGCACATAAGTCCATTTTTATATCAACTTTTGTTTAATGTAAGTTTTCTTTCTACTCCAATTTGTTGTTAAATAAGCATTTAAATGGTGGCTTGTTTTCCTGACAGATTTATTAAAACTTGTTAAATAATGAAGATAACAGGATAAGTAAAAATATAATGAATATGTAATATAGTCAAAATGCTCCTTTCTAGTGTTTTTTTCCCCCAAGTTGACTGTCGAGTTTTTGGACATTGAATGGCTTTTTTGGAGTAGATGTAATTAGGGGCCAAGTACCGAAGGTGTGTAGGCACCTATTAGGGCTTTGTGATTAATCGAACCGCAATCGCGATTTGAGATGTTGCGATTTTACTAATCGCAAAGCCTGCGATGTGGACGCGATATTCTCTGTGCCAGATCAAACACAAATGCATGACTGCCAGCCTTGAGTGGCAAAAAAAAAAAAAAAAGCGCGCGCAAGTGGGATTATGGCATCTACAAGGTCAGATCAATAGTCAGGCAAAATTTTATGCAATATGAGATTACTTCGGCTTCAAAATGACAGACACCGAACAAAAAAGGTTAATTTGCAAGAGCTGTGCCACAACGCAAAAGAGCTCCCTTATCGGTTCTGCTTTTAGTACTGGAGAATAAAATATACATTTGTTTTATTAGTACATGAACGTTATCTTACACATTTTATCTCCCCAACAGATTCTAATTTGAAATAAGTTTATAATGCATGTTCGATATTCCCAATTCAGAAGACCGCACACATAGCCTGCGTCTCTGAATGCTTCTCATACTCGCTCCTCTCTGCCCCACGCAGCTCATATCCCATGTCTCACGGACGAGCCGTTTACACTTGCTGCACACACGCAGCCTGTTTCGTGATGCTCATTTATACTCGTGGTCTCACGTCCGGCTCCGCACGAGCGCATCTGGCAGTATGTATGAGGCTTGACACACGTGTGCAACCTGTCAACTCGCGCCTGGTTCCACGTTTGAAACAAATGTAAATTCAGTCTAACTGCTTTGCTAATTTCACTTGGATGAAATGAAACATTCAGCACATTTTCCACTTGTAGAACAATACCCATACTGTGCTGCACACTACTGACAATATTGAGCTGAAGCATGACTTTGCAAAATTAAAATCACAAATCAAATTGCAATCGCAATATCTGTCAAAAAAATCGCAATTAGATATTTTCCCTAAATCGCACAGCCCTAGCACCTATTATATCCGTTAGCGTTCTTATTCTTCTTCTTCTTCCGTTTCTTCCGCTCTTGAGTCTATGGCAGCCCATAGAACCGTTTGCGGGAAAGTTGTAAAATTTGGCACACTAATAGATGATAGTGTTAATAGTAACCACAGCAAATTTGGAGTCTCTAACTCAAACTCTCTAGCGCCACCACTTGTCCAAAATTTCACTGATGTTTATGTTAATAACTTTTGAACTGTAAGCCACAAAATTAAAATTCTTTTTTCCTCTGAATTCTTAGCTCTAGTTCAAGGTTTAGTTTTTTCGCTATTTTCAATTGTTTGCGAAACCTACTTTTTCGAACTCGTCCTAAACGTTTAGTCCAATTTTCACCAAAATTGGCTCAGATCATCTACAGACCATGCTGGCAAAAAGTTATGGAATTCAAGTCGATTCGTCCAAGCGTTCTCGAATAACACATTAACGAATTTGCCGAAAAGCACACAAAAATGGATCAGAGGCTATATCTCCGCAACGTTTTGACATTAAGAACAAACTTGGTGTGTGTTATAACAAGCATGACCTGAGGATGTTATAACACACCTAGTGGTCAGGAGATATGAAAAATGCATATTTTTGCTTATAACTTGTGAATGGTTTGGCCAAAAATCACAATCACACATTTGGTGCATCATGCCGAGTCGAACCATATCCAATTTTCCCATGTCAGCCATTTTGGGTGTCAGCCATTTTGAATTTTGTAGTAAAATTATATATTTTATGAACGCATTGATGTATCGTTATGGAACTAGGTATGGGTCATCAGTACGATGCCCTGAAGGAGCCTGAGAAGTTTCGAATCAGCGCCACCTAGTGGTAAAATCAAATATTCACATGCTTATAACTTTAGGTGTGGTCAACTTATTTTCACGGGATTTTCATTTTCAGGTTTCGCCTTATGGTTTGTGCAGCCTTGCACTTTAACGCTTTAAAAAACAGCTGGCAATATCTTAGACACCGTTACTCCGATCGACTCGAAACCACCATAGGAAATTCGTAAACTTAGCATGTCGGCTATACACTAATGCCCAATTACCAAAATTTTGATAGTAAGTGGTCCAAAAATGCAAACAAAGTCGACAGTCAGTCATTTTTTCTCTTCTCGTATATAAAAATGTCAACTCCAAAACATAATGAGATTTTCACCGAATTTGCACACTCTAAGGACACATGAAAAATTTGGTGGGATTGTGCCTCTTGGTGGTGTTATAACTGAACAAAACATGAAATTTCCATTTGACTACAATACAATATTATGATGTAAAATTCTATATTTTAGGAGTGCATTGGTGTACCATTACGAAATTTTGTATGTACCATCGAGACCATGATCTGAAGTTACTCAAAAATGTTTGAGACAGTGCCACCTTGTGGTCAAAAGTTATAATGAAATTTCAAATAAATGCTAATAGCTTTCTGTGCATTTTACCTATTGTAATGAGACTGGTATTAATAGATTCCTAGGGTCATGCTGAGAACAGTGATACCAATATTGCCATAGTCAGCCAAGCTTCCTGACCGCCATTTTGATTTTCTTTAAAAGCCTACTTTTTTTAACTTCGTCTAGACCGTTGGCCCGATTTTCACCAAAATCTAATCATATCATCTTCAAACCATGCTGACACAAAGTTATGGATTTTGTGTTGATAGACAAAATGGTTTTCGCATACAACAGCAACGAATTTGTGGCATGATGACATTGACACTTGAGGCTGTATCTCTGAAATGCTTTGGAATATTGACACCAAACTTTGTGTGTGCCATTGTCAACTCGTTACTTAGATTTGATAACAGCGCCACCTATTGGTCAAACAAGAAGCCTATAAATCGTATTACTAGAGGTTGTATTCATGATTTTTCAGCCGTTTTGACTAAAATCATCCTAAAATGGCTTCAATTACTCATTTCTGCTGTTGGTCTGATGCTTGCTTCTATAGTGCTTGGCCCCGTAATTGCTGCTTGCAGCTATATTGTTACATGATATTAGTGTTGCACAATATACAAGTACTAGAAAGGTATTTCGATTCCCTCCTGTTAAAAACAGTATGAATCCTCATTTTGTTAGTACCGGTACTTGATGGAATGACAGCATTTTAAAAAGAGCCGTATTTCTTGAGCTGTGCTGATGTGTGACAGCAGAACAGTGTGTGTGCAGTGATCTGCTTCCACTCCTTGCTTTTTTTTGTATGCATATCTACCTAGCACACAATTGATTTAAGTTTTTGACATGTTAAACCGACACCGTAAACCCAAATAAGTACTCAAAAAATTTGAGATTATTAGTTCAGAAATTTAAGTGAGCAGGACTAGCACTGCATGAAGAGTCAAATCTGGTCATATCTGGCCATGGTAAACTGCCATATAATTTCAGGTTTGCTTGATCAGGGCTCTAGACTCATTCTTCCCACTGGTACATATTTTGGTCGCTATTTTAATTTTTTTGCTACAACATTTGATTAATCAATGCATGCTAATTAACTTTTATCATAGTTTATAGTTACATGGTAACGAAAGTGTTCAACATTCAACCCTTTTTACCAGTTTTATTTGTGATTTAAAATTTTGTGAACAGGAATTCCTCTTTGTGCGCTTTCACTTTCAGATTCGCGATCTTGGTGTCATGTTTTACAAGAAAAGATAATTGTCTGTTTTGCTTATCTATACACCTTTCACTTTTTAAGACAAAAAAAAAAATGGATTCATTGTTATTCTTAAAAAGCATAACAACAACAAAACAGTAGGCTATAATGACAAAGTAGCTTACATAAGGAAGGAAGGAATGAAGGAGGCATCTATATTGCTTTTTTGGACGTTTTTGTTAATACATAACCTTTATTAACAAAAACGAATAAGACGAGGCATGACATAGGACACATCACTTTCTGTTTTATATAGCGACTAATAAATTACAGAATGTTTAGCAAACACTGAGGAATCAAATAAATAATAATAATAAAAATAAGGAAAGCCTCCATAGCATTACGTGAGGTAAACGGCAAAGATAACAAGCTTTTCAAAACGAAAACAAAAAGAAAAGTAAAACTAAGCTGGCTGTCGCTGACAGGACTTGCATGTTTTTTTCCACAAGAATATCAACATGTTCACCTTCTCTGGTTTAAGAAGCGATCTTTTACTTTAGTTTGAATACCAAATCGTCCGCTGCGCTCACTTTCGCACTCATGCTGATGCAGAGAGTATAACTAGGCTCTACCCATGAAGCATTCATGCTGAAAGCACCTCTCTTCATGTGATCAGTGAAATCTGACTCCTGCTACAATGTGCCGCGGCTCGGCAGCGCGCGCTGTATGAAGCAGACGCTTTGGAGCAGCGCAGACCATGCACTCGCACAAGTGCGACCACATCAAATTTTTACTCGCACATTCTCAAAAAATGGTTTTGGTCTTTCATTCTCAAAAAATGAGAATTTCATGAAGCATTCATGCTGAAAGCACCTCTCTTCATGTGATCAGTGAAATCTGACTCCTGCTACAATGTGCCGCGGCTCGGCAGCGCGCGCTGTATGAAGCAGACGCTTTGGAGCAGCGCAGACCATGCACTCGCACAAGTGCGAGCACATCAAATTTTTACTCGCACATTCTCAAAAAATGGTTTTGGTCTTTCATTCTCAAAAAATTTTGGTCACAGTCTGGAGCCCTGTGGATGTATGTGGAAATTACCTGAGCCAAGTTACACAGAACAGTAAATTTACAGAAATATCCGTCTATACGTGTACACGGACATATACAGGTATCCGTGAAGTTGATTGTGAGGACTGGTGGCTGTCAGACCTTTCATATGTTAATGACCAGCAGTTAAGGTGCTTACTGTGTTCTCAGGTGGAGGGAGGGGGTGAGCCAGAGAAGTTTCACAAAACAGCCTCAAAATAATCTTAATATTATTGAACTCAAATATAGCTAGCCATATTATTTTTGACAGAGCAATTAGAGAACATATCTATGTATGTTTTATCATTTGAAGGCATTCTCTCTCCCCAGTTTTATTCTTTCCAAATTATTTCACAGAAATTATGACCTGGTCCTTTACTGGTGTGTATCAGGAGAAGTGGTTTCTCTAGCAGTATCTCTACGAATAGTGATTAATTTACATTTATGCATTTAGCAGACGCTTTTATCCAAAGCGACTTACATTGCATTCAAGTTACAGTTTTTACATTTTATCAGCTCTTGCTTTCCCTGGGAATCGAACCCATGATCTTGGCGTTGCTAGCGCCATGCTCTACTATTTGAGCTACAGGAAAGTGACCTGACCCAAAGGGTCAGTGTGTGTTATGAGGTATGATGTGTATCTCTTCCTTGGCAACAGTGGAATTGTTCAATTCTGTTTAGTGGTGGGCATAGATTAATTTTTTTAATCTAGATTAATCTCACTGTAATCTTGGAATTAATCTAGATTAATCTAGATTAAAATGGCTCATTTGAATTCTGCCAAGTAGATAAGTAAACAACTAGCAGTCATCAAGAATTTAATATTGATAATAACATTGAAGACATTGTATGATTATTCCTTAAAGATAAGGTTTTAATAGTTTTAGTAGTAGTAGCCTATTACGTTCTGCCCAATGTCTTCAAGTGAAACCGAACATTTATTTTGACGGGTTGCCGTGAGGATAGTTTTTCTCAAATGAAACGCTCGAATGCTCATGAAGTGACTCTCAGAGCAGTTCTGGAGATGTTGTTCATGTATTTATGTCCTCATTTAGTGAGACGACAGACGTTAATATCGCCGCAAGCGTCACGCGGTCTTCTGTATGAATAGTGAACAAACCCGTGCGTCTGTGCCATACATTAACACAGAGACACACAGAAGTCATATTTAAATAGACGTTTTGCGGCTTAATATTTACAAATAGGAGTGGGAGTGTGCTCACTTGTGTGTGCGCTTATGTTTGTTTGTGTGTGTGTGTGCGAACCGAGGTGGAACTTCACTGTGCGCGCGATACAGAGAGCGCGACCATGTAACGTAGAGACAGAAATGACTTGCCGATTTCCATTGGGAAGATTCTTAAAAATAAATTTTCCCTGAAGCAAACCCGGCGGCTTCATAGCTGCATCCATGTTAGCACGCATACATACAGGTTCAAGACTCGCTCGCCCCTACAGTGCAATTCGCTAGGTATACATCCGCTAAAATATCAAGGTGAAAGTCATCATAGCTTGCGTAGTATAGACCCAGCTCCCAACCCAACTTTGAGAATAGATTAACGGCGATATTTTATTTATCGCCCGATAAGAGTCTCACGTTAACGCAGCACGTTAACGCCGATAACGCCCACCACTAATATATATATATATATATATATATATATATATATATATATATATCTATAATTATAAACTTTCACTTTCACTAAACTACATATAGGCAAAGAATACTTTCAAAAGATATCTCCCCTGATAAATTTTTTATGTAAAAAGTGTGTCAAATAGCAGTGGTCTCCAATATATCTAACTCTTCATAAATTACCAACCACACAATCCCCCCACAACCACAAACTCAAACCGCTGCAGTCTGGCAGTCATATAATGGCAGTCAATGGGACCCACGGCTTTGAGAGTCAAAAAAACATACACAGACAAAACCAAATTAAACCCTGCGGCTCATGACGATACATTGAGCTCTTAAGACACGAAACAATCAGTCTGTACAAGAAACTGAACAGTATTTATATAATTTTTTACCTCTGATCCACTGCAATGTCCAACTGTCCTGAGCACGTTGTATGTAGTATGTGTATATAGATGCCTCATTAGCGACTGTTTCTGTGGGCCGCTTTACGTAAGCCATCCGCCATTCTTGGAACGGTCTAAGGAATGGAGGAGGCATTTATATTGCTTTTTTGGACGTTTTTGTTAATACATTACCTTTACTAACAAAAACAAATAAGACGAGGCATGGCATAGGACACATCACATGCTGTATTATATACCGACTAATAATTTACAGAATGTTTACGGCAAGCCTTTTGAGCGCATTGACTCTGTGTGTCTACAACAGCAAGTTATACGCTTGTATATCTTTGAATATTCATTGATTATTATGGTGAATGACATCAAGTTGACCGTTCCAAGATGGCGGACGCATCAACGTATCTGGAGCGGTCGAATAGGGCATCTATACATGTCTATGGTTTAGCGCTCAGGACAGTTGTGTCTTAAGACCTCAATGTATCGTCACGAGCCGCAGGGTTTAATTTGGTTTTGTCTGTGTATGTTTTTTTTTGACTCTCAAAACTGTGGGTCCCATTGACTGCCATTATATGACTGACAGACTGCAACGGTTTGAGTTAAAAATCTTTGTTTGTGTTCTACTGAAGAAACAAAGTCACCTATATCTTGGATGCCCTGGGGGTAAGCAAATAAACATCAAATTTTCATTTTTGTGTGAATTATCCCTTTTTCTTTCTTTTTTTAAATTGGAAATCATGTAAAATCTCCTAGATTATTTAATATATGACACAGTGAATTTGATATTATTAGTGAAATGTGTATTAGTGAAAAGTTGATTCTCAAAAGAGTAAGGCCTGTTTGATTTTGAGTAAGGCCAGTTTGTATTTGACTTGAACTGAGTTGTTTTGTACAATTAAAAGACTCCATATCCAGCCATATGAAAAAGCATGCTGAGCACTAACAATCACTGCCAAATTAAAACTGCCAAATTTAGCTAATTGTCTTAAAATAAATAGGTAGCCTATACAACACTGAAACACAATTTCTTTAATAAAATATGCACATTATTTTTAATTATGACCTAACAATTACCTAAAAAGTTTACATGGTTGCCTTAAAATTTTGAGTTGAGAATTTGAGTTATTACAAAGATAGGGATTTTGTTTAATTCAAAATATATTCTAAGAATTCAAGATTATTTATTAACTTAATGTTGTTTTGTTATCATCACTTTCAATTAAAGGGGTGTTTGTTTGTTTTATTTTTTTCTAGGATTGATTGTGTTTATGGGGTGCAGTCTAACGTGTTCATTCTTCATTTAAAAAAAAACAAAAAAAAAAACATTATTTTTCACGTAATTTCCCTGTATTACACACTGCTCTGTCCCTTCTCCTCTAAACACACTGATCATTTCCTGCTTTTATGAAGCTCCTCCCTCAGAAAGACGCAATGGGCTCAGATTGGTTAGCTGGTCCAGTGTGTTGTGATTGGCTAAACCGCCTCTAGTGCGCGTCTGAACGTCCCGCCCCTCAGCTCAGCGGCTTGTGCTCCGGTTGAATTGTAAACAATGGCGTCTTCTATATTGCTTATCAACTTGCAGAGGATATTTGTGAAGAGGATCGTGCAGAACCTGTGCAAGCACGACTCTTAATGGTATGTTTGTTTGTTGTTGTCTCATACTTTTAGATATGCTATTATTTGTAAATGCTACTGCTTCTGTTAGCTTTTACTATACAGTTTTATCCTGATTAAAAAAGCTTTAATACAGTATGGCAACCGCACGCGCGTCTATGTATAACGCTTCTCATTGCTATGTGAAAATAAGTATATAATTGGAACAGTTCATTGTTGGAGCTGAGCTGAAGATCTGAATGAGAGAGAGAGATGCAGAGCGTGTACAGAGCAGGGGACTCGAGGAACAGGATTGAGAACTGCTGTTTTAGAATGTTGATTTTGAAACTTGTGAATGCATTAGAATTGTTAGAAAACAGAATCGCGATTCATATATGAACAGATTTTTACGTGCACCCCTAGTTTTCTCTTCCTCTTCTCTAAAGCAGTGCAGCATTATTATTTTTATGGTAGGTTTATTTTAACTGAGAGAGACAGAATATCAAACAAAAAATCCAGAAAAAAGCAGCATACAAATTTTTAAAAAAAAATTACATTTTAGTAAATAAAATAAGTATTTGATCCCCAAGCAAAACATGATTTGGAACTTGGTGCAGAAACCCTTGTTGGCAAGCACAGAGGTAAGGCGTTTCTTGTAGTTCGTCACCAGGTTTGGACACATCTCAGGAGGGATTTTTGTCCACTCCTCTTTACAGATCCTCTCTAAATCATTAAGGTTTCTTGGCTGTCTCTTGGAAACTCAAAGTTTCAGCTCCCTCCACAGATTTTCTATAGGATTCATGTCTGGAGACTGGCTAGGCCACTCCATGACCTTAATGTGCTTCTTCTTGAGCCACTCCTTTGTTGCCTTGGCGGTATGTTTTGGGTCATTGTTATGCTGGAAGACCCATCCACGACCCATCTTCAGTGTTCTGGCTGAGGGAAGGAGGTTCTCATCTAATATTTTATGGTACATGGCCCCGTCCATTGGCCCCTCAATGCGGTTAAGTCGTCCTGTACCCTTAGCAGAGAAACAGCCCCAAAGCATGATGTTTCCACCTCCGTGCTTGATTGTAGGGATGGTGTTCTTGGGGTGATAGTCAGCATTTCTCTTCTTCCAAACACGACGAGTCGAGTTGATACCAAAGATCTCAATTTTGGTCTCATCTGACCACAGCACATTCTCCTAAGCCTTCTCTGAATCATTTGGCTGTTCATTGGCAGGGCCTGTACATATGCTTTCTTGAGCAGGGGGACCAGGATTTCAGTCCATTGCGGCGTAGTGTGTTACCAATGGTTTGTTTAGTGACTGTGGTCCCAACTGCCTTGAGATCATTAACAAGCTCCTTCCGTGTAGTTCTGGGCTGATCCCTCACCTTTCTCATGATCATCCTTACCCCTCGAGGTAAGATCTTGCATGGAGCTCCAGACTGAGGGCGATTGATGGTTATTTTGTATTTCTTCCATTTCCAAATAATCGCAGTTGTCCAATAAAAACAGTTGTCTCCTCCTCACCAAGCTTCTAATGGTCTTGTAGCCCATTCCAGCCTTGTGCAGATCTACAATCTTGTCCCTGATGTCCTTTGACAGCTCTTTGGTCTTGCCCATGGTAGTGAAGAGGTTGGAATGGAAGATACAGATTCTATGGACAGGTGTCTTTTATACACACAACGAGCTGAAATTAGGAGTATCTTCTTAAAGTGACAGGACTAATCTGTGTTCCACATGTGCACCAGGGTTCCCGCGGGTCCTTAAAAAGTCTTAAAAGGTCTTAATTATGATTTCAAGAGGTCTTAAATTTGGGTACAGACCAGAATCGCGATACAGCTTAATGTGACGATTAAACTTCAAAAAGCTATAAATAAAATATGAGCGCTGCACTTTTCAAAGTCCGGTGCTGCGCTGCCTTGTGTGCTGCCGTTACTGCGGAAACTGTTCGAAAGCGGCTCCTGCTGGCAGAGAATGAATCTGCATGTTCAATAGGGCTGTTGTTGTGAGTAGCCGGAGGCTGTAGTTTCAGAACTGGATTTCTAGGACCCTATAGTTTTTTTGTTTGTTTGTTTGTTTTTTAATTATTTTATTTTATTTATTTATTTTTTGCATGTATGTATTGTGTCAGGTCTTCCAGCCAGTTCTATCAAACCTTTACAATTAATCCAGAACGTGGCAGCAAGATTAATTTTAATGAGCCAAAAGAATGTAAGAGAGAATGAAGAACGCCACACCTCTCTCTATTCTAATTCTATTCTTTAAAAAAAAAAAAACTAACACTAGCTTTTCTAATCTTTTTGTATTCTGTTTTCTTTTTATTTATTATACAATTAACAAAAGCAAAAAAGGCCTCTAACACTAGCTTGCTCTATTCTTTTTCTATTCTATGCTTTCTTTGTTTATTATATAATTTAAAAAAATCTCTTGCTACGTGTACTGCGTTAGGCTAAATGAGACTTGTTATAGCACTTGCATATCATTGCTCTTTTGTTGATTTTGATTGCTTCCATTGTCCTCATTTATAAGTCGCTTTGGATAAAAGCATCTGCTAAATGACTGAATATTAGTGGCTCATACTACTTTATAGCACTTGGTATTCAATTCTGTATATTATTATTTTTAAGGAATTATGTAGTTATTTAATTGTATACACTTAATTATTGTCCTAACCAACTCCTAACTCTAAACATACCCGTTGGTAACCCTCTTGAAATATTTAACCTAATTTATTTCAATATTCAATATATTCTGGTTTAAAATTCAGTTTTCTTGGAAAGAAGACTTGTGTCTGTGCAAAGACTTCAGTTAATTAGCTGCAGCGCTTCACGTCTGATGTGCTGTTTGTATGCATCTGTTTGTTTGATGTTTGAATCAGTTCTCCTCTGTTGGAATAGATGGTGCTGTCCCAAAAAATAGGGTCCTATGCAGTCCTAGAACTGCAGCCTCCAGTATTGCAGGAACATTGGGTTGTTTTTGTTCAGACCAATGCAAAAATCGACCCATGTTTTTACCCTGCAAACACGCAGAGCTGTAA
This sequence comes from Onychostoma macrolepis, assembly GCF_012432095.1. Taxonomy (NCBI): domain Eukaryota; kingdom Metazoa; phylum Chordata; class Actinopteri; order Cypriniformes; family Cyprinidae; genus Onychostoma; species Onychostoma macrolepis. The sequence continues at coordinate 13,508,296 of NC_081160.1, forward strand.
ATGTGAACTGGTGGATCGATAAGGAGATAATTCAGTATAAAAATCTAAACACTAAAATGTGTTTGTATGTTGTTTAATTAATATGTGACCCTGGACCACAAAACCAGTCTTAAGTGTCAATTTTTCAAAATTGAATAAATTAGCTTTCCATTGATGGATGGTTTGTTAGGCCGACAACATTTGGCCAAGGTACAACTATTTGAAAATCTGGAATCTGAGGGTGCAAAAAAATCTAAATATTGAGAAAATTGCCTTTAAAGTTGTCCAAATGAAATTCTTAGCGATGCATATTACTAATCAAAAATTTACTTTTGATATATTTACAGTAGGAAATTTACAAAATATCTTCATGGAACATGATCTTTACTTAATGTCCTAATGATTTTTGGCATAAAAGAAAAATCAATCATTTTGACCCATACAGTGTATTGTTGGCTATTGCTACAAATATACCCCAGCGACTTAAGACTGGTTTTGTGGTCCAGGGTCACATATAATAATTTATTGATAATTGTTTAAATTAATATAATTAATACTTTTGACTCATCCATTTTCTTAAAAAAATGGTTTAAAGGCTGAAATGTGAAGTGTATAATTTTATAAAACTTTTTGTTTCGTGAAAACTTCTATCTGAACTGTAAATCATGCTTTTTACATTCATTTTACAGTTTACCATAGACATTGCCCTACCCTGCTCATATGGTATTAATTTTATTTGTGCAGGTCTTAAAAAAGGTCTTAAAGTCTTAAATTTGAGCTTAAAAATCCTGCAGCAACCCTGATGCACATAACCAATCTGTGGGAGCCAAAATTCCTACTGGTTGTTAGGGGATCAAATATTATTTGACTTACTAAAATGTAAATCTTTTTTTAACATTTGTAAGCTGCTTTTTTCTGGATTTTTTGTTTGATATTCTCTCTCTATCAGTTAAAATAAACCTACCATAAAAATGATAAACCCTTCTTTTTTTCCTTTTTTTTTTTTAAGTGGGCAAACGTACAAAATCAGCAGGGGATCAAATAATTATTGTCCCCACTCTGTGTGTGTGTATATATGTATGTGTATAATTAATATATATATATATATATATATATATATATATATATATATATATATATATATATACATATATATATATATATATATATATATATATATATATATATATATATATATATATATATATATACACATATACATATACATACACACACATACATACATACATACAGTGGGTACGGAAAGTATTCAGACCCCCTTAAATTTTTCACTCTGTTATATTGCAGCCATTTGTTAAAATCCTTTTTTTCCCCCCTCATTAATGTACACACAGCACCCCATATTGACAGAAAAACACACAATTGTTGACATTTTTGCAGATTTATTAAAAAAGAAAAACTGAAATATCACATGGTCCTAAGTATTCAGACCCTTTGCTCAGTATTTAGTAGAAGCACCCTTACAGCCATGAGTCTTTTTGGGAAAGATGCAACAAGTTTTTCACACCTGGATTTGGGGATCCTCTGCCATTCCTCCTTGCAGATCCTCTCCAGTTCTGTCAGGTTGGATGGTAAACGTTGGTGGACAGCCATTTTTAGGTCTCTCCAGAGATGCTCAATTGGGTTTAAGTCAGGGCTCTGGCTGGACCATTCAAGAACAGTCATGGAGTTGTTGTGAAGCCACTCCTTCGTTATTTTAGCTGTGTGCTTAGGGTCATTGTCTTGTTGGAAGGTAAACCTTCGGCCCAGTCTGAGGTCCTGAGCACTCTGGAGAAGGTTTTCGTCCAGGATATCCCTGTACTTGGCCGCGTTCTTCTTTCCCTCGATTGCAACCAGTCGTCCTGTCCCTGCAGCTGAAAAACACCCCCACAGCATGATGCTGCCACCACCATGCTTCACTGTTGGGACTGTATTGGACAGGTGATGAGCAGTGCCTGGTTTTCTCCACACATACCGCTTAGAATTAAGGCCAAAAAGTTCTATCTTGGTCTCATCAGACCAGAGAATCTTATTGAGGTGTTTTTTAGCAAACTCCATGCTGGCTTTCATGTGTCTTGCACTGAGGAGAGGCTTCCGTCGGGCCACTCTGCCATAAAGCCCCGACTGGTGGAGGGCTGCAGTGATGGTTGATTTTCTACAACTTTCTCCCATCTCCCGACTGCATCTCTGGAGCTCAGCCACAGTGATCTTTGGGTTCTTCTTTACCTCTCTCACCAAGGCTCTTCTCCCCCGATAGCTCAGTTTGGCCGGACGGCCAGCTCTAGGAAGGGTTCTGGTCGTCCCAAACGTCTTCCATTTAAGGATTATGGAAGCCACTGTGCTCTTATGAACCTTAAGTGCAGCAGAAATTTTTTTGTAACCTTGGCCAGATCTGTGCCTTGCCACAATTCTGTCTCTGAGCTCTTCAGGCAGTTCCTTTGACCTCATGATTCTCATTTGCTCTGACATGCACTGTGAGCTGTAAGGTCTTATATAGACAGGTGTGTGGCTTTCCTAATCAAGTCCAATCAGTATAATCAAACACAGCTGAACTCAAATGAAGGTGTAGAACCATCTCATGGATGATCAGAAGAAATGGACAGCTCCTGAGTTAAATATATGAGTGTCACAGCAAAGGGTCGGAATACTTAGGACCATGTGATATTTCAGTTTTTCTTTAATAAATCTGCAAAAATGTCAACAATTCTGTGTTTTTCTGTCAATATGGGGTGCTATGAACTTAAATGATTTTAGCAAATGGCTGCAATATAACAAAGAGTGAAAAAATTAAGGGGGTCTGAATACTTTCCGTACCCACTGTATATTAGGCATGGGTCGGTATGAGATTCTGACGGTATGATAACCTTAGATAAAAATATCACGGTATCACGATTACAGCTCTAAAATGTTATTTTTAAATGTCTGGGTAAAAAAACAAAGTTTTTTCCACTGAACACAATACATTTTATTTTTAAAAAACATATAGAACATTTTGGAACGGTAAACATGTCAGGCTAAATAATTCATATAAATAATTGAATTCTTGTTAATTAAATTACATGCAGTCACTTAAGTGAGCCTAAACCTGCAGCTCAAAAATAATCAGAACATAAATAATTTTCTGTAAAAAAAAAAAAAAAAAAAAAAATCCTTCTAAATGAAAAAAAAAAAAAAATGCAGTCACTTAACCTAAACCTACAGCTCAATAATCAAAAACATAAATCAAAACAATTTCTGTAAAAAATGCAGTCATTAAACCTGCAGCTCAACAAGGTTTTTGGAGATATGCTCACTTTCTACACATTCATCTTTCAGTCCAAGTTATGAGCGGTGAGGTACAAAGATGTGTGCACATACACATAAGGAGAGTGCGCGATTGTGTCTCTCTCACACACACACACACACACACACACACACACACACACACACACACACACACACACACACACAACACACACACGGTCTCTCTCCGTATAACACTCAAACAGTGGCAAAGACACCTGAGCCAGCAGTTTGTTTCTTTTTCAAATTACGTGATTTTGAACAGATGTAAACAATGGCAGGAGGCTTAAAATTATAGACGTGATACCAGCTAAATGTATTGTACTAAATCGCAGAAACGTAGTACTTTAGTCTGCTATTCCCCGCTCTGTGAAGTAATGTGAGGGAGGAAACTAGTTGACATTAGCTAGTTAATTAGGTATGTTATCTGCCTCGGTAGCAAGCCAAATAGTATTTATTTCAACACTGAAACAACCGGCGAATAGGTCTCTGTCTTGATTGAGGGTGAAAGAGGGAGAAATGAAGACGACACAGATATATCGTTTATGTACGACCTGTAAGTATTTATTTAGCGATCGGCGCCAAAACGTCATCTGTACGGAACATCATTGTGTACGGAACATGATTGGTCTACGTTACTCGAGAAATTCCCATACAGCAGACTTCGCCTTTTTCGACAGGGGAAAAAGTTCCAGGGATTCACCTCATTTGGCCATCATCCTACAAACAGGTTACTGTCACTGACCGCTATCCGGAGGGGGAGGGGTCGTGTGACTCGTTACGCTCTTCACTGCTCACAACTGAGGGAGTCCTGCACTTTCCGTCTTTGACGACATGCAAAAAAACTGCGCATACCACAGGAACGGTATAGCGGAAAATTTTAGTGGTTTTGAAACTGGTGGTTTGAATTTTCCAAACCGCGGTATACCTTAAAACCGGTTATCTAACTATATATATATATATATATATATATATATATATATATATATATATATATATATATATATATATATATATATATATATAGTTTCGTACAGCAGGAGGAAAAAACTTTACAGATTTTTAGATTGCAGATTTTTCTTTAAAATAATTGATTTGCATTTTAATGAGTGAAGTAAGTATTTGATCCCCTATCAATCAGCAAGATTTCTGGCTCTCAGTTTGTTACCTGTATAAAATACATCTGTCCACAGAAGCAATCAATCAGTCAGATTCCAAACACTGCACCATGGCTAAGACCAAAGAGCTGTCCAAGGATGTCAGGGACAAGATTGTAGACCTACACAAGGCTGGAATGGACTACAAGACCATAGCCAAGTAGCTTGGTGAGAAGATGACAACAGTTGGTGCGATTATTCGCAAATGGAAGAAACATAAAATAACTGTCAGTCTCCCTCGGTCTGGGGCTCCATGCAAGATCTCACCTCGTGGAGTTTCAATGATCATGAGAACAGTGAGGAATAAGCCCAGAACTACACCGGAGGATCTTGTCAATGATCTCAAGGCAGCTGGGACCATAGTCACCAAGAAAACAATTGGTAACACACTACGCCATGAAGGACTGAAATCCTACAGCGCCCGCAAGCTCCCCCTGTTCAAGAAAGCACATGTACATGCCCGTCTGAAGTTTGCCAATGAACATCTGAATGATTCAGAGGAGAACTGGGTGAAAGTGTGGTGGTCAGATGAGACCAAAATGGAGCTCTTTGGCATCAACTCAACTCTCCGTGTTTGGAGGAGGAGGAGGAATGCTGCCTATGACCCCAAGAACACCATCCCCACCGTCAATCATGGAGGTGGAAACATTATGCTTTGTGGGTGTTTTTCTGCTACGGGGACAGGACAACTGCACTGCATCAAAGGGACAATGGACGGGGCCATGTACCGTCAGGGCCAGGGCATTGAAGCCAGCCAGCGCATTGAAAATGGGTCGTGGATGGGTATTCCAGCATGACAATGACCCAAAACACACGGCCAAGGCAACAAAGGAGTGACTCAAGAAGCAGCACATTAACCCTCTGGGGTCTGAGGGTGTTTTGGGGCCCTGGAGAAGTTTTGACATGCCCTGACATTTTTTTTTTTTTTTTTTCAGAATCTTAAAAAAATATTAATGGTTAAAGTCTGATAACACTGTATTCAGCACAAACTGGGCTACAATAATATGTGAGCAGCATGAAAGTACATGTTTGTGTTTTTGAGAAAACAATGTTTATGAGTGGTTAGTGAAAAACTAAATTTTTTAAGTCACTGAAATAAGGCCATAAAACACATACAGAATGTTTGTTCACAAGACTTTTTTGCTACAAAATGATGTGAAAATTATCCTGCTTACTCGTTCACAGAAAACAATATATTGATTTAAAATTTTATGTCTAAATGTTTTGTGATATGCCCTTATACGAGGGGGTGACAATGGCCATGAATATTTAGGGATTCACACCTGAGAGACAAAGGGCCTCCCATAATGTGCCATCAATATGAATGTGACTGAGGCAGGTAAGAAGGAGTGTGAGGAAAGTAAAATAATGTGGGTTTTTGGTAACACTTTATTTTAAGGTCTCTTAACTAGTTGCTAATTAGCATGCATATTAATAGAATATTAGCCATTTATTAGTAGTAATTAAGCACATATTAATGCCTTATTCTACATGGCCTTATTCTACATCCCTAATCCTACCCAATACCTAAACTTAACAACTACCTTACTAATTATTAATAAGCAGCAAATTAGGAAGTTATTGAGGGAAAAGTCGTAGTTAATAGTTAATAGTTAATAAGTGTTCCCTATTCTAAAGTGTTAATGGGTTTTTTATTTATTATTTGTATTTTATTTGCAATACAGTAGAATAAAAATAAACACAGTGAAGGTCATGGGCACATGATTGAACATACTGATCTGAACATTGAGACTTGAACAGTAACACACCTTTCTGCCAAACATTCATTCATAGTGTTAACACTTACACTACTTTTATATCTTGTGGTTTTATATGTTATAAAACATTTAAACAACCATCCTGGCGTTGCAAGACATTTAGGCTACATCCACACGAAGCCAGAGCTTTCCGTATCTGATCTTTTTTCCCCCCTCATCTCAAGAAATATCTGCGTCCACACGAAACCACGAAAACAACATAAAACAATGTAGTATACATGCCAGACCAGTATGTGGCGCTGCAATTCTGCCACAGAGATACACTAAAAACGGAGAAGAAGACTTGGACTATGCGCATAAACCTTGCGCGCGGTATACAAATGAACATGGAACAATACATTTATTAATCTGTGTTAATGTTAGTTAATAAAAAGACAATCGTTCAGTGTTTCTTCATGTTTTGTTGCTTTTACGTGACGTAGTGGTGTCTGACTAGGGGTGAGACGTGGGCTGACAATTGTTCCAGTTCCTGCCTCGGTGTACAAAGCTGAAGTGTGGCTGCATTTTGACTTTTGTTACAGACAAGTCACAAAAAAGATTAACAAAAGTCATATGGTGTGTAAAATATGCAATACCAACGTCAAATATTCAAAGAACACAACAAATCTGAGAGCGCACATAACGAGGCACCATTCTGATGTACCGCTAATAGAACAACAGCGGCAAATGGCTAACATTAAAAGACACTCAACTCACTCTGGAGCAAGCTCACACATCAAAGTTACCACCAACCTCAACGTGTGTCCAAAATAACTCGGTCAAGTCTTTATTTCATTTGCAAAGATGCGCGCCCTCTCAGTGTCATCGAGAACGAAGACTTCCGTTATGTGCTGAAAACTCTGGAGCCTTGTTACACAATACCATCCCGACAGCACATTACGGACATTGCTGTGCCCAACTTGTACAAGGAGGTACAAATGAGTGTACTAGAATCTCTTAGCTCAGCTGAGAGAGTCACTTTGACACGTGATCCTTGGACATCACAAGCCACTGAATCGTTCGTAACGATAACAGTGCATTAAACAACGAGGGGAATTTGTTCTCGTATGTACTACAGACAAGAGCGATGCATTACAGCCAAATGGGGGATAACATTGCAGAACATTTTTAGAACAACAACCAGCCATCTATGCAGAACTACTTTCAACAGAGGTCAGAAACAGTGAAAAGGATGTCTTCACACTGAATGAGGCTGACATCACGTGCTGAGGAAGTGCTCAAGGCTCTAAAGCCAATGAAGAATAACACATTGGTAATATCAGAAGAGAGCATGCCCACTCTTACTGTCATCGCACTACTGTATTCAAAGCTCGTCATGGGCACAGAAGAAAGCCTGGATGATACAAAGACAGCAAAGGACATCAAGGCTTCCATAGCACAAGATCTGGGAAAGAGATATGCCAATGGAGACACTGTGCATGGCATCAGCTCTGGATCCAAGATTTAAGCGTCTACCCTTTCTCTCTGAAACAGAGATCAAAGAAACCTACTCCAAAATGACTGATGCTTTGGTGGCTGTCATAAAGAAGCAACAGAATGTAAGTAAATAAATACATTAATAAATTAGGCTACTTGTTTTCATTAGATACATTAAAACTTTTAAGTGTATCAGTTATTATAGATAAAAATAAATACAAATGTTCGTTGGTGTTAATTTATTTTTAGTAAAAATTTATTATTTACAAAATAGAAATATGCAAAAGGATGAGTTTGGTCTTAGATTGTGTTGTGATAGTTCATGCCAATTTACTGTAACAAATAATAGTTTGATTTGATACTTTGATGTGTTTCAGCAGCAAGAGTTACTCTGTCCAATAATGGAGACTGACCAGTCAAAGGATGCTGAAGATCACCTACCTGACTGTGAGGATGGCCCTGCCTCCACCTGCCTGCAACCCATGAAGAGACCAAGGAGATCATGTGCATTGTCTGATGTACAGGTGTTTCTGTGGAAAGAATTTTCTCCACTGCAGGCGACATTGTAACTGCACATAGAAGTACCCTTAAATCTGAGCATGTTGACCAGCTTCTCTTCCTCCAGAAAAACCTTGACATTTGTAAATAAAGACAAAAATAAATACAAACTTACAAAAATCCAAGTTAAAAGGTTCTGAGAATATTACATTTGTATTTATTTTATTGTTTACATTTGTTTTGTTTTCTTTAGAAATCCTGTAAGCACTTTATTTTTCATTGATATTAAGCAGATGTAATTCTTTTGTTCAGATCAAAATGTTCTGACATTGTATGTTACATTAGTACTGTGAACCTTTAAACCAGGGTCTGAAAATAGTCTGTTTATAACAGCTTACATTTTATACTTAATTTAACTAAAGAATCCTGTAAGCATTTTATTTTTCCTCTTTACTTGTACTGCACAAAAGTGGTTCCGTAATGTTGCAGGGACTGGTTAATGCAAATGCAGATCCCACTGTGTTCCGTTTATTTATATATATATATATATATATATATATATATATATATATATATATATATATATATATATATATATATATATATATATATATATATATATATATAATTTCTTATTTTTGCTACAGTTTGCATATGGTGGTGTGTCCTTAATGACACCTTTCCTAATAATATCTCAATATATCACCTTGCTTACAGTATCGCAACATATCGTATCGCAGCCCCTGTGTCGTGATGCATATAGTATCACCAGATTCTTGCCGATAGACAGCCCTAAACTGCAATAGGAATTGCTGTGGTCCTTCCACAAGATCGTTGAATTCTGTGCTGATCTTCGGTCATTCCATAATATAAACATGAAAAATACAGAAACAAGTTAAAACAACACTGTTAAAAAATATATATAAATATATAAATAAATATTTACAGCGAAAGTCAAATGTCATGGCAATGTTACATTTCAATTACAAAAGTGCTACTTTACAATCCAGACAAGGCTTTTAAATTACATAACACATGAAATTAGAACAGAAAAAGCCATTTTAATACAAAAAAAAAGTTGTTTGTACAAGATTCCGGTGAGGCACTTCAGTAACTACTTAAAAAAAAATGTCTCCGGTTACTGTTGTAAAATCGGTTCCCTGAGAAGCGGGAATGAGACATTGTGAAGCGTTCACTATGGGAACTCTTCCACTGCTCAGAAATTCCTGAAACCTTATAGGATAATGCCAGGAAAATAAACTGCCCATTTGTCGCTAATTATGCAAATCGCATGCAAATACTGACAAGTCTTCGGGCAGTATATAATGTGGCAGCAAGCACGGTGACCTTCGCAAGTTCACAAGGTTACGATAGTAACTGGAGATGTTCCCTTTCAAGCGTTCCCTCAGCATAGTGAAGAATTAACTCTTGGAACACTATACAATCCCACCGTGAGAGTGGCAACGATCAGACTGAACCTAAGGCCAAGACCACAAAAAAAAAACCCTCTCCAGGGTTGCTCGGAGGGATTCGCTCTATCGCTCCTTTTGCGAGCAGGCTGTGAATCTTTTGTCTCAAAACAGGGGCTTTTTGAGGCAATGTCAGTGATGGAACCACGGTTTTGAAATGGGGTGGTCTGCGTCTGAACTGGAGAGAATATCTGTGTTCTGTTATGCCCAGCATCCACCCCGAAACACCTGGAATAGCTCTCTACGTGTCTAGGAACTGACATAGTGGCAGAATTTCTCTGGCCGCTATCACTTGCAACGATGTTCGTAGACTGGTGCTTGTCCCAACAAGGCTAAACGTGCTGGTGAAAGATAATACTGGGAGGCCATAACAAGCACAGACAGCAGCTCTGCACTGCTCTGAGGCAAGTCGAGTAATACCGTATCAATTGGACGAAGAGGGAACAGCTCTTTTTGTGAGGGTGTTTTTGTTTTATTGAACAAACAAAAACATGAACCTTGCATGTGTCACCTGCAGCAAGGCCTCTTCTCCTCTTGGCAGGTCCGTCAGGACAAAGGCTTGGCAGCCAAGGGTGGTCCACTATCACGGCGTGGACTCCTCCTCTGTCCATAACGCCTGATCCTGTTCACTTTCCCGGATTCCGTCCACTGCTTGTGGCATCAGGTGACTCATCGCCTTCGCGCACTTTTGCGCCACAGAGAAGCGCTCGATAACAGACTCTACAGCATCACCGAAGAGGCCGGAGGGAGTGATCGGTGTGTTAAGGAGCACCTTACGGTCGGAGTCCTTAAGGTCAGCTAGGGTCAGCCATAAGTCCATGTGAAGGACCACCATGAACCCCATGGATCGACCAATGGCTTGAGCGGAGCGCTTTGTCGCCATCAGCATGAAGTCTGTCAGCGTGCGCAGGTCTATTATGGCGTTCCATGTCGCCACTGTCCAGGGACTGCAGGAGCTTGGCTTGAAAAACTTGCAGAACTGCCATTGCGTGCTGTGCTGATGCCACTTCGCCAGCGGAAAATGTAAGCCTTATCAGCGAGGTGAGCGGTCAGTCTACAAGGCTTGCAAGGCAGGCTGAGGTCTGCGCCAAGCGTGGCTGAGTTGCGTGGCGACGTTTTCCTCAATGGGGAGCATGCACGCATAACAGTGGTTCTCCATCCCATCTACCTGGGAAAACATGGCGTGAGTGGAAGAGTGGATGCACGCCAACTGGGGTGCAGACCATAACTTCACCATCTTCTTTTGAAAATCAGGGAAGAACGGAAACCTCCTCCTCGAGGCAGCCAGACTGACGGAGAGTGGAGCTTACTCCTGGCAGGTTCCTCTGGAACATCCCAGTTGAGGTTGAGCTCCTTAATGGCTTTTGCGAGGACCCTGGCGAGCTTCTCCTTCCTCTACCCTACCCCTCCGCCTACCCCTTCCCCATGTCCCTTGAAACAGAGTGTCAAGGAGTAGGGGTGAAAATATTCCCCTACGAATTGGGACACCACTACTATACCTTCACACGTCATCATACGTCGTCTAGCTCCTACAATACACACACCTATACTGGATTGCTGATGTGCATTACAGCCTTACCACTCTATATTAATGCGCTGCTTACTGGCACACACACGCAGCACACACATGCAGGAGCAAAGAAACTTGTCAATGCTGCCCCACAACTTTTATTAATAACAGTTTAAATACTGACTCGCTACATTATATTTTCCCGCAACAAGAGGATAAAATCGCTGTTTTTGACGTAAAATCACTCATTGTAAAGAGAGACACACAGGTGCTCTCTCTCTCTCTCTCCCCAATTGGCAATAGGCAGGCTATTTGAGAAAAAAAAAATTGCGAATTCTAATTATTGGGGAGGAATAGCCCCGCTCATTGTCTATGGTGGTTATCATCCTGATCAGACATGAAAATATGTTGTGGCACTATCGTGCAGTCAGTAATATGACGTTAGCAAATTTTAGCTATTTTTTGCAAACATTTCTTTGAATAACATGACCGTAAATATGAACACACGATTGAATGTAACATAAAATAAATGTTTACTTTTCATTAAAATCTTTATTAATGCCAATAATGCTTACATTTATGTGACTTTTTGTTCGCTCGGGCAGCCATAATTGCCGCTGTAGCCGGTAATTCATACCCCTTTGTTTGAAGTGTGGTCCCGAAAAATCTTCATTTGAAGGGCTATCTGGTACGGTGGCCGGGAAAACACATGCAAATAGAAAAAGCAACAGCAAATCAAGAAAACATCATCATCAATTTGACAGCAGGTGCTGCAAATGCTCACAACACAAACAAATAAAGAAACGCACTGCAAATGCTTACAACACAACCAAATAATTAATCTTATTTACAGCGCATTTCTTTGTTTGGTTGTTTTGTTTGCGCGTGTGTTGTCAAATTAAAGTTGTTTTATTAATTTGCAGGTGTTTTTTCTATTTGCTGCGCGTTGAGCTCTCTCGGGCCACCATAATATGGCCCTTCCCCTTACCCCTACCCCTCCAACCAAAAGAGAATCGAGACACCCCTACCCCTTCATGTGAACACGGAGGGGTAGGGGAAAGGGGAAGGGCTAAGGATTTGAAATGGGATTGGGCCTAAACGTCATGTTCACACAGCATGCACAACGCAAGACATGGAAAACAAAGTAACATGCGTTACTTATTTAAAAAAGTAACTCAGATATTTCCTTCTAAATTAAAAAGTGATGCGTTACTTTAAAAAATAAAAAAGTAATTTGATTACGTAACTCGCATTACTTGTAGTTTGAGACTTTTTGAACATTTGTTATAATTAAATATTTAAACCTTAATCTATATTATTGAATAGCAAACCTTGATAAAATCTATAATGGACAAATGGTCCATTATGCCAGCTATTGGCAGTCAACCCAGTGAAAAAAGGCCTTATAACTCCAAATAATCTTGTGCACTAATTTAAAATAAATAAAATACGTTTTAACATTGATCTAGAATCTTTTGCCTTGAAGGGAGAATTCAAAAGGTTGTGTAATGTGTGTGGTGACAGCTTACATTTGTTCTTTTGAAAAAAGTTGTCAGGTCTTTTATGAGACTATTTTGAAAGTTTCCCCTGAAATAGGTTGTGTTCTTATAAAAGTCTTAAGTCTATAATGTGTCACATTTTAGATGTTGGAGCTGAAGCACAATTCTCCTTCTCTGAATGCTGAACTGCCATTGGATATGCGCCCTTTTGGTGCGACAATCCAATTAAAATACTTAAAAATTGTAGGCTTCAAATTCTCTTTTTAAAGCAGGCTGAATAAAACTATTAATGAGACATTATTAAAAACAAAAACCAGATGATTTATGTCCACTTTATTTTGCAACGCAGAAGCAAACAATTTTATGTGAATGTGCAAGACTTCTGCTTCATTAGTCACTACAGGTAAATAACTGCAAGAATAACAAAGGGTGGTAAACTGTAAAGTAAACTGGAAAACACTTTTTCACAAACCAGCGTATTTATATTATGATAATGTATTAAAATAACACGTTTTCCAGTTTGCATTGTCAAGCAACATTATAGACTGTTTTTGTACAGCTAAAATAACTGAAAACAGATAACACCGGAAGCCTTGCAAATTCAAGTTATTAATTTATGCACCTACTCTAACATTAAAAATAAGGTGAATAAATATAAAATATAGGCTAGACAATGCATAGGTTACATCGACAGGTAATGATTGTCTGGCGCATATCAGGGAAGCAACTGCTGTAAATCAGGCTTGTTGGGTTGGAAAAAACATTAAGGTCACTATAGTGAGTTAAATCTTCACCACCAGTCTTTTATTTTAATTTTTTTTTTGGGCACAGACATTAGAATAGTGATTAGTTTGACAGGTGTGTTAGGTCACGTATAGACTCAGGACTGACAACCACATTTGAATATGGGAGTGAATCCCCTAAATTACAGTTTTGTGTGTACGGAAAAGAACTTGCTCTCAAAACTGTGATGAATGACACCAATATTACCATAGCCGATTAAACATGTAAGTCCAGTTTCATCCATGTGTTTATGGGTCTCTCAATACCCCGTTCAGACACCATAAATAATGTGCAATGTCAAGGGCAAAAAAGGGCAGTGCTGTATGTTATATTTATACCAACTCCAATGGATCTCAACTATTGCATCCCTCAAACAAATACAGTATAACAATGTTGAAAGTAGCACACAGTTTGTACATTCTTAAGAGAAATTAACTTACGAATGGTTTACTTATAGTTGTCTCTGTTTATTAAGCTAGTATAGGAAATATTTTTTACATCTACTATTTCTTAGGTGCAGTGATACTGATACAAAAGTGTTACCAAGAAGCATACAGATGCAGCAACACACAGACATGGTGCAATAATACTGATGTAATGAGGTCACAGGTGTATGATTGAAGAGTAATTTACAGTGGATTTACAACGTGGCCATTTTGTCATTTTGTAAGAAGCTTATTTTTCTATGGTTTGTGTTTGAAATGGCAATAAAAATAATAAATAAAACCAACAGGGGAATCCTTAAATGCCTACTGTTTAAAATCGTTAGACATATATTTTATAAAGCAGGAGTTAAACAGTGCATTAAACAGTGTGTAAATACGTATAAATGCCACTTCAGATGCAGCTTCTGTGTTTCCTCTGCGTTACAAAGATGAATTTCATTTGCTTGGTAACAGCCCAAATGTCTTATTCTAATTCACTGATTAAATGTAAGAATTTGACTCAAAGGATAATAGACACTTTTAGAAAAAATGGCTTTATAAAAGTAAAAATGCCCCTAAAATGTAAAAATCAGTTAAAACGTATTGGAAAAATGTATTTCTATCAGTGTGAACTGACCACCACAGAATATGAAGAATATCAAAAACTTTAGGAGTCAGCTGTCTACAGCAGTCCTTAAGGTACCAGCACAATAACACACTCAGCAAAATATTGTCTAATTATCGCTATCAATAAAAAAAATTGATTATTTTTTGTCAATATTGCACACCCCTACATACAGTTTTCTGTTGGTTACAGTGTTATAACCAACAGTAAATCTTTATTGATATTTTAATAAACACAAATAGGGCATATAGGGCTGTATGTAGGGCAATAGCACATACAGTTTGTACAGTATAAAAACCATTACGCCTACGGAGAGTCCCCGTAAACCACAAATGCTAGACTGTGTGTGTGTGTGTGTGTGTGTGTGTGTGTGTGTGTGTGTGTGTGTGTGTGTGTGCGCGTGTTTGTTTGTTTTAATTTATTTACAAGAAGTTTAACAATCTGAAAATTCTGCAACCATAATGTAACTCAGTGAATTCATAAAACACACTTTGGAAAATTGAATATGATGCAAATGTTTCAGTTTGCAAAGCGTAAAAATGGATGTACAAAATAAAGCACAATTTTGAGTGGCACTGCAGCTCAGGCCCTGATCAATCAGTTGCACGAAACTCTCCTACACTGGCTCTCAGTCAGTGGGCCATTTTTACAATTTCCTTTCAAGTATTCCTCGTTTTCCCCCCCAGGCCTTTTCAGCATTTTCCCTCTTTTGAAATAATCAGTACATCCGTAAAGGATTTACTGATCTTGTTTTCCTTGAGGCTTTATATCTGGTGAAATATTAATTACAAAAAGGATTACCTGATGGAAAATAAAGTGTAAAGCTTGAGAGATCCTGTAAAATTATGTGAGTATTTACAGTGTGCTGGCAAAGCTGATGTCTGAGAATCAGTCAGAAGCATGGTGAGTTTAAGAAAGATGAAAGTATCAGCATTGATACTGCAAGAAAATGATCTGCAGCTAGAATTTAGAGAATTTGCCTGCATATAAATGAGTTTGTCCTCAGGCTAGAGTTTTGAATACAAGGTGAATCTCTCTGTGTTTCCTCAGAGGGGGAACTATACCCATTTATGGATCTATAACCTTATCTACATGCTTAAAAGCAGTGAGGACAATCAGACAGTGTGATTTTTCTTCTTTTTCTGATGAATAGTTTCATAGGATTTAGTGTAATAATCAGGAATGAAAAACCCAGTGAACCCAGCAGACTGAGTGGAGAGAAAAAGCCCAGATGAAGTGGTAATTACTGCCCAATAAGTGTCAGCATAGAAATATAAATGAATGCTAAGACCTCAATACATCAAAAGGAAAATGAACAAGTGAAATGAACTGTAAAAACCTGCTGACACCAGAAGAGAAACAAAGCTAAAAAGCATTCACGTGATTGAGAGTTGAGTATATTTCACGATTGAGGAAATTAGTTTAATTCACATCTTATTCCTTAATTTATTGTTCATTATACCTTATTGTTGATTTAAAAGTCATCTGCAATTATAATTTTGACATTTTGATTTTTAAAAAATATATTTTTTTAAGTGTAGGTCTGTCTGGAAGCTTTTTTGTTACTCAAAATAAAACTAATTTCTTAAGATATATTTTTTTATGTTCCACACAAGAAATAAATTCATGGCTTTCTATATATCTCAGGAGTCACTTCAAGAGGAGATGACTTTGCACAAAAGAAGATATTTTGAAGAATGTTAAGCCCTGTTTCCACCACAGGAACTTCCCCCAGGAACTAGGAACTTTGGGCTGGTACTCGGTGTGTTTCCACCTCAGGAACCAGGATCTAAATAAAGTTTCGGGTAAAAATTTGCCCTTCAGAAAGTACTTGCTCGCGAGGTAGTACTTTTTCAAAGGTCCGGAACTTTCGGGGGTGGGACTTGGGCGCTGAACATGCTGATTGGTTGAGTTCACGCAGCATTGTATTTCAACCATTTATTCACCATTTATTTGCATAATTATTAAAAGTATTACTGTTAAAAGTATTTCAGGCGAGAATGTAGTTGTTTAAAACTCAAATCTGCGGTTTATTTATAAAGACAGCGCCTATTTGAAAATGTGCTTCGCCGATTTCGGAGACGTGAGCTCCACGAGATCACCGGGCACTCAGTGCTCATGTTTCCCGACGAGAGCAGCCTCAGCTTGGCTGGTCCTTCTGACATTTGCCATTGGCTAAATTTTGATAAAATTTGTTTTGGGTAAATCTAATAGGCAATCTTTGGTCTTTATTCTATTAATCTATTAATATGTTAAAATGAAAATGAAAAGAAGCTTGATATAATATTTTGTTTCATTGTAATGTATGTACATTCCCTGAACTACATTTCTGCGGCTATTAATTTGTTTAAATTAAAACGAAAAGAGGCAGTGGTGTTTGATATCATATTCCATCTTATTGTAAATACAGTGAGGAAAATTGCAGTAGCCAAGGAGAGCTGACTGACGTTATCAAGTACGCTGCTGTTCCATTTGCAGAATTACCGGACTTGCGTTGTCTCATCCCTGGGAGTTCACACTCCTGAGTCAAATTTACTGTTAGTAGAATGTCTAAAGTGGACTATCGAAATAGTGTTACCATTAAAATATCTTCATATATGTTCCTCACAAGAAAGAAAAGCAGGGCATTCTGTATTTCTGAGAAAGAGTCGCTTTAATTAAGAAAAGCTTACTTTTCTTCCAGTAATCTTCTCTACCTTTAGTTTTTTCAGTGGTTCACTTACATGAGGTGGCACACAGACTGAAACACATGTGTCTCCCTGCTGTTACCCATGACTCACTGACCTTTCCCTAACCGCAGGAGCCCAATACGTTCATCCGTACAGGAAGGTTATTGCCATGTTTGAGTGTTTGCATATGGGGCTGGAGAAGTCTAGACACCTTACCCGGTTTACATTTTTCTTTAAAAGGTATATGGTGTAATTTCTGCAACACTTGTGGCACCAAACTAAATAATATATATATAAAAAATGCTATTACATCTGCTACTAAGTCTGCAATTGTCAATCAAGTCCTACCAAGACTCACATCATTGATTTACCCAGAAGTTGACATGTTGGGTTGGTACAGGTCAGAAAAACTATAATTTTTACATAAATATACTGTATCTGTTACACTGAATGTCCTTTGTTACTCTGAATGACAGTTTGCCAAAAAGGGAGAGAATATTGGTGTTTTCAATGGTTTTAGTATTATTTTATATCATTAAATTGGTTTCAATAATATTCCTGAGTGAAGGACAGCAGAAGCAGATGTTGAAAAATAAGTTGTTCTTACTTAAGTACTGATAATAAGTTATTACTTAAGTATTATTTTAATAAGTAAAGTAATAAGTACTGTTCTGATGTGTCCTGCCATGCTTGCTTATTTTGTCATTTTGCTTCTGATGTGCTTGCCCCAAAAATTACATCTTTACATCTATATTTATGAATACTTTGTTCGCCAACATAAGTTGCATTATCATTAGGGGTGTGCAATATTGACAAAAAAATAATATAATAATTATATATCTTTATATTTTCTGGGATTTTATCGAAAACGATAATTAGACAATATTTTGCTGCAGTGTGTTATTGTGCTGGTACCTTAAGGACTGTTGTAGACAGCTGACTCCTAAAGTTTTTGGTATTCCTCATATTGTGCGTGGTGGTCAGTTCACACTACTGATAGAAATGAATCTTTTCTAGTATGTTTAAGCTGATTTTTACATTTTATGGGCATTTTTACCTTTATAAAGCCATTTTTTTTCTAAATGTGTCCATTATCCTTTGAGTCAAATTCTTACATTTAATCAGTGACATAGAATAAGACATTTGGGCTGTTACCAAGCAAATGAAATCAGTTTCAACAAAATTCATCTTTGTAATGCAGAGAAAACACAGAAGCTAAATCTGAAGTGGCATTAATATGCATTTAAACACTGTTTAATGCAGAACATGAATGCATTTGACATGCAATTACAAATGCATAAATAATGTTTTGATATATTAAACATAAAATGTTTGAAATTATTTAAATAATAAAAGATACTCTGAATATGAAATTAAAACCACCAATAGGGGCAGCAAGTCCCTGTTAATAAGTGAGTCATTGCGATTGAACCAAATCATTTAAACGGTTGAAATGGTTAAACGACTGACAAAGACTAACTGAAACACTGGGATATTTATAAACAGACAAGCTAACAGGATGACAAGGTAACAAGAAACACCTGTGAAAGCAATCAAGACGACCAATGAAACAATAGGACTACAAGTTGACTACAAATGGCACTCTAGACAGGAAGTAACACAAAAGTCCAAACACAAGACAGGGGAAAATGGGCAAGATCATGACAAAGACACCCTCCCCATGCACGGGAGGATGACCTGGAGACTGAGGCAGAGCGGAGCAGGGGACCAGGGTGGAGCTGAAATCCACCAGGGCGGAGCAGGGGGAACTGAAGACCATCAGAGCAGAGCTGAAATCCACCAGGGCGGAGCAGGTGGAACTGAAGACCACCAGAGCAGAGCTGAAATCCACCAGGGCGGAGCAGGGGGAACTGAAATCCACCAAAGCAGAGCTGAAGAGCACCAGGGCGGAGCCGGCGGGGCAGATAGCCAGGGCGGAGCCAGTAGAGCAGGGAGCCAGGGCAGAGCTGGCAGAACAGGCGGAGCTGAGGACCACCAGGGTGGAGCAGACGACCACCACAGCAGAGCAGACGGGTCCGAAGGTCCCCACAGCAGAGCAGAAGACCACCGGAGTAGAGAAGACCACCAGAACAGAGCAGAAGACCACCATGGTGGAGCAGGCGAAGTAGAAGACCACCAGAGCGAAGCAGAAGACCACCATGGTGGAGCATTTGGCCATGGCCAAGTAGTAGATGCCAGATAATCTGAAACATAGAGCACAGACAGAACATTCACAGCCCCAAGGACCGAGGCAGAAGGCACCATGAGTTCATTGATAATCTCCTTGGCTGTGACAGGACTGAATGTTTATTAACGGCCTCATTGAGAGTAATTGAATGGACAAATAGTTCATAATTAGACTCATTGACTGAAACCGGCAAGACCGACAGTTCAAAACCAAACTCAACAGCAGAACCCAAACAGACAAAGAGTTCAAAATTGGATGTATTGACTGAAACTGGACTGGTAGACATTTCATAACCAAAATCAGTAACTGAAACTGGGCAGACAATCAGTTCAAAATCAAAAGCATTGACTGAAATTGGATTGGCAGACAGTTCAGTGACTGAAACAGGAAACAGGGTTCACAGACGGCCTCCATAACCGTGACAGAACAGGCAGAGAGTTCACAGATGGCCTCCATAGCCGTGACAGGTCAGGCAGAGATTTCAGCAACGGTCCCTTCAACATGACAGGCTGAGATTGCATTGCTGGGCGCCACCAGCATGCAAGGAGCTGAAGTGAGCGCCGCCACCTCTGGAGAAACTGCAGCGGACGCCATCGCCTCTGGGGACACAGGGGGGTTAGGTTAGGGAATTCTAAAACAACAGCGGACATGGAGACACGGGATGCTATTCGCTCTGTTGTGGAGAATATTCACTACGGTATTTCGCTCGATGGTTTTGTTTTCGCCGCATACCTGTGTTTACAGAAAGTTCGAGGCGGCTGAGCCGGCGCATAACATACATCATAACCAAACGTTATGTGATTGGCTTACGGGTACACCAATGATTTTAAACTTCAGACAAGTGCCCCCCCACGAGAAAGTAAACGCTTGTCAATTATGCCCTTCCAGACTCTGTCTACGAAGCAAAGCGAAGTAGCAGAGTTTGATATTACCAGGCTAAAGAAATATAGTGACACAGTAAAACCTGATATTTCACCTCACTTTGGTTGGCCTGAAGTTTTTATGCTGTGGTTTATATTTACTCTTGATCTAATTCTAACTGTAGCTGACTCGTCTTGCTCTGTGCTATCACCAACGGAATGCTGATCAGCAGCACCTTGACAGCAGCTGTCAGTCATATGCCTCTTCTATCCTTTCTTATGGTCATGATGAAATGATTTCATCTCTCTTACTTTTTACCCTGATAAGGTGTTGGGTTCATCCTTCATATTTAGAGTTTATGCACCCTCTGCTTTTTCTTTTTCTTTTCATGGACCTATCAATCCTTCTCTTTCTCTCTCTTTCTTGCACCACTGTGAAGACTTTCACACGAGTCAGCTGTGCGCTGAGATGAAGATTTTCATTTTATTTGTGCTGTACCATAGAAGTATCTCTGTGGAATTTGGTTGGGTTCAGTTAGCCATAATGAGTGACAGCATCCTCAAGTGTAACATTTTTATGAATGTTTTTAAGAGATGTTTGCTTACTAAATCAACTTTTAATGTTTACTCACCCTCAAGTCTTTTCAGATCTGCATGATGGCAGCAACTATCAATTTCTAAAAATGACAGAAAACAGCATAAAACTAGTCCATGCAACTAGTAGTAGTAGTACCATGTAGTAGCTTTGTCTGAGGGACAGAACTAAAATTATGTCTAAATAAAGGTGTAAATTCATGTAATATAAGTACATCTCCTTATGTAGTGTTTCCCCATAGGATTTTGTGAGACTGTGGCTTGACCTCGGTTGCCCTTGGGGGTCCAGGGACATGGTACACTGGAAGAAAAGTTTATACATTTTAAATGCATCAATCAGATGCATACAATTAGGAAATATGTAAGACAAAATGTAATTAATATATAAATATACATATACATATATATATACACAATAATAAAATTACAACAATTATACTTTAATAATTTCCTCACAAGCTTTAAACTCTGGAGTTTTTATTTTGGATAAAACTGCAGGGAAACTTATGTTTCAAGCTTACAAACACAAATATAATGAAATGCTTAAAAGTTCTGTTTGTAAAAATGTTAGAATTATATGAATATGCAAATGTGAACCTGCTGCATGTTGCATTCCCAAGTGCATGTTAAATTCACAGCACAAAAAGAGGCAGAGTTCACAGCATTTACTGTGAACCGAGCTACTCTGAGATGCTGAATATCCTGGATCATGAGCTGCTTGTACCGAGGCCTATCAATATCCAAGTTCATCCATTGCTCTTTTGTGGTTCTTTTTCTGCTTTTATAAATGTTATGAATAATTGCTTTTCATTTCAGAGTCATTTAAATTCTTTCTTTTTTCCCTGTTTATTCTTCTAGATGAAAACAGTGAGTGTGGCTCTAGTTTTATGTCTCAATGTTGGCGTGGACCCTCCTGATGTAGTCAAGACTTCACCCTGCGCCAGACTAGAGTGCTGGATAGGTGAGTTCCTCCATCCATCCACCAGTTCATCCAGAAATTTTGTAACTTCCTTCATTTATATGTTCAGAAATGATCTGAAATTGAATTGTATCGGACATTCTTTATTCAATAAATATCTGTTGCAGTTATGTGCTATGGTAAAGTGGAATAAAGATTGTTTCATGTACATGATATTGTGTAATAAGGAAGAAAATACTCTACATATATCCGAAAAAATCTGAAGCAAGCAATGTGTTGGAAGTATGGTGATGCATTAATGTTTACATGGCAGTTGGCATTGATTTCTGTTTAAGTCAATTTTGATTTAATAAACATTGTCTTTTCTTTATGATTTCAGCTATAAACCAATTAAATTAGCCCTTGCCTTAGAGGAAATATGATCAACATCTCTGTTTTGTATTTCAGTAGTTGTGATGTGTATGCAGTGCAGGAATATGTTTAAAAATCCATACAGATTTGATTTTGTGTGCGTGTTTCTGCCAGGTTTTATTCTAGGATGCCTATGCACTTTTGGAAGATTCCGAAAGGTTTAGATAAAATTGATGTCATCTGGCATTCTCTGTAAAATTATTTTTGTATTAGTGTATTTTGTATTACTCTATAATCATATATAACAATACAATAATAGTGTAATAATTTGTATTTTCTCGACCTTTCTCTGTCTTCTAGACCCTCTGTCCATGAGTCCACAGAAAGCCCTTGAGACGATAGGGGCCAATCTACAGAAACAGTATGAAAATTGGCAGCCCAGGGTAAGAGCTGTCCTTCCTGCTGTTACCTCATTTAACACAAACACATTCTCACTAGATGTGAAATGAAATCTGTAAAAAAAATAAATAAATTGCACTTTGATATGCATGTTTGCACCATGGTTCATAGAAAAATATGTATTTTGGGGTGAAACTGTCATTAATAGTAGTATGTGGAAAAGCTAGCACACAGGCAAAATAACCCTAACCTAACCTGACCCTTCATAGGGAGCTTGATTGACAGGCGATCTGACCAATCATAATGCCGAATCCTCCATTTTATCTGCCAAACAAACCAGACAGGAGAGTAGATTAATATGGGGGGACTTAAACTTGAAAAAATTGTATATTGATGTCTTTCTGGGGTTGAAATAAAATACCTTATGATGTTCATTGTGTTTATTTCGTGCTTTAAGTAAATATGAAAAGATGATCAGTTCACATGCCACTTGAACTGAGGCCCTACAATGATCTGTCACGACACATTAAAGAGCCACAAAACAATATTTATTGTTTGAATTACAAAATTAAGATATACATTAAGACTGTTTCATACAAGAAGTAACCTGCTCTGTCTTGTCTGTCGCCGCGTTGTCAGTGTCCTCTTTCCTCCACAATGTATTTTTCACTGCGTGAGAACATGATGTGTGGCGTGAGAGCAGCATGGTTTGTCGGACGTAGCAACAGTAACTAAGGCGGGCTGGTGTTTGCGAAAGGTCAATTACATCCCCCTTATCTCATTGTAAACCAGTATCACTTTACATCATGACACAAAAGAAGAAATTATGACAAATATTTGTAATCAGTTTTGGTTTCCATGAAAAGGTTTACATGTTTTGCACCGAGGCAGCAAATGCATTTACACAGGAATTGCACTTGCAGAAATGTTATTAAAATTATTTAGAGTTATCAAACAGGAAATGACAAATGAAAAGATAGCATTCTAAATAAAATAAAAAATCATGATATCTCTTTCATAACAAACAAAGTTTATAGGAGTTATGCATTGAGAAATCAAATTTTCCCTGAACGTTATTGTAATTAGCTGAAAGGTTAAAATATTTATAATTAATTGTGATTAATTATAAATGTTTCAGCAGTACACATTAACTGATATAGCAGAATTCATGTTAAAGTTAGCTAACCTGCGAGCATGAGAGTTATAGAGTCAGCTGACCACTACCTAAGCGAATCTTCAGTTTCTTAAGGTAGCTTATATTAAAACCTCTGTTCAGTGACATTTTAAATGTTTTTATACTTGCATTGCCTTAAACGTTGAATGAGCATCTATATGCAGTTTTGACTGAAATCTTGATGTGTTTTTCTGGAATGAGCGAGATGCTGCAGTGAGAGAGGTAGTGGTGAAGTTGCATCAGATTCTTCCTGAGGTGAAGCAAAGAATGGCTTGCTACGACAATGGATTTTTTTCTTCCTGACTCAGCGAGCTGACTGTGGTGTGATAGGATTGCTCACTGAAGGTCCGGCCTCAGACAGTGGTCTGTTTTTATTTTATTAATATCATTACACTTATTTGCTCTGTTTTGTGAAACCTTACTAAGTATATGGAATAACCGTTTTATAAAAGCAATAAGCCCTGTGAAGCTGTGGTTTACAGTGAATTTATAACAGCTAAGGGGGTTTTACGGGTTTTAACGACACCCCTTAGCTGTTATAAATTCACTGTAAACCACGGCTTCACAGGACTTATTGCTTTATTAAACCATTTTTTAAATACTACTACTACTGCTGTTACTATTACTGTGACTAATAATAATATGCATAATTCATACCTTTTACTCATTTATTTGTTTTTTTAGGCTATTCACGATTTCACAAAAATTATGGATTTTAAACCGAATTGGATTTTACAAGTTTTCCATTCTGCATGGGAAGTTAAATTTATATATCCTATATGTTATATTTCATACATTCTCTGTGTGATTTGATATAAAATGAGGAATACAAAATACAGCGGGAAAAATAAGTATTGAACACGTCACTATTTTTCTCATTACAGGGGTGCAAACTTGTCACCTTTCGGCGAAATTCGCCGTTTTCATGTTGAAATAGGTCATTCACGTGAATCGTGTAGATCTGTAAAAAAAATAAAATGGGGGGGGGGGGGGTCGTATCTGCGAGTCATCTGTGTCACGTCACTTGTAGCGTTTTTTTCCCGTTAACAAAGGAATGGCCCCGCCCAACTCTGCCTCTGATTGGCTTACCTTAATGTTCTTTCCCTCATCCTACCAATCTCACTCCTGAAGCATAACTTTTAGATGCTGGGGGGGGTGTGAGTTGTCACCTTTTTCACCCCTGAGGAGTTTGCACCCCTGCATTAAATATATTTCTAAAGGTGCTGTTGACATGAAATTTTCACCAGATGTCGGTAACAACCCAAGTAATCCATACATACAAGGAAAACAATACAAATAAGTTCAGAAATTAAGTTCTGTGTAATAAAATGGAATGACCCAGGGAAAAAGTATTGAACACACTTACTGAAATTGATTTAATACTTCGTGCAAAAGCCTTTGTTGGTAATGACAGCTTCAAGACACCTCCTGTATGGAGAAACTAGTCATATGCATTGCTCAAGTGTGATTTTTGCCCATTCTTCCACACAAACAGTCTTCAAATCTGGAAGGTTCCATGGGCCTCTTCTATGAACTCTGATCTTTAGTTCTTTCCATAAATTTTCTATTGGATTCAAGTCAGGTGATTGGCTGGCTATTCTTGCAGCTTTACTTTCTTTCTCTGAAACCAATTTAGAGTTTCCTTGGCTTTGTGTTTGGGATCATTGTCTTGCTGAAATGCTCACCCTCATTTCATCTTCATCATCCTGGTAGATGGCAGCAGATTTTTATCAAGAATGTCTCGGTACGGTTTTCCGTTCATCCTTCCTTCAACTATATGAATTTTGCCAGTGCCACACCATGATGTTTTGGGGTGATGTGCAGTGCCATTTGACCTCCAAACATGGTGTGTATTATGGCATCCAAAGAGTACAATTTTTTTGTCTCATCTGACCAGACTATATTCTGCTAGTATTTCATAGGCTTGACTAAATGTTGTGCAGCAAACTTTAAATGAGCTTCAACATGCTTTTTCTTTAGCAATAGAGCCTTGCGTGGTGAGCGTGCATACAGGCCACGGCAGTTGAGTGCATTACTTATTGTTTTCTTTGAAACAATTATACATGCTAATTCCAGGTCTTTCTGAAGATTTCCACAAGTGATCCTTGGCTCTTGGACAACTCTTCTGATAATTCTTTTTACTCCTTTGTCAGAAATCTTGCAAGAAGCACCTGGTCGTGGCCGGTTTATGGTGAAATGATGTTCTTTCCACTTCCGGATTATGGCCCCAGCAGTGCTCACTGGAATATTCAGAAGTATAGAAATCCTTCTGTAACCAATGCCATCAGTATGTTATGCAGCAACAACGTTGTGAAGGTCTTGAGAAAACTCTTTGCTTTTACCCATCAGGAAATGTTTCTTGTGTGACACGTTGGTCATAAGACATCTTTTTATAGGCCATCAGTTAGGACTGAACCAACTAATATTAATTTCCACTGACAAGGGGCAGGATTGCTTTCAAATTACTGATAGATTTCAGCTGGTGTCTTGGCTTTCCATGCCTTTTTGTACCTCCCTTTCTTCACGTGTTCAATACTTATTTTACCCGCTGTATGATTTGAAGCCATGCCATTTGTGAGCTTTGTTCAGAGTTTCGGTGTGCGGGAGATTAGAGAAATCAGTCCAAAAATGTATAAAATAACACATGAATTAGACAACACTTAAGAATTTTGATATTTATTCAGGTGTTACGTATCCATTTACATGTTAGCCTTTTGTGAAAATGACTCTCTCAGACCAGCCGAACTCAGAATCTGTGTAGCAGATATGACGCATTTCTCTGAGTGACAATGATCCCTGATTCACAACATTTGTTTTCAAACGCAGAAATGAGGTGCAGTTAGCTTTGCAGTGTTCAAAACAGTGTTTTAAATTCACAATATGAATATGTGGAAGACTGAATATATGAAGGACTAAGAGTGACAGAAGACATTAATAAAATGAGCATTGTAGTTATTATTACAGCAGAAATGTATTTTTTATTATAACGAATAATAATGATGTATATTAAACGGTGCTATTACAAATATCTGTTCTGATGACAGTCGAGTTCATTATGGGAAAAAAAAAAAAAATATATATATATATATATATATATATATATATATATATATATATATATATATATATATATATATATATATATATATATATATATACAGGTGCTGGTCATATAATTAGAATATCATCAAAAGTTGATTTATTTCACTAATTCCATTCAAAAGTGAAACTTGTATATTATATTCATTCATTACACACAGACTGATATATTTCAAATGTTTATTTCTTTTAATTTTGATGATTAGAGCTTACAGCTCATGAAAGTCAAAAATCAGTATCTCAAAATATTAGAATGTTACTTAAGACCAATACAAAGAAAGGATTTTTAGAAATCTTGGCCAACTAAAAAGTATGAAAATGAAAAGTATGAGCATGTACAGCACTCAATACTTAGTTGGGGCTCCTTTTGCCTGAATTACTGCAGCAATGCGGCGTGGCATGGAGTCGATCAGTCTGTGGCACTGCTCAGGTGTTGTGAGAGCACAGGTTGCTCTGATAGTGGCCTTCAGCTCATCTGCATTGTTGGGTCTGGTGTCTCTCATCTTCCTCTTGACAATACCCCACAGATTCTCTATGGGGTTCAGGTCAGGCGAGTTTTCTGGCCAATCAAGCACAGTAACACTATGGTCATTGAACCAGCTTTTGGTACCTTTGGCAGTGTGGGCAGGTGCCAAGTCCTGCTGGAAAATGAAATCAGCATCTCCATAAAGCTTGTCAACAGAAGGAAGCATGAAGTGCTCTAAAATTTCCTGGTAGATGGCTGCGTTGACTGTTTACATCAGAAAACACAGTGGACCAACACCAGCAGATGACATGGCAGCCCAAATCATCACTGACTGTGGAAACTTCACACTGGACTTCAAGCAACATGGATTCTGTGCCTCTCCACTCTTCCTTCAGACTCTGGGACCTTGATTTCCAAATGAAATGTAAAATTTACTTTCTGAAAAGAGGACTTTGGACCACTGAGCAACAGTCCAGTTCTTTTTCTCCACAGCCCAGGTAAGATGCTTCTGACGTTGTCTCTGGTTCAGAAGTGGCTTGGTAGCCCTTTTCCTGAAGACGTCTGAGCGTGGTGACTCTTGATGCACTGACTCCAGCTTCAGTCCACTCCTTGTGAAGCCCTCACAAGTGTTTGAATCGGCTTTGCTTGACTGTATTCTCAAGCTTGCGGTCATCCCTGTTGCTTGTACACCTTTTCCTACCCAAATTCTTCCTTCCAGTCAACTTTGCATTTAATATGCTTTGATACAGCACTCTGTAAACAGCCACACCTTTCAGTAATGACCTTCTGTGACTTACCCTCTTTGTGGAGGGCGTCAATGTTCGTCTTCTGGATCATTGCCAAGTCAGCAGTCTTCCCCATTATTGTGGTTTCAAAGAACAAGAGATACCCAGAATTTATACTGTAGGGATGGTCATTTATTCAAACTCAAATGTAAATATTCTAATATTTTGAGATACTGATTTTTGACTTTCGTGAGCTGTAAGCTCTAATAAACATTTGAAATATATCAGTCTGTGTGTAATGAATGAATATAATATACAAGTTTCACTTTTTGAATGGAATTAGTGAAATAAATCAACTTTTTGGTGATATTCTAATTATATGACCAGCACCTGTATGTGTGTGTGTATATATATATATATATATTTCTAGGGCTGGGTGGTATGTCGAGTTTGTACGATATATCTATATATTTTTATAAGCGATACAGTATGAAGCAATACCGTTAATATCGATACAGTAGTTTGATACGAGCGAAACTGAAAAAATATCTAGGACAACACAGACTGAACTGCTGCGGAGAAAGTGCATAACACAATTTTATTCTAAACATGTGACGAGCTTTATATGAAGGGCTTTAAAAAAAAGCACAAAAAAAACAGTACACAAAAGGCCTATTTCTCTCATATTGTTCACAAATCTGTCTAAATCTGTGTTAGTGAGCACTTCTCCTTTGCCGAGATACTCCATCCACCTCACAGGTGTGGCATATCAAGATGCTGATTAGACAGCATGATTATTGCACAGGTGTGCCTTAGGCTGGCCACAACAAAAGGCCACTCTAAAATGTGCAGTTTTACTGTATTGGGGGGGTCCGGGGGGGGTCCGAAAACCAGTCAGTATCTGGTGTGACCACCATTTGCCTCACGCAGTGCAACGCATTTCCTTCGCATAGAGTTGATCAGGTTGTTGATTGTGGCCTGTGGAATGTTGGTCCACTCCTCTTCAATGGCTGTGCGAAGTTGCTGGATATTGGCAGGAACTGGAACACGCTGTCGTATACACCGATCCAGAGCATCCCAAACATGCTCAATGAGTGATGTGTCCGGTGAGTATGCTGGCCATGCAAGAACTGCGATGTTTTCAGCTTCCAGGAATTGTGTACAGATCCTTGCAACATGAGGTGATGGTCGTGGATGAATGGCACAACAATGGGCCTCAGGATCTTGTCACGGTATCTCTGTGCATTCAAAATGCCATCAATAAAATGCACCTGTGTTCGTTGTGCATAACATACGCCTGCCCATACCATAACCCCACCACCACCATAGGCCACTCGATCCACAACGTTGACATCAGCAAACCGCTCACCCACATGACGCCATACATGCTGTCTGCCATCTGCCCTGTACAGTGAAAACCGGGATTCATCCGTGAAGAGAACACCTCTCCAAAGTGCCAGACGCCATCGAATGTGAGCATTTGCCCACTCAAGTCGGTGACGACGAACTGCAGTCAGTCGAGACCCCGATGAGGACGACGAGCATGCAGATGAGCTTCCCTGAGACGGTTTCTGACAGTTTGTGCAGAAATTCTTTGGTTATGCAAACCGATTGTTTGCAGCAGCTGTCCGGGTGGCTGGTCTCAGATGATCTTGGAGGTGAAGATGCTGGATGTGGAGGTCCTGGGCTGGTGTGGTTACACGTGGTCTGCAGTTGTGAGGCCGGTTGGATGTACTGCAAAATTCTCTGAAACGCCTTTGGAGATGGCTTATGGTAGAGAAATGAACATTCAATTCACGGGCAACAGCTCTGGTGGACATTCCTGCAGTCAGCATGACAATTGCACACTCCCTCAAAACTTGCGACATCTGTGGCATTGTGCTGTGTGATAAAACTGCACATTTTAGAGTGGCCTTTTATTGTGGCCAGCCTAAGGCACACCTGTGCAATAATCATGCTGTCTAATCAGCATCTTGATATGCCACACCTTATCTCGGCAAAGGAGAAGTGCTCACTAACTCAGATTTAGACAGATATGTGAACAATATTTGAGAGAAAGAGGCCTTTTGTGTACATAGAAAAAGTCTTAGATTTTTGAGTTCAGCTCATGAAAAATGGGGGTAAAAAAAAAAGGGTTGTTTATAATTTTGTTCAGTGTATTTTCATTTTTAGTTTAGTAAATTTAACTTCTGCTTTAAAAGCATTAATTTTGTTTTTAGATTGCAATGTTAAAATGTTAGAATGTAATGTGATAAATGTAATGTGATTTTTTTCCCCACATAATATATGCCTACATGCTTACATTCATTTTGGTTTTTTATTTGTTTAATCCAAATACAAAATACAGAGATACTGTATATACCATAAACCGCAAATCAGCCAAAAAATACCGAGATATGAATTATTGCTCATATCGCCCAGCCCTGATATATTTGTATATATAAGATCAGCATTTGAACACGCCTTTTTTGTACTATAATAAACTCACAAAAATGATCTGCATGATGCCACTAATTATTTTTATTATTGCTACGTGAATGAATGAAAAGCGCAAACACGCAACTGGAAAAAGAAACAGATGGGTTTTAGAGAGTTATCATCGATGCGGGTTCAAATGACATAATACATAAATTGAATAATAGAGATTAGTGTGTGTATTCTGCAGTTCTAATGCTTTTTGCTAGACCATTTTTTTTTTTCTTTTATAGAATGTCAGCAGTGTGACTGAATTTCTGGTCCAGTCAGGGACTGGGGTTTGGGGCAGTTGAGTAGTCCATCATTGGGTTGGAAATACAAAGGTGTGAATCGCTGCTCTTTCATATGGAGAGTCTAATGGCTGATGAGTGTTTCAAACTTACAGAACAGGTTTAGGCAAAGTGTCTGTTTCAGGATAAATGTCTCGTTTGGTTTGGTTTTTGCAATTGGGAGTGCAACGGCATATACAGTATTATATGCAATATAATATGAAGTGTTGCTTCATTTTGTTTTGTTTCATGAGAGACACGGCATGTTCGCGAGAGTGACAAAGAAACATCTGCAAGAGAGATACTTTTGTTTCAAATTTATGTATGCTGTTTTGTACTATTGGGTCATTCCGTGTCAAATCAAACAAATTTCAGAAATTTCCCTGGCTCAAATTTTTGATTTTGCTAATATTTTTTCTGAAGAAAGATAAACGCGTATAGTGATGAAAGCCAAAATATTAAATGTCATTGATGAATATTTACTGAGTAATCCACTGTTTTGTAGAGGGGGGGCAAAATGGCAATTTTCACCTGAGATTCAGAGCCAAATTACAGGGGGGTACAAATGACTTCAGAAAGATGGCAACATCATGATGTTACTTTTACACAGAGACTGGGAAGTCTATTAGTAAAATCTGCTGGGTGATTTGTTGGTGTTCAAAGTTAACTCAGCAGAAACACTCATGAATTAACTGGTGAACACTGCACCAATATTCAGGTAAAAAATAAAATATAAACCCACAAAACAATCTTAAGTTGAGAATTATTTTTTAATCGAAACATTGTAAATCTTTTTCCCTGCACCAAAATGTTTTCAGATTCAGTGTTTTCATTACATGTAAAGAACATATTCTTACAACAGTTAAAACATCATAATGTAAAGGCAAATCAGTGCAAAGGCACACAATACATATTCTTATTTGGTCCATGTGTACTCTTAATGTCATAAGGTTTATAATGCTTACATTTATTAGCTTAAATAACAGCATCCCATTCATTACCATCCACACTGAATGCATGCTCACTGAACAAAGTCTTTGCTAATTGCGTTTGGACCTCCTTGGAGAGAGAGTAGTTTTCAGCACGATTAGATGCGTTTCTCTGCAGTTTTATCAATTGCAATACAAGAATAGTTAACCCAAAAAAAATTCTGTCATTATTTATTTATACTCATGTGGTTCCACACCTGTAGTTCCTTTTGTCTTCTGAGGAACACAAAAAATATTATATTCTGAATAATCTAAAGAAGAAACTGTCATACATGGCATCTGTGGAAAGGCATGAGTGTAAGTAAACAACAATTCAGGTGAACAATTTCTTTTAAGAGATTATTCACCCAAAAATTTAATTTATGTCATCATTTACTCACCCTTGTGTTGTTCTAATGCCATATGAGCTTCTTACTTTTTTGGACCACAAAAAATACATACATAAAAAAAAAAATTCCAAACGTGCTTGTCCATATAATGTCAGTATATGGCGATCAACATCAAACTTTTAAAAAAGACGCAAAAGTATCACAGAGTGATCCCATGTGAAAAACATTGGTCTCTGTACACAACTGCGTGTTCATGAGACTCTATTAGCACAGCAGTTCATTCCGATTTGCCCAGGGTAAAGCACACAAGTTGTGAAAAATCCAGATTAATAAAAAAGCGACATGAAATACAACTGATGTGCTTTCTTCTCTGAGGTAAATATATCTACTGTGTTGGTCGCAACAGGAAGTTATCGCGTTCATCTGTCAACTGTCATTTTGATTGTCATGACAACCAGTCCGTACATAGTGAATAAGATTCAACTCAGTGAACAAAATACATGGATATTTTTTGGGGGGATTTCTAGGTGTTGTTTTTTAATATTTTACTGTGTGGTTTACTTTTATGGTAAATTAACCACTGGTGAAACAATTTAGAAGACTATGATCATGTGGATTACAGTATGGACTGTATTTTTACTGTAATTATTGGAAATGTTTTGAAAATAATATTGGGTGCATCAAATCTGCATAAATAACTACCTATGGAAATAGAAAGGCATATGTCTATATAATTGTAGGGAAATAATGCATGATTGCATGATTGAAACTTTACAACTAACTCTGGTAAAGTGACACATACAGTAATGATTATTTGTAGCACAACCCTTGGATGAGAGCAAGGCTTACCAGGAGGGACAGATTAGGGTTAGCTATAGTTGCGATAAGGTAGACTTTTGACTGTCTAAATAAAGTTGCACTAGCCAAGAACCACCACTTTGATGACTAGGGGCCATCTGCTGATGGACATGCAAAGTGACAAAGTTTTTTTTATTTTATTTTTTTACATGTTTAGAGGCAGGTAAATTTGAAATCAGTGAAACTGTATTAATTAACTGAAGAGCAATGGAGTGCTAAACTCGTTCAAAAAATGGCACAGATGTATCCACTAGAAATTGTACAAACAACACAGAAGACATTAGTGGAAAATGTTTGCACACTTTTTTGTTGTCAGACTTGTCATCTGTCCAAAGTCCTCTTTTCAGATGAGAGCAAGTTTTGTATTTCATTTGGAAACCAAGGTCCTAGAGTCTGGAGGAAGGGTGGAGAAGCTCATAGCCCAAGTTGCTTGAAGTCCAGTGTTAAGTTTCCACAGTCTGTGATGATTTGGGGTGCAATGTCATCTGCTGGTGTTGGTCCATTGTGTTTTTTGAAAACCAAAGTCACTGCACCTGTTTACCAAGAAATTCTGGAGCACTTCATGCTTCCTTCTGCTGACCAGCTTTTTAAAGATGCTGATTTCATTTTCCAGCAGGATTTGGCACCTGCCCACACTGCCAAAAGCACCAAAAGTTGGTTAAATGACCATGGTGTTGGTGTGCTTGACTGGCCAGCAAACTCACCAGACCTGAACCCCATAGAGAATCTATGGTGTATTTTCAAGAGGAAAATGAGAAACAAGAGACCAAAAAATGCAGACGAGCTGAAGGCCACTGTCAAAGAAACATGGGCTTCCATACCACCTCAGCAATGCCACAAACTGATCACCTCCATGCCACGCCGAATTAAGGCAGAAATTAAAGCAAAAGAAGCCCCCACCAAGTATTGAGTACATATACAGTAAATGAACATACTTTCCAGAAGGCCAACAATTCACTAAAAATGTTTTTTTTATTGGTCTTATGAAGTATTCTAATTTGTTGAGATAGTGAATTGGTGGGTTTTTGTTAAATGTTATCCAAAATCATCACAATTAAAAGAACCAAAGACTTAAACTACTTCAGTCTGTGCCCATTGAATTCATTTAATACACGAGTTTCACAATTTGTGTTGAATTACTGAAATGAACTTTTCCATGACATTCTAATTTATTGAGATGCACCTGTATATGTTAGGAACAGACTTAAAATTTTATTGCCTATTAAGTTAAAATATTGTGCTTCTTCATTGAAATCTAATTCATTAATGATGCATTCGAGAATGTTTTTAATTAAGAGTAGCTCAGCACAAGGAACACCTAGACAAAGAAATGTGCACAAACTTTATAATCTCATGTGTATTATCAAAGCAACAGATTTAAAATTGAGGAAGCAAATGTGATTTGAGAACTAAGAAATCTTCCCCTATGTCCCCTAACCCTCACTTTGAGAACCACTGGTGTAGGTATTTATCCAGCCTTCACCTGTGCTGGGTTGCACCGTAGACTGCTAATGACTCTAGCTCTCCTCTTGGCTTGGTGGCTGCAATAAAGAACAGAACAGATCATGGAACAGACCAAAACTGATTGACATACATCTGACCCATACAACCTTACTCATAACACTTGCTTGTTTTTAAACCCGGGAACACTGTTTTACTTAAAAATAAATAAATAAAATAAATAAAAGATAACTAATGTTTTTTTTTTTTCCTTGTTTTTTTTTTTTTTTTAAATGATGCACTCACCACTATGGATTCATTGTGTTGGGAAGTTTATAACTTTTTGGAAAAGCTTTTATATGTCATTGACATCTTATGAGTTATTTATCTGGCTTCTCTCCTACTGTTCTGCAGTGTAGTTAGAAAGTGAAAGTGACATGTGGCCAAGTATGGTTACCCATACTCGGAATTAGTGCTCTGCATGTACCCATCCAAAGTGCACACACACACACACACACACACACACACACACACACACCGTGAACACACACCCGGAGCAGTGGGTACATACTTACAGGCTGAGAGTCAGAAGCGCCAGACTGTCCTTGCATAGTTGGTATTGCCCCACTTTATAGAAACAGCCCTTGAGCATAGCTGGCTTTGTAGGCTACTCTCCCAGGTTCAGGAAATAGTCCTTCATAAAAATGCGCTGCACACACTCTAATATTTGGGTTGAACTGTTCTGGAATAGTGTTTTAAATGCAACTTAACCACTGATTTCTAGTTGTGTCCTCTTTTGGAAGCCTAAACAAAGTAGTTTCGCTTTCGCAACGAAACACAGCATCTCCAAGACATGGCACCGGCAGCAGCAACAATACTACAGCGAGAATAAAAATCACGCCCCCTTTCTTTGCGTATACATTTGAGCGGTATTATGCAAATCTTCCCACGCGGTGACGTAGACATGTGGGGGCGTGTTTAAATGAGCCGTTTTATGGGGTGTGGACGAGTCTTAACTTTTATAAAGAATATCTCTTTGGGTTTGATACTTTAGTCTTTGCAACTTTAGGGATCTTATCTATGCACAAACAGCTTGTAACACTCCAAAGAGAAAGGAAATATAGTATAGTATTTATATAGTAAAGCACTGTTTTGGTTTTCGTTCAGTATCCATTTTAAAAACTCAGTTGATTAATCGGTATCGGCCAGAGTGGTCCAACCAGGCTATTGGTATTGGTAAAACCAGTCGACCTCTAATTTTTACATTAGTTGTATAAGATATCCCCATGTGAAACCAGCAGTATAGTCCTAATGTATTCTTGAATTCTGGAAATATATGATGCAATAAATCATCCAGCATGATGTGTAACATGCTTCCTCTTTAAACTCCACATAATGTTTTACCTGTTGTGGAAGATGCATCAGACTACAGCAATCTGGCATTCTTTACCCAGAATTTACAGCATCGTTCAAGCATTGTAATTCAGACATCTGAACAGTCTCTTTTAATGCCAGTAGTTTGCTTGAGTACACAATTATGTATTTATTTAGATATTTTATCTGTCAGTATAGCCTATAATAATAGTTTTTATTAGGGAGCTCCTTCTGCTACTAGGTCATATTTTTGATGGAGAAATTATAGAAATTATCATTATTTCTTAATATGATGTATAATGCGACTACAAATAAACAGAAACAGATGCGACTGAATAAGTGTGTCCTATTTCTTTTGTGAAATAACGGTAAATACCACTTTTTTTCTGTGTGACTAATTTTCAGTCTTCATTATGATAATTCATTATGATAGATATTTGACCAGTTTTACAATAATAAGTGACACATATCTCGTATTGTAAAACTGGTAAAACTGATGCTTTTGGATTTAAATCTTTAAGTAAACAACAAAACATGCAAACAAATTCATTTTGTGATCTCATGATTTTAAAAAAAATTTTTTATTAGTTTTCTGATAACTTCTCTTTGTTGGTCAAATTATGTGGTTGCGAGACATTGTTCCAGACAGGCATGTGAAGGGAGGGTTTTAGTGAAGCGCTGCGGAGCTTCTGGCCCGACGGTGGGGAAACAGCGTGATTTTTGGGCTCTGTGCTACAGGTCCAAGGCTATTATTCCCACACGGCCTGTTGAAAGCACTGGCTTGCACTGGCCCGTCAGTGGAAAAGCGGCTAATGAAAGTCATTTAATTTAAAGGTGCATGGTGCACCACCATACCAGTACAGTGTCTGGTTACACAGAATGAAGGGTGATTAAATAAGATTTAGACTTTAACTTGATTTCCAAAATGGCTTTTCCATGTAACAGTGGTTATTTTAAAAGTGGAAATGATGTCAAGGAACAGCTTTTCACTCTGTCATTGCTGACACAACTGCTGAGTAATGAAGACCACAAAGTTTGTCTCTCTTCTGAAAAGCTGACCACTCCTAAGTGTTTAGGAAAAGTCATCTTCTGTGTTCGTGGTTTGGTGTGGTAGACCAGTAAAGATTTTGGTCTTAGTGTGAATACTCTGGCTTTATTGTATAATACCAATAACTAGACTCTCAAATTGGCAAACTTTTCTCCCTTTTTCTGCACTTTTTTTTTTTTGGTGGAAAAAAAAATGTAATTTATACTGAATGATGAGTATCTCAGTGTTAAATGGCACACCAGTGGAACATTTACTAAAGGTCCGTGTATCATCTGATCATTTGTTTTTTGATTTAATATTGATAGTAGAAAAATGAGAAAACGGCGCCTATTTTAGTTTTTTCGTTTGTTCAGAGAAGCGCAAAAACAAGATTTTGGCTCGATTCTCATTTTTTGGTTCACGGGGTAGAAAACGGATAAACGACTTCAAAATTTGTTTTCCCCTTGTGGGCGGTCATGAGACGCCCCTTTCTGCCGATTGGTCAACCAAATCTGAACCCGTGACGTCATCAGTCTTTCCTCTGTTCCGTTCAAGAAAATAATAGTCCTCTGCTGCTGTATCCGTATACCGATTCTTAAACCGTACGGGGCAGGTCCTAGATCGGGCTTTCTTCTGTGCAAACTAAGCGTTTTACAGAAATATTTATTTCAGAAATTTTAATCAGCACCAAGCTTTTTTTATTTAGCTGTGCAGAGTTAAATCAGTGGGAAGCTGCACTGTGCAGAGTGGATGAGAAGCACAGATAAGAAAAGATAGAAAAAACGAAAACAAAGACACCAACAGGTTTTGCTGTATTGGAAAAGATTATATAATCACACCTTCATTCCACACAGAACCCCAATATAGAACAGCAGGCTATTTAGGCTATATATCTATGTACTCTTGGTTGGCTTGAAAGGGGTGTTTGGTTAGGCTAGTTCTTCATTTATTGAATGAGGAGTTTGTTATCCTTCAGTGACTTGTGTTCTAAATAGCTACTGAACTTAAACAATTTAAGCACGTTATAAATGCCATTCCAAAAAGTTTTATAAATCTATACAAAACTTTTGTTTACATGCCAGATGGATCATGTGAACTCTCATCACTTCTCTTTAATGGTAACGACCTCAAAGCTTCCCAACAAACGTATTCGTTCTTGGTTGTCTATAGACTGGGCTTGCTTCTGTGTAGATATAAATTCTATTCTTTGCATCAGCTGGGCATGGCTGGGTATGATATGACAGCTGTTATATTCTACCCTGCTTAATTGTTTGTTTAATTAAGTAAATAATTACTTAATTCATTTCAAAATAAATATTTTAAACACTAATACGAAAAGGAAAGAATACAATTGGGTATAATAGGCCTATAACGTTCACGCAAGAAACTGTCATTATGTCTGACAACCGGAGAACAGAGATATTAAAATACATACTCTCCTGAGTTTTATAATGTAGTCTTGTATTTTATTAAAATTTATTAGAATTTGTATCTCAAAATATGCGCTCGTGCGCGGCGCGAGCTGCTGCCCACTCGCACATTGGAATGTGAGATTTTAAGAAAAGTAAAAACTTGCCATTTTGGTTGTTTCTCACCAAACCCATATGATATACCCTCAGGTAGCTATAGCCTTTAGAACAGGTGAGTTGCCCTAGTTCACACAGTTCCAATACACTGCGATGGGTTAAATCAATAAGCAGACACACGGGACTACAGTCAACCACAGACCAGTATTGCAGTGCACAGGAAATATGCAGCAGTCATTTTAAAGCAGTTTATTTAATTAATATTGAGTATTAATTTATGTTCACTTATATTTTTTTTTCCTCAACAGGGGAAATAACTAAATACTCTAATTTTTTATTTTTTTTTGTGTACATTCAAAATAACTACAAAATGTCATGCCTTTTGAAAAATAAAGAAAACAACAGCATGCAACACTTTTGGCGCGTCTTGGTCTCCCTGAACATCTTTCTGTCGCACGCCACCACAGGAACCAATCCACAGTGATACTTGACGAGCCTACTTTTAAAAGTCTACATTTAGATTATTTGGCCTTAAATGCATCATATAAGTCACTTTGGAAAAAAATCACTGTATGTATCATGATTAAAAAAAAAGTAACTTTACAGTCTGAAAAATATGGTAGGCTATAGCAAATTATTTTGCGGATCACTTTAAGAACCGCTGGTCTACACAGAAAAAAGCCTTGTCTAGAGACTGCCTCGGCACGAGTTGTGTCGAGCTATTCATTAGTATGCTTGTTTGATGAGAAAAAGAGGAAATGTAGTTGCAATAAAATGGTTATAAATCCGTACACCTGCAGCAGCGGAGGACTACTACCTGCAGCGCGGAACTGCAGAAGTACTGATGACGGCACGGTTGATCTTTGGCTGACCAATCAGCAGAAAGGGGCGTTTAATTCCCCCCACGTGTAGACATCGAATATTTAAGCTGTTTATTCATTTTGTTATGCCTGAACGAAAAACGAAAAATTAAGCTGAATTCTCGTTTTCTCCTTTTTTTGAACAAATGAAAAAATGAAAATAAGCGCCGTTTTCTCGTTTTTCTACTATCAATATTAAATCAAAAAACGAATGATCAGATGATACACGGACCACTAAAGTTGTAATTCACCTAAAAGGGATAATTCATCCAAATAGGTTAAAGGGATAATTAATCCAAAATTGATGTAAATTACTCAACCTTATGTCATTCCAAACCAATAGGACTTTCCTTCATCTTCAAAACACAAATTTAAGTGTTTAATGAAACCTGAGAGATTTCTGTCCATGCATTGTCTCCATTTGAACAAAACTTTCAAACTCCAAAAAGGTAATACAGATCTATGAATCAAGCTGTATAAACCAAGTCTACTAAAGACAGACACAATTGCAAAATTAAGGACAGAATTACATAATCTTTTCTTTTAGAGACATAATCAGTCCCCTTGAGAATACTTGTATATTACACTTTGTTCTCAGGGTTATATCTGTTCAAATCTATTTAAAATTTGAATTTAGAAATGGCTGAGAGAAGGGGATATTTGTGAAATATTCTCTTCTTAGAAATAAAAAGATCAACAGGCTCATTGAAAATACGTACCTTTATATACATTTCTGCAAAACTGGAAAGACGCACCTATATGTACGAATCACTTCAGTAGAACTCCAACAACTTTTATTCCTTTTCACACAAAGTATGATTACAGGTACAGAGTTTTGATTTATAAAGGCAAATTTTCACACAATTGCTTGCAGAATATTATGTTATGATGATTTTAACATCCTGCGCGATTTGAAAACTGATACTTTTGAATGTTGTTTTCACATATACAGCTTCATATGCATGAGTTTTCTAATTCAATAGGTTTGCCTTTTTGCTTACGTGATACAGCGTTGCATTTGAGAGATGAAGAGCTACGATACAAACTCTGTGAAACTACGGTTCAACAAAACAGCTCAAATCCGCATGAGGGAGTTAAAATAGCACAGCTGCATCAACAAAAGCATTTTTATATCACTTTTACATTTGTTAACACTATTGGGTAGGTTTAGGGTTGGGTTTGGTGTTGGGGATATTTCCAACACGTTAGAGCATAAGCCTTCACCTCAAGCAGCGTAATAAAATGTAGCAATACATGCCTGTACCACCGTAATAAAAACATGCCATGGTCACATATTGAACGTGTATTAGCGCCACTCTCTGGACATTTCACTTTGAAACTGCCACGAACCGTGCAGTAAGGTATGTAATAACGGTGTTGCAGAAATGTATTTAGAGGCACGTATTTCCAGTGAGCCTGGTTGAAAAAGATATATGTACGTTGCATAAACTCTGCTACAGATCTGTCTTATACTCATTAGATGCTTTAGACACTGTTAAGACCTTGAGGCATCAATTACATCCCTAGGGATTTGGTTGATTGCTCTGTTACACAGGAAGCTTGCTTAGATTGTTTTTTGCCTAAAAACATTTATTGTACAAGTATTCAATTAGTGACTGATTCCCGATTGCTGTTATGTTAAGATCATTAATGTCCATCCCTTTCTTCCTCTATCTCCCTCTGTGTCCATCTATCTGTCTCTGTTTAGCCAATGGAGTCATCCTCACTGGGGAATTCAATCAATGAGCTGCCAACCACATGCTCATGCGAATCGCCTGTGAGACTAGGAGAAAAATAAAGTAATTGTGCATTATTAAACCAGATAGACACCATTGTGGGTTGGGAGTTTGTTTTAGAATTGCACATAGGACTATGCTATTGTTATAATTTTATTAGTAGTAGTAGTAGACAATCAATAAGCAATTAACCCTGCACATTTGTAAAATGATTTATAGGACTATTACTAGAGTAAAATGGTGATCATTTTTAGTAATGTTAATAATATTGATGTGTGGTTTTAAAAGCTTCTAATTTATGGAACCGGTGTTGTATCATTTTATACTCTAAGGTTTGACCTTATCCATAGCACTTTAAAATAGAATATTCTGTGTAGAATTCAAATGGTTCAGATACATTTAGATATATTTAGTCTCAGTTCGCTTAGCACTCACACTGTCATTTTTAACACCAAACATAAAGATACAAAAGGCATAAGGATACACTGACAACCTAAATGGACAGCTTTTATAATGCCTTTTTTGCAGACTTAGCCAACTTCCAAAACAATGCTGTGTTCTGGGCTAAATACACTTGTGTATGTGTACATATTGTGAATTTTTTTTCTAGCTTATAACTCACAAAGAGCTTATAAGATGTGTTAAGGAGTCACAACAGATTACAATTCCTATGCCTGTCCTGACCTGTAATGGGCAACATAGTTCCTATGACAAGAAGAACCAGGTATACTTGAGCATTTAGCCCCTTTTAGGGTCAGGTCTTGTGACATTTGTCCTGTATACAGTTTATTTAAATGTCTGTGTTGCGTTCATATATCAGTTGAACTATAGAGTTTGTTTGGACGTTTGTTTGGTGCCCACCCAGGTTCAGATGTCAGAGTTGACATTTCAAATATTCAAACAGAGTAGTAGTACCAGAGTTAGTTTTAATTGAACCAAACCTGTCAGGTGTAAATACCCTTAGGAGAAATTAAAGGTTGGTAGGGGCATCTACCTCAACCTTTCTCTCTTATTGTATAGTTTTTTTTTTTTTTTTTTATTCTTAGCCTTTCAAAAATGCTCTACTTAAAATATTAGTGTAAGGATAGAGTGAATGTAAGCAGTGTTGTCATGTATCATTGCCTACCATATTATGCAAGTGGTTTTTCAGCCTGACTGTCCACTTAAGTTGTGACATATTAAATACTGTGTCCAGTTATCTATATCCATGTGTCTTTGTTAATGAGAAAAACTCATGGTGTACACTACAATATGAATGGATTCAGGAGCAGTTTCTTCATTAGGGTTAGGGTTAGTGTGAATTCAGCCACAGTGTTACGCTAGTCTTTCCCTGTTCTAGACTGTTCTGCTTCTGAATATAGTCTAATCAGTGTAAAGTCATGTTCTGTGGAGTACCACCCCTTTTTGGGGTGATTTCACTCTGGCTAAGAATCACTCTGAGTGTTCTCATAGACTTCCATACAAAGATTTGTATTTATTTTTGTCGAACTACAGGGACTGCAATGCAGTCTCCGGGAGGGCTAGCACTAACGTGCTTTCGTCATCATACACAACCTTAACTTGTGCAGTGATTGGTGGGAACAAACATACCTCTTTAGGTATAAGAAATATGAAGTCATGACTGTGTGCTAAATAAAGCAAACCAGTATCTTACCAGTCAAGTTTTGATGCATGACGATTGTAATGGAGGTAAAGATGATTACAATGGCATACAGAAGTCGTACATTATTAGACACGCATGAGTCTGTTATTATTAGTGTGCAAATAAATAAATTGTGTATGTGCACTCTCTAATAGCTCTTTGCACAAGCACATTTCAGCATGGTTGCATGTCTGGCAGGTGATTTATAATGGACACTCGCTGAAGAAGCGTGTTCTTATAGGAGTTTGCAATGGTCAGTGGAGTTTATGTATATATATAACTGCCGCCGTTGACCTGTGGCTGCCGTCGCATCATCCAAGTGGATGCTGCACACTGGTGGTGGTTGAGGAGAGACCCCTCCCCATGATTGTAAAGCGCTTTGGGTGTATTGCAATACACAATAAAAGCGCTATATAAATGCTTCATTCATTCATTCATTCATTCATTCATTCATATATGGGCATCAACACTCACTCTGACAGAGGAATTGTTCACTTGTCATGTTGAGCTGCTTTCACCAAATTCTACAAAATCAGAATGTTTTTATTTGCTTGTTTAATTTGTGTTTTGCTCTGTTTAATAATTCTGAATGGATCCATATGTATTTATATACAGTCAAG
This sequence comes from Onychostoma macrolepis, assembly GCF_012432095.1. Lineage (NCBI taxonomy): Eukaryota > Metazoa > Chordata > Actinopteri > Cypriniformes > Cyprinidae > Onychostoma > Onychostoma macrolepis. The sequence goes on from NC_081160.1 coordinate 13,551,306, forward strand.
TTAAGGCAATTGGTATAGTGGTCTGTTGGTATCTCCATGTGGTCCTGTTTGGTATTGCAGCTTGACTTGTAGTTATAGAAAATAATCTTTTTTTCCTCACAGTTTTTGCTGTTGCGCTGCATATATAAATTGTCAATTATGAAAAAAATGTGAAAATATAGTTTTGTGAGAATCATACTCAAACTTAATCTTGAACTTGCTAAAACAATTGTCTTTATTTAAAATGTTTCAAGTCTTAAAGAGGGCGTAACACAGTTTCACCTAATCTCATGTTAATCTTGAGTACCTATAGAGTAGTATTGCATCCTTCATATCTTCAAAAAGTCTTTAGTTTTATCATATTTATAAAAGAAAGATACAGCTTTACGATTCTCTCCGAAAAAGCCGAGCTCCTGGAGGCGCGCCGTGGGCGGAGCTAAAGAGTGATGAGCGCTTAAGCACCGATCACCAACAAAACTCAGACATTTGATGCCGTTTCACTCACCTTCTGCAGTTCTGAATCATGACCGAGATCTTTTATAGCTGGGACTGCTCCATCTTTCAGTATCAAACGATGTGCAAATCCAGCGTCGAACTGGGCCTTGTTTATAAAATGTTTGTCAACAAACACACTTGAGAAACTCCATTGCTTCCCCGAAAAAACAAACTGCATCCACTGTTTACGTAACGCTGGGTTCTTTGGGAAGCTGAACAAGGTTATCTTTCCCTCACAACCAAAAATACACTTCTTTAGAGACATTCTTCCCAAGCGAGTCCCGTACAGGGCAGCCGAATGAAGCGCATTGATGGGCGTGCACTTGCTCTCGCTCTGGTCGATGCGTGCAAGGGCACGTTCTTCTGGGAGAAATGCCCATATAAGGAGTTCCACCCTCGTTTACGTCATGAAGAGCCACGATCGGAAAAAAAACTCTCCGAAACTTGCACGAACCCGGAAGTAAGATTTTTGGCACAGAAATACTCTGTTATACGTCCAAATAGTTTTTTGAAACTTTGTCCATGCGTAGCATGAGAATCCAACTCTTTAACAGTGTAAACAACTCTGAATGCATGAAACAGCATTGTACCCCCCTTAACAGTTTTCCTTTTGTTATACTGGAATAAATCATACTGGGATCTATGTTAAAATTATTGGATATGGCACCCTGCCTAAAAATTTTTTCCACTAGCCGCCACTGAATGGATTACTAATGATTGTCTCTGCAGGGATAAGAGAAAGTATTTTATATATCTTCAAATCATCATTTCAAATATCTACAGAGTGAATGTAAATCATCCATCATCCGCTAGTGGATTCGTTCTTGTTTCTTGTTGTTTTACTTTGAGCTGTAGAGAAAGCAGGTGTTTAGTTGTTCTTTTGGCCCTGTAATGTATAGAGCTGCCAACTCAACAGGCCGTGTCGCTCCTCATTTCCTCCCCACTCCCTTCTCTGGAGCAGCAATGCTGAATTTTTGCCAAAACAGGCATCCGACAAAAACCTGAGAGAAGCGACCTGCAGAAAAGTCACAAATTTCATGTCAATAGACTGAAAAATGCAACAAATTTAGCCTGCTGATCTGTTTCATGGAGACAGCTTGCTATGGTTGGTTTGGCTCCGTTTATTTGTTTTCACCTAGTGTCTTTCTTGTTGTAAGTGCAGGAATTGTTTTCCAAAATATATTTTAATTAACCCCAACACTGGAGATGAATAATAATGTTAGATCACTTAAAAGGATGAGATCTGAGAAATTTATGTAGAGAAGATTTGAATTGATAGTATTATACATGAAGTACAGATGGATGAAAAATCGGGTGGCTTTATCTTGTGGGTGGAATTTATGGCTTGGTCCACTTGTCCCTTTAGAGTGTAGGATCACTGCAAATCAGTGCAGTTTTTCTCAACTCAAATAAACACCTATGGGAGATTTAGAATTTCTGGTTTGGTTTGGGTTCACTTGTTCCTTTTAGCGAGAAGGATCACTGCAAATCAGTGTAGTTTTTCTTAAACCCCTATTGGAGATTATTGGACCAACGTGTGAGACAGAACTCTCTACCACCATCATCCAGTGCAGAAACATCAATGCAAAATTAGGAAATATCTTTTGGAAAATGGTGTTCAATCCATCTAGTAGAGTTCCAGAGACTTGTAGAATCAATGTCAAGGCATTGCAGCTGTTCTGGTGGCACGTGGTGAGCTAACACCTTACCAAGACAATTTATGTTGGATTTTCATTTAATTTGTCACTCCTATATGACAGTTGCGAAGACATGATGAGTTTAAGTCATCACCTGGAGGCTGGGACTTTTCTGTAGTCTGTAGAATATAAGAGCTTCTTCACCCTTCATTTTTAGACGATGGTTATTTGTAGTCTGTTGCCAGAAAAAAAAAAAAAGAACCTTGCCCTTTCTGCTGGATATAGTGGAGATGACAGAATAAATCTGGAACACTGGGACAATCACAGGGCAAATTCAAATCTATGTCAGGCATGAGATTGCCATGACACAGTGTGTCAGAGCATATGCACTAACCACTAAGACATGTCACCAAGAAGTTCATAAATTCATATTTCACTTTATATTGTATCTGAAAAGTCAACATGTACTGTGTTCAGTTTCAATAAGATGTTTTCCATTTTTGCTTCTGCATGTTGTTTATTCTTTTAACTGACCCAGTCCTTGCTTTCTTCCAGTGTTATGAGAACAGTGGTCAATGAGGATGATAACAGATTGAAGGCAGATTGAGCAATGTACTGTGTAGTGAGCTTTGATGAAACATCAGTATACGAGCTGTCCATTCTTCATGGCAGTAAATAAAGGCTTCACAGTCACACTTTATCCTAACCAGGTGTAACATGACAAGATTCCAGCAAAATGCTGTGTGAGAGAACTAGCACGGATTGTTGAGTTCTCTTCATTTGTGTGTTCTTTCTTAATGTATTGCACAGTTGCAGCACATAAAACTAAGAATACATACCTTATATTTTCATACTTCTGTGATGGTTCACCACAAAGCATCCTTTTTATGAACACTTTTTGTTTTTGTAAAAATTTTGGTCCAATGAGTTTTTGATGATGACACTGCAAAAATAGAAACAAGGCAAGTGAAAATGTAGTGACACTTGTGGTTGCCACTGATGATTAAAGGGATAGTTCACCCAAAAATGAAAATTGGATGTTTATCTGCTTACCCCCAGGGCATCCAAGATGTAGGTGACTTTGTTTCTTCAGTAGAACACAAACAAAGATTTTTAACTCGTTGCAGTCTGTTAGTCCTGTAATGCCAGTCAATGGGCACACAATCTTTGAGAGAGAAAAAAACATGCACAAACAAATCCAAATTAAACCTTGCAGCTCGTGACAATACATTGATGTCCTAAGACACAAAACGATCAGTTTGTGCGAGAAACTGAACAGTATTTATATATATTTTTTTACCTCTGATACACCGCAATGCCCAACCATCCTGAGCTCATCCACAACATCCGGCGTGTGACGCGTCAACGGCTCTGGAACACATATATGTATATATATATATGTATGTATGTATATATATGTATGTGTATGTGTGTGTGTGTATATGTGTATATATATATATATATATATATATATATACATAGATCCTTCCATATCGCGGCCCATAGAAACCGTCGCTAATGAGGCATCTATGTATATATATCTATGTGCAAGAGCAGGTTGACGCGTCACGCACTGGATGTTGTGACAGTCGGACATTGAGGTTTATCAGAGGTAAAAAATTATATAAATACTGTTCAGTTTCTCGCACAAACCGATCGTTTCGTGTCTTAGGAAATCAATGTATCGTCACGAGCTTCAAGGTTTAATTTGAATGTTTTTTTTTCTCCCAAAGATTGTGTGCCCATTGATGGGCATTATATGCCTAACAGACTGCAACGGTTTGAGTTAAAAATCTTCATTTGTGTTCTACTGAAGAAACAAAGCCACCTACATCTTGGATGCCCTGGGGGTAAGCAGATAAACATCAAGTTTTCATTTTTGGGTGAACTATCCCTTTAAGGCAGAAACTTGTATTAATATGGTATATATATATGTGTGTGTGTGTGTGTGTGTGTGTGTGTGTGTGTGTACAGTGGGGCAAAAAAGTATTTAGTCAGCCACCAGCTCATCCAAAAACACACTCCAGCATATTCACTTATCAGACACGACTGGAACTTCAAATGGGACTGGCTTCTATGGTCAGATGAAACTAAAAAATGAGCTTTTTAGCAGCAAACACTCAAGATGGGTTTGGTGAACACAGGGATAAAAAGTACCCCATGTGTGCAATGAAATATACCGCTGTATTTTTGATGTTGTGGGCCTATATTTCTGCTGGAGGTCCTGGACATCTTGTTTAGACATATGGCATCATGGATTCTATCAAATACCAACAGAGAAAAAATCAATAAATGACTGACTCTGTTAGAAATCTTATAATGGGCCATGTCTGGATCTTCCAACCGTCCAATAATCCAATCACAAACCTCAAAAACAACACAAAAATGGGTCACTGAGCACAAAACCAAGCTTCTGCTATGGCCATTCCAGTCCTCTGGCCTGAACCCTATAGAAAATGAGTGGGTGAACTGAAGAGAAGAAGCACCAACATGGAGCTGGGAATCTAAAGGGTCTGGAGTGATTCTGGATGAAGGAATGGTCTCTGATCTCTTGTCAGGTGTTTTCTAACCTCATCAGGCAACATAGGAGAAAAGTTTGAGCTGTTAAACTGGCAAATGGAGGTTTCAAAAAGTATTGAATAAAACGGTGACGTTAATTGTGGCCAATGTGTATTAGAGAAAAACTTATAAACTTAATATCATTTCATAATGATATTTCCCTCAATTTTAAATTCTTATTATCCAATGAAAGGTTAGATATACATACACACACACACACACACCATATTAATACAAGTTCCGGCCTTAATCATCAGTGGCAACCACATTTGACACTTCTTTTTCACTTGCCTCGTTTCTATTTTTGCAGTGTCATCATCAAAAACTCATTGGAGCAAAATTTTTACAAAAACATAGTGTTCATAAAAAGTATGCTTTGTGGAGAACCAATCACAAATTTAAAATACAAGGATTTACCTGTAAATATGTTGAAAAAGAAATGCATGACAAACTAGTTTAAGGAAACAGAATCTTTCACACTTCCGCCAGGTATGAGACATAATCCTTATTATTCTTTTATCATTATTCTTTTGTTTTTATTCATCCATTATTAGCCTTTAAACTGGCAATAAAATGTTTACCAAGCCACATCGCTTCAATCCCAGTATACATTTACCCAACTATTATCAAAAGTATTTCTAAATTAATACAACAAAACATCTCTTGCAACCTAACGTGACATATTATGACAAAATGCATTATGAAGAAGAATTGGACCTGTTCTGCAGGTGCATTAGAGCTAATGTTAGCATCATGCTTCATAAGACAATTTGAGATTAATAGTACACTTTTACTCAGAACTCACTTCAAACCACCATCGAGTGTTTGTAATAACTTTTTTTTACGATCACATGTGGAATTTGGACGTTTACTGTTGTTAAAATATGCTATTTATAGTCTTTTATATCGCTGCACTAATTAGCATTTCAGGATTTCGGTACATTAAAGTATCCCAAAAAACTGAAACCCACGGGTCTTTAATTTTTCCTGCGACTGTATTTTCAAAATAGCTCACTTGTGCCACTGCCCTGGCAACACTGGTACTGTACCCTCATCACACAATGATAGATAACCTTCCGTGCTGCGATGACGGGAAGAAGTTGGGGTCAAACAATTAATCTGCATTAAAAAAAATTAACGCGTTAAAAAATGTTGATTGATCGCATGCGTTAACGCGTTAGCGTTGACACACCTAATATATGTGTATGTGTGTGTGTGTATATACGTGTGTGTATATATGTGTATATATATATATATATATATATATATATATATATATATATATATTAGGTGGCACTATGGAGTCAATTTAATGCCGCATATATATGCAAAAGAAAATAAAGTTTTGCAAAGAAAATAAAGAATTGCAAAATAGATAAATGAAACAGAGCAAAAGCAATGATTTTGCAATACATATTTTCCATGGCCATATCTACTAATTTATTTGCAATGCAGCTTTTATTTTGCGTTTCAGTCAAGTTTGAGCTTGCGATACCGTTTCCTTTGCTCTTCACGTTTCTGCGTCTCACTTTGTGGCGCTGTTTTGACATGGGGTGGAGTCAGGTGACGGGGCGTGTCCAACAGGCCTGGGCATGCCTCCTGGAAGTGACGTCATCGGCCCGAGACGCAGATCACAGCTGATCCAGGCACCGTCATTGAGCAGAGGCATGCGGGCGGATCGCTTCCTTTTATTCACTAGCTTTAAAACATGCATGTTTTCATTTTATTAACAAATGTATATGTGTATTAGCAGCGTTTGCTCAAGTTAAAGAAGTTGTTAACATGAACATCTGCTGTTTATTTCTCTCAATGTGTGCACACTTTAATAGCATTATAATGTGTATTGTTTCATCTGGTTAACTAAATGTGCATTAATAGTGCTTGTTTAAAATCTTTTAACCTGTGCACAGCGCTCTTTGTTTACATTAGTTCAGAGTTACTGCTAGTTTTAATGTAAAAGAATGCAATTAACTTCACAAACTATACATCATTAAAAAGGTCTAAGACTCAAGCTTCATATCCATCTCGACTTCGTTTTTCATTTACATAACTCCTGGCATAAATTAAGAAATGACTGTCACTGGAAGTTAAAAAAAAAAAATGAAGCTTGAGATATTAATGGGTAAACAAACCAGCGTGACCATAGCAACCTGGGATTATCAGAGATGTATTTATTAATATGTTATTTTTAATTAAGAAATTATTTAAAAAAATACATTATTAAATTATTATATTAACACCACCACGGGTGATTTTACCCATGGCTGTTTTTCAAATAGGCTACATAATATATTTTCAATTAAAAATATCCAAGTCTTACAGTCATTGACTTTTACTAAAATTGTGTTATTTACAATCCCTGTTTATTGTTAAAAAATTGTTTAGATAAAACCAGAACAAAAATGGGGCATTTATACCTATAAGCGCCATCAGGACAAATTTATGCATAATTCCTGTCATCACGTTCAAATGAAGATGTTTTAGATGTTTATTCCTCTACTCATAAATGTTCAAACTTTGGATTAAATATTAATTTGTGTTTGCAATTTTTATCGCTTATGGTTCGCTACTGTGTTGCTTATTTATTCCTGAAAAAAAATCTGAATTATGATGTAATGAATAAAACAATTTTTATGATTACCCTAAGTTATTGGTTTTGTTCTCTTATTCAAATGATAAATTATATAACTAAACAAATTAATTAATTAGTTGAAACTGTGCACTTGAATTTGTCATTGTACATCCTTTGCAATGTGGTGAATTAGTATTGCTTATAATAGTCTATTTAGGGTGTTTTAGTCATTTAAATAACATGGGTTATCTTGAAACATTTTATTAATATTACAACACCCAAATATGTAGCCTATTTATTTCCTCGTAATTCTCGTTGTCATTGCAGGCTGGTTTATTCATCATTAAGAAAAGTGATTAGTGTAACCTGCTTAAAAATAGCTGTGAACTAAAAACAACAGGACAAAAACATAGCTGATGACTAAAAATAATAATTTTATGACTCTAGACATTGTGAAGACAGTGGCATAATACAGTGGCATACTACATGTTTAGCCATATCAAAACAGTAGTCATGGCATGGGTAAATTTGACCCGCTGGTGCTTTTAGGTATACAGCGACCTCTGGAGGCTGAAGTGTTAACCATAGGCTACGTACTGGACTGTATCGGACTGTATTCATAAGTTTATTATGAATAAATGTTACATAAAGTATAATAAAATAGGCCGACAAGAAAACATTTTTATCCATCCCACAAGTCTTGTAAGTCCATGTATTTTATTAGTATTGGTAATATTTTTATATTCGTTGTTATGTATTTGATTTATTTTCCCTTCATTTCGATCTCTTAACGTTCAGGGCTGTATAATAATAATAATAATAATAATAATAATAGCCTAATATACACATATATTACATAAAAGACACGATCAACGGACTGTGGGATGGATAAATATATTTGATCAGTCTCTGATAATCCCAGGTTGCTATGGTCACGCGGGTTTGTTTATGCATGATTAAACTCATGGCCACTACATACAGTATTATCACGTTCCCACGACTTAATATCTCGTGGCCACGACAAAACTAAACCAAAATGACTTTTTAATCTTTTTTTAAACTTCCAGTGACAGTCATTTCTTAATTTATGCCAGGAGTTATGTAAATGAAAAACGAAGTCGAGATGGATATGAAGCTTGAGTCTTAGACCTTTTTAATGATGTAACGTTATAGTTTGTGAAGTTAATTGCATTCTTTTACATTAAAACTAGCAGTAACTCTGAACTAATGTAAACAAAGAGCGCTGTGCACAGGTTAAAAGATTTTAAACAAGCACTATTAATGCACATTTAGTTAACCAGATGAAACAATACACATTTTAATGCTATAAAAGTGTGCACACATTGAGAGAAATAAACAGCAGATGTTCATAATATTAACAACTTCTTTAACTTGAGCAAACGCTGCTAATACACATATACATTTGTTAATAAAACGAAAGCATGCATGTTTTAAAGCTAGTGAATAAAAGGAAACGATCCGCCCGCATGCCTCTGCTCAATGACGGTGCCTGGATCAGCTGTGATCTGCGTCTCGGGCCGATGACGTCACTTCCAGGGAGGCATGCCCAGCAGTGTTGCCAAACCCCTCCCTCAGAAAATCTCTAGAACCACCCTCAAAAGTCTCCATTTTTCGAAAAAAAGTCGCCAAATATGAAAAGAAAGTAAATACAGGTAAATTTGGTAAAGGTAAAGGAAAGTGAATATATATCTACTTTACAAATGATGACAGTATAAAAAATATAACAAAAGATGTAGGCCTATAACAAAAAAATCTGAAGTGAAATTAGGAAATGCTTAGGCCTACTTGTAACTCTACAGGACACATTTGAATCAGTAAATTCTGAATCACAAATTCCAAGTATGGGTCACTTTCTTTTCTTTCTTTCTTCTTTTACTATTAGCCTACTATTACTACAAAGTAAGTGCAAAATACTGCATCCCAGCACACATGACACGATGATGCACTGTCTCTCAGTATCTGGTTGACATGATTGTGCATGAATTGTGGCATAACTTTTGTGTCTGTGGTTAAAACAAGATGTTCATGCACTGATGTAGCTAATCATATTTTTTCTCCACCATCTTGATGTTTATAATGAAATGGTGGTGTGTGTCATCATGTCTGAATGGCAGATGTACTGATGTGTGTTCACTGCGCAGACTCATTAGGTGCGTTCCACTTTAAGCGGCGCTGCGCAGAACGGTCAGTGTCATCAAAGCACCGCCAGAGCGATAAGAGAGCAGACGGATCCTATGCATTCAAATCGCTCTCGCGGTACTTTGATGACACTGACCATTCTGTGCAGCGCCGCTTAAAGTCGAACGCACCTATTGTCATGATTGAGAGCAAACGTGAAAGGTCAGGGGTCTTTTCTCCAAAAAAATCGCTATTTTTATTTAAATATAGCTAAAATAGCTCCTTGTCGCAAAAAAATCAATACAAGTCGCAGCAACAATGAGAAAGTAGCTAAATTTGGCGACAAAATCCCCAAATTGACAACACTGATGCCCAGGCCTGTTGGACACGCCCCCGTCACCTGACTCCAACCCCATGTCAAAACAGCGCCACAAAGTGAGACGCGCAGAAACGTGAAGCGCAAAGGGAAAACGGTATCGCAAGCTCAAACTTGACTGAAACGCAAAATAAAAGCTGCATTGCAAATAAATTAGTAGATATGGCCATGGAAAATATGTATTGCAAAATCATTGCTTTTGCTCCGTTTCATTTATCTATTTTGCAATTCTTTATTTTTCTTTGCAAAACTTATTTTCTTTTGCATATATATGCGGCATTAAATTGACTCCATATGGCACGGTACACAGATGTCAATGTTCGGTACATACCTCGGTTTGGGGCTCACTGTTCGATACGATTTCGGTACAACAGGGGAAAAAAAAGAAATCTGCTATGCTCAGTTTCTTTTCATTTATTTTGAACAGACAGTAGTGCAAATTACAATTGTTTCCACCTAGATGTGAAAATACTAAATATTATTACATGTTATATATATATATATATAAAATCTGTTTTGTTTTCATTGTGAGTGTACACAAATAAAAGCAGACCTTTATACAGTGATTTTTAATAAGAAAATAAGTGTTTAAAGTTGATTTAGCTGGTATAAGGAAACCTTGAAGTGATCGTGCTGTAGCACGTGCACGCACACACACACACAAAAACACACACATCAGTTCCAGCATTGCTAACTTGACAGCGCAGTTGGTACTTTATCAAAATAAAATACAGTGAGCCAAACATCAGTGCACCCGCCTCTGTCACCGCTGGAACGCGACTGAAGTACAAAGCCTTTAATTTACATAATAAATAATAGTTTATCATTCAGATACATCGCAAATATGGAAATATTATGGAATATTTGGATTTGTGACGAATGAGAGAGGTAGGATACACGAGCACAAAGCCCCATTTCGCAAACAGTTGAGTGCGCAAGCCTTTAAAGTATACTCCTTTGTCAGTCTATGTGAGAGACACATTCAGAATCAACACATGATCACTATCTAGTGGGCTTTGTTTTCAAGTGCGCAACTCATGGTATTCGCTGTTCTTCTGCTGGCGGTTATCAAACAGCGTTGCGTTGCGCCGCCTTCTGGATTGAGGGTGAATTGCCTGTATTCGTCGCAAGGCCTCATGCACCGAACCGAGATGTCCGTACCATGACGGTTCGGTACGAATACATGTACCGTGCCACCAGTGAGGAAAAAAATTATTTGATCCCCTGCTGATTTTGTACGTTTGCCCACTGACAAAGAAATGATCAGCCTATAATTTTAATGGTAGGTTTATTTGGTAGGTAACAAAAAAATCCAGAAAAATGCATTTCAAAAAAGTTATAAATTTATTTGCATTTTAATGAGTCAATAATTTCACCCCTTTGCAAAACATGACTTAGTAGTTGGTGGCAAAACACTTGTTGGCAATCACAGAGGTCAGACGTTTCTTGTAGCTGGCCACCAGGCATCTCAGGAGGGATTTTGTCCCACTCCTCTTTGCAGATCCTCTCCAAGTCATTAAGGTTTCGAGGTTGACGTTTGGCAACTCGAACCTTCAGCTCCCTCCACAGATTTTCTATGGGATTAAGGTCTGGAGACTGGCTAGGCCACTCCAGGACCTTAATGTGCTTCTTCTTGAGCCACTCCTTTGTTGTCTTGGCCATGTGTTTTGGGTCATTGTCATGCTGGAAGACCCATCCACGACCCATTTTCAAAGCCCTGGCTGGCTTCAATGCCCTGGCCCTGACGGTACATGGCCCCATCCATCGTCCCTTTGATGCAGTGCAGTTGTCCTGTCCCCTTAGCTGAAAATCACCCCCCAAAGCATAATGTTTCCACCTCCATGTTTGACGGTGGGGATGGTGTTCCTGGGGTCATAGGCAGGATTCCTCCTCCTCCAAACATGGCGAGTTGAGTTGATGCCAAAGAGCTCGATTTTGACATCTGACCACAACACTTTCACCCAGTTCTCCTCTGTATCATTCAGACGTTCATTGGCAAACTTCAGACGGGCCTGTACATGTGCTTTCTTGCAGCGTATTGTGTTACCAATTGTTTTCTTGATGATTATGGTCCCAGCTGCCTTGAGATCATTGATAAGATCCTCACGTGTAGTTCTGTGCTTATTCCTCACCGTTTTCATGATCATTGAAACTCTACAAGGTGAGATCTTGCATGGAGCCCCAGACCGAGGGAGATTGACAGTTATTTTGTGTTTCTTCCATTTGCGAATAATCGCACCAACTGTTGTCATCTTCTCACCAAGCTGCTTGGCGATGGTCTTGTAGTCCATTCCAGCCTTGTGTAGGTCTACAATCTTGTCCCTGACTTCCTTGGACAGCTCTTTGGTCTTGGCCATGATGGAGAGTTTGGAATCTGATTGATTGATTGCTTCTGTGGAGAGGTTGTCTTTTATACAGTTAACAAACTGAGATTAGGAGCATTCCCTTTAAGAGAGTGCTCCTAATCTCAGCTCCTTACCTGTTTAAAAGACACCTGGGAGCCAGTAATCTTGCTGATTGATAGGGGATCAAATACTTATTTCACTCTTTTCACTCAATGCGTTTTTCTGTATTTTTTGTTGTTATTCTGTCTCACTATTAAAATAAACCTACCATTGAAATTATAGACTGATCATTTCTTTGTCAGTGGGCAAACGTACAAAATCAGCAAGGGATCAAAATGTTTTTCCCTCACTGTGTGTATATATATAGATATATGTATGTATGTATGTGTGTGTGTGTGTGTGTGTATATATATATATATATATATATATATATATATATTAGGGGTGTCAACGTTAACGCGTTAATGCATGCGATTAATCAAACAATTTTAATGCGTTAATATTTTTTTAAAGCAAATTATTCGCTTGATACGGTTTGACCCCAACTTCTTCCCGTCATCGCAGCGCGGAAGGTTATCTATCATTGTGTGACGAGGGTACAGCGAACCAGTGTTGCCAGGGTAACGGCACAAGTGGGCTATTTTGAAAATACAGTCTCTGGAAAAATTACAGAGCCGTTTTGGGCTACTTTTTAATGTACCGCGCCCAAAGTGTATATAGACAAATACAAATTAAAATAGATCCTTTTACTAATGTGTATTATACTTTGAATGTATCCCTGGCAACTTAAGAACGGAGAGGCGGTTGTAACATCACAAAAACGTGAGTTTCAGCAGAGCAGCAGAAATAAACATGACAACAGCCACTATAGATTATATAAGATAATAAACACACGATTATGATATATATATATATTTACATATACATATAATATATATTTACATATACATACATATATATATATATATATATATATATATATATATATATATATATATATATATATATATATATATATATATATATATATATATATATATATATATACATACATACATACATGGACGTGGTGTCTGGCTCTCTCGTATGTGACAATCTTTGAGAGTTTCTGGAACATAGCACTTAAATCTGATAGATTCCTTCTATTTTCCTGTAGAAGTACATAGCCCTGAATTGAGATGTATATTAACCAGAGACCCATTGCATGTTGTTCAAGTTTGTTCACTGTCACAAGGTTTCTTAAGAGTATGACCTGCCCTTGTCCTCTGGGATTGCTATTGTGTCAGTGTTTTAGTCCATGGCACTGTTCTCGTATATTAATTTACTCTCTAAATGCAGACAAACACATATATCCACACACAAAGCATTATGCAAGCAGTAACAACAGCATTTTTACCCAAACACACACCTATAGTGATGCACACCTTTTAAATCAACTCAGTCTCTAATACACATTTACTCACACATGCAGTCCCCCACAGTAATAACAGAGAATGTGCTCAGAGGGAATATAGGGAAGATCATTGGGAAGATCTCTGGCTGGTTTTATGTGATACAAATGCGTTACAATTTAAAGAAGAATAAGGAAGAAGGGAGGGTTTTGTGTAGGGCTGTGTGATTAATCGAAATAAAACCGAAATCAAGATTTGGCTTAGTGTGATTATGAAATCACAAAGGCTGCATTTTTTGTGATTTTATTTAAATATATGCATAGCTTGTTAGTAAAGAGCAGCTAGCTCTGTGGTCAGTAAATGCTGCTCTATCTTTGGAATTGCTGTGAGTTTGAGTCGCTTATAACATGCAAAAGCAACACGCTCCAAACATCTTCCCAAACTAATGAGCAGTGTTTGTAAACCTGTTGTCTAACAAAAAAGAACATTTAATAGCTCATTTTACTCCAAACTCACTTAATGACATCAGTCAAGTGTTTGAAACAACTTCCTTTTGTGATTTGAGTTGGCTTCTTGTCACAGAATGAGGTAGAAAATTTATTATAAAACAGATAATTCTGGTCCTTGATTCTGATTGGTTGAAGCTGTCCTGTAGCTCAAATAGTAGAGCATGGCGCTTGCAACGCCAAGGTCATGGGTTTGATTCCCAGGGAACGCAAGAACTGATAAAATGTAAAACAATAACTTGAATGCAATGTAAGTCGCTTTGGATAAAAGCGTCTGCTAAATATGTAAATGTTAAATGTTAATGGTAAAATAATGAGCCGCGTTCGAAGCTGTTGTGAATTACTCTAAAAATATTTTGTTTCTGCGTCTGTGTGTTGCTCGGCAACCACTTTGTTGTAACCACAACCATTTATGAGGAACTACATTGCTAGGTGGAAGAATAATGTTTGGCATGGACTCCATTTTTTGATTTTGCATAACTCAGTTTGATTCTATTAAATATGTGAATTTCCAAATATTCCATGAAAAGTGATTTCAGAGCCATAGTGATCGAGGTGCTAGACAATGTCACCGCTATCTGTGGAAATACACACGCATCTCCTGATATCTGAATCCAATTGGTCGGTTGTGCCCTTCCGGATCTCACCTCTTCATAAAACTCCTGACAGTTGTCAACTGACAGGAGTGCAATCTTCACAGCTCCATCCTCTGAAAAACAGAATGAAGGGGAGGGGGATGATGTCATCATTCAGCCCATAGAGGCAACATGACGCTGGACTATTATAGAATTGAAAATATAGAACGGAAAAATACATGTTTTTGAGAATCAAACCACATAAAATTTTAAAACATAAAACATTTGACCAAGTCAAGATTTAATATTTTTTTAAATGTTTAACTAGTCAACTTAAATCATATCTACAACATGATTCAAGTAACATTCTCTTTATTAACCATCTGCTTAAAGTTAATTTATAAGTGCAGCACACATTAAGTGGTCAGCATGGTGTGAACGTAAAACAAATGATTTGTAAAATATCTTTTGCAGAAAACATTCATGAAATATTAAGGAAAATAGTTGACAAACTTGCTTTAAACATATCCTGTATGTTCTGAAATAATATAAAACAAGAAAAATGCTAACTCAAAAAGCCAATGCAATTCAAGTTCAAAATGACAAAGTATAACAGCAGTAGTAGGATGTTTAGAAAAGTAAATGTTTTGTAAAACAAAGATAACAACAGCAGCTTTCACCATCATGCAGGCATGAAATATAAAAAATATACAAAGTACTTCTTTAAAGGTTTTACATTTTGCATTTCATTGTGCTGCTTTTCTTTTGTTTTTCTATGTAAACTTGTGCTTGATGGACGTGTTTGACCGGACTTGCATCATTGTGTGTTTTCCTATTCCACTGCTCACATCTTGTTTCTGCCATTCCAAAAACACATTCTGTGTGAATAGCCAGTTGGACTAGCGATATGTTCTACGTTACGGTCCCTTTATAGAGAATGTCACGTGTTAGCGGTTAATCAGGTGCACCATCATGCACTTGGATAATTTTTGAATTATCATTGGTGTATTGTCACCGGCCTTAATTGTAATGTTTGCTGCACTATTATTATTTCATATTTTATATACTTTTTTAAAAACTGATTCCTCAATTAAAATAATAATAATAATACATTGTGCCAAAACATGGTGGATATGAGGACACTCCACATGAACTTAATTTTCAGAGCTGCTTTGAATTCACTTCATGAGCATTTCACTAATTCATCTGATAAATCTATCATATCATATACATATAAAGTGCAAAGATTTTCACGACAACCTGTTAAAATAAAAGCTCAATTTAATTTGAAAAAAATTTAACAGAATTACATTACTATTGTACGGTGTAATGTAGTTCTCAAAGTAATAATAATAACAATAATAATAGTAATAATAAAATTATTAAAGCTTTGTTTTTAGGAAATATCACACAATTGTTCCATGTTTTGATTCTGACAGTAAATCTTTGTTGCACAGCACTTTATTTGCCAAAAATATTTTTTTTTTTTTTTTTTTTTTATGCCTTCATTTCATTACCACTGATAATAAATTTGTATTAAATCATAAACCTAGAAAAAGAAAAAAAATTAAACAGACAATACAGAATTCATGAAAAAAATAAACCAATTGACCCTTCGCTGGGAGTCTGACTGACAAGTGATTTCCGCCTGCTTTATTGTCAATGGACAGTCGCCAGTTTTGTGAAGAAAATTAAACTAATTTAGTTCAGTTGAACATTGACGAAATAAACGACAATGTTAAAACTGCGTATTTATACCGATTCCATACCATGTATCATGTCATGCTTCATTTTAATGTGTAACATTAGCCTATCTGAGCGACGCGACTGTCAGATTAATGAAGAGCACGCAGCTCAAGTTACTGCCAGAGGAATACTCAGACTTATGTAATTTTTATTTTATTTTTAATATTATATTGTTTATTTTTGCATTATATTTATTGTGATTAACCTCCAGTTTATGTTCACAGTAAATGATATTCAATCGTTGCACACAATCACGGAGAATAACTCAAGATGATCAAACTTATTTTTAATTATCGTCTATGGGCTGAAAATATTTCTTTATTTGAACAATTTCAATTTGATGCGATTATAGTGGATTGCATCAAAAATGTGAGCAGTATGTTTAATACAAGTTTGCTCTAAACCTTTAATTTAATCCTTCTATACAGTCTTTAGTCGTAATGTTTTAAGCTTTGGCTAATTCTAATGCTTATTAATGTGATATATTGTTTGTATAGTTTTCTCGCTGTTCTGTAATGAAATAAGGTGATCACTTTCGAATTTGCGATTTTGGTGTGATATATATTATCTTATAAGAAAAGATAATTGTCTGTTTTGCTTATATCTATACACCTTTCACTTTAAGACTAGAACAAAAGATTAATTCATTGTTATTCTTAATTAAAAAGCACAACAACAATAAAAACAGTAGGCTATAATGACAACCTAGCTTTAATAACATGTATTAACAAAAACGAATAAGATGAGGCATGGCATAAACCACATGCTATATATAGCCTACCGACTAATTACAGAATGTTTAGCAAACATTGAGGAATCAAATAAATAAAACACACACACACACAAAAAAAGAAAGCCTCCATAGCATAATGTGAGGTAAACAGCAAAGATAAGCTTTTTAAAATGAAAACAAAAAGAAAAGTAAAACTAAACTGGATGTCGGTGACAGGACTTGCATGTTTTTTTCCCCACAAGAATACCAACGTGTTCACCTTCTCTGGTTTAAGAAGCAGTCTTTTACTTTATTTTAGTGTGAAAACCAAATCCTCCGTCTGGCATCATTTCCTCAATATTAGTGTCATTTGTGCACATTCGTACTCGTACTGACGTGGCGAGTATAAACCAGGCTTGACACCTGAAGCGCTCGCACTGAAAGCACCTCTCTTCACGTGATCAGTGAAATCTGAGTCCTGCTACAATGTGCCGCGGCACAGAGCAGACACTTTGAAGCAGCGCAGACCTTGCACTCGCACAAATGCGACCATGACAAATTTTGACACAATGCGACCATTTTGGTGCCCTGCTCAGGCAAATCTGGTGCAGCCCATGAGGATAAGGTGCACTGTAGAACTTAGTCAAGTCAAGTCAAACTTTATTAAGATCCCTTACGGGCAATTTAGATACAGCAAGAATCAGAAGCACAGCAGACCCATACAATACATTCCAAAACATAAATACATAAAAAATACATAAATAAAATACAGTAAATACAATAAATTTCACCTAACAAATTCCTTAAAGACCATTTAACAGCCGAATTGCACAGGGAACAAACGAGTATTTATATCGGTTACTTTTCATCTTTGGTAGTCTATAACGGGAACCTGAAGGAAGCATTAAAAACTCTGGATGCAGAAAATGGTCACTGTCCAGG
Organism: Onychostoma macrolepis; assembly: GCF_012432095.1. Classification (NCBI taxonomy): domain Eukaryota; kingdom Metazoa; phylum Chordata; class Actinopteri; order Cypriniformes; family Cyprinidae; genus Onychostoma; species Onychostoma macrolepis. The sequence goes on from NC_081160.1 coordinate 13,569,280, forward strand.
AGCACAGATTGGGCCCGACTCAAAACATTCCTACTGAACAAAAATGACAAACTTGTTTGTTCTTTGCCTATAATCTTCCCACTAAGAGTAACTATTCTATTTAATGCCTTTTTATGTTTCACACTGAGATTTCCAAACCAGCAACTAATAGAAAAGGACAGTACCGACTCAATATAAGACTTATAGAACAATTCCATCATTGTCCTATCTACATTGAATGATCTTAATTTTCTTAAACAATATAGGCGCTGCTGTCCCTTTTTACATAAAACCTCTGTGTTCACATCAAAACACAATCTGTTATCAATAGTGGTGCCCAGGTATTTGTAACTGTCCACACATTATACCTCCTCACCCCTGATAATGGTAGCCTGGGAAGAATGTGGTTTTATTCTAAAGTCGATAGTCATATCTTTTGTCTTAGACACATTCAATTGCAAACAGGCACCATCACACCATTTCACAAAATCATCAACCACTGGACCATGACACGTTTCGTTATTTTCCAGAAGACTCGTGATGACTGTAACATCAGCAAACTTTAAGAAAAATCTATTGCTGTGTTTACTTATACAATTATTTGCATATAAAATATACAATAAAGGAGACAAAACACAGCCTTGAGGAGTTCCTGTAGATGTTATCAAGGGAGATGAAAAACTACCATTTACTCTCACTCTTTGAGTTCTGTCAGTTAGAAAATCTAAAATCCAGCCCACTAAATTAAAATCAAGACCAAAATCAGTAATTAACTTCTCTACTAATATATGAGGTTTTTAGAAAAACTTTATATCTAATTCATCAAAAAAGTTATTATAGTCACCACCACAGCTCATTTTATAATTCATAGACTCCATATTGGGACTAAATTCAGGTGCATCAAAACGTAGATAAAACCTATTAAGTTCCTCAGCCAATTGACTACTAGAGTCATACCCAGGTAACTGAATTATCTTAGTCTCACACCCTTTAGATCCAGTTATAACTGTCATCCCTTTCCAAACTGACCCCAAATTATTTCTACTCAGTTCTTTCTCTAGGTTTATTTTATAATTTAACTTTGCTTTCCTCACTTCCATTTTAATCTCTTTCTGCAATACCAATCTTTTTACCAAATCGCCCTCATAAAATGCTCTACATCTTTCATTCATAAGTACTTTCAAGGATTTTGTGAACCATGGCTTATTTTGTTTGGGAATATTTTGACAGTCTTACAGGGGATAAGCATATCTTCACAGAACAAAATATAGCTACCAACAACATCTCTGAGTTCATCTATATCCACGCAAGAGTCATAAAAAATGTCCCAATCCGTACATTCCAGGCATCCTTGCAAAGATGCAGTAGACTCTTCGGACCACATTCTAATATTCTTAGTTTGTAGTTTTTCTCTTTTTAAAACAGTTTTGTATACTGGGACAAGCAGGACAGTATTATGGTCCGCCGCCCCCACAGGAGGCTTAACAACAAACTTATATGCACCTTTAATTGATCCATAGCAAAGGTCAAGAGTCTTGTTAAAACGTGTGGGGCAGGAAACATATTGATAAAAGTTCCGCAGGCACTGCTTCATGGAACATTTATTAAAATCACCCATACTTAAAGCATCTGGTGGCCACACCAGACACTCAACACAAAGGATATCGATGTCCCCCCCCCCCCCCATCATGTCAAAAAAGTTATTCTTTTTTCATGCTGCAATGGTTTGTCAATGGTTAGCAAAGGCTAAATATATTTTACAAAAGTTTATTGACACTAATATAATTTCATAGATAATTTTACAAAACTAATTTTTGACACTGTACTCCATACCCTGGTCCAGAATGACCTGAACACGTTTGTTTTAATGGTTATATTTCTTAAAAAATAATTGAAACAAATATGTAAATGAATGAATGAATGATGTGTATTTTAAAGGGTCTTAAAATGTTTGCAAAGTTTTGTTCCCTTTCTAAAAACTATGCAATTTCAGAAATGTTTATGTATCTCTTCCGGGTCAAAAAAAAACAAACCCTAAAGCAGGGGTGCCAAACTCAGTTTCTGGAGGGCCGCAGCCCTGCAGAGTTTTGTTCCACCCCTGCTCCAACACACAAACCATGTAGTTTTCAAATAAGCCTGAAGGACTTGATTAGCTGGATCAGGTGTGTTAAGTTAGGGTTGGAGCTAAACTCTGCAGGGCTCTGGCCCTCCAGGAACTGAGTTTGACACCCCTGCCCTAAGGGGTTATGAGGGTTAAGTGGTGGTGCATCACAAATCTTTTGAAAAATCATCGGTATCGAAAAATAAAACATCTTATCTGTGCTATTGGACACTGGCCAAAACAATTGACTTGTCAATTAAAAGGGGCAGAAAAAGGTTTCAGATAGTGACATGTCCAGTGAAAGAAATGTTGCCTCACTAGGTGTATTCTAGGTGCTACACTGCCTACATTATTGTACACTATCCAGTTTAAATTTATAGGGGATCTCTAATCTAAATGTAATTGTCTTATTTACACGTTAAAGTGTTGGATCCTTATGCTAAACTTTAACTGAAGTCTCACAAAACAAGTTGGGCATATGACGGAGTATTTCTGTGCCAAAGACACTCCTTCAGCCCATCAACATACTTCATTCGTCAGTGAAGTTTTTCAAGTCAGTAAATCACTACGCAAAAGCTTTGCGCTCTTGTGACTCTCTAGCTCCACCATCGGCATGCCTCCAGGAACTCGACTGTTTTCGGAGAGAAGCAATACAGTTGTATATTTATTTTATAAATCTGCTAAAATTAAAGATTATTCAGGACATATGAAGGATGCAGCAGCAGTACTACTCTATTCTGTGCGCTACTGTTCTATGAACATTGAATATCTGTTGATCAAATGTCGACCGCACTATCTACCAAGAGAGTTCACCGTCATCATTATCGCTGCTGTGTACGTACCACTGAGTGCGAATGTGAACGACGCGCTAACAGAACTGCACAATATTATCAGCTGTACACAGAACAGCCACCCTGAGGGGTTCTTCATCATTGCAGGGGATTTTAATCAAACAGATCTCAGGAAAATAATGCCAAAGTTTCACCAGAACATAGCTCTGCCTACAAGGGAGGAGAACACGTTTGACCATGTTTACACCAACATGTGCGGCGCATACAAAGCTGTGCCCCGCCCCCACCTCGGGCATTCAGACCATATCTCTGTGATGCTCATCCCCACTTACAAACCACTGCAGAAACGTGAGAAGCCGTCCACCAAAAACATCAGAGTATGGACAGAGGAGGCAAGCTCAGCTCTTCAAGACTGCTTCGATTGTACCGACTGGGATGTTTTTAAAGAGGCTTCTTTCTACACACAATGGTTACATTAATCTAGAGGAGTATGCATCTTCCGTCACTGGATTCATCAGTAAATGTGTGGATGATGTTGTGCCTACCAAGACTATTACTGAATGAGCACTACTCAAAGCCTGTGGTGAAGCCTTTAGGGCAGGTGACAAGGTGGCACTCAGGGCAGCCAGGATCAATCTGACCTGTGGCATCAGAGAAGCCAAAAGATCCTATGCCTCTAGAATAAAACAACATTTTAACAGCAATGATCCTCAGAGTATGTGGAAAGGCAATGGCCAATGTGTAACAGACTACAGGCATAAAAACCATCTTGCCTCTATGAATCTCACATCTTTGCCAGACACATTGAATGAGTTCTATGCACGATTTGAAGGAACTAATCCCAGGAAGGAGGTCAAGTCTACCCCCCTACTAGGCGACAATATGTTGTCTGTTTCTTCAAGTGATGTCAGGAAGACCCTCCTCAGGGTGAACCCCCGCATAGCTGCCGGACCAGATGGCATTCCCAGCCGTGTCTTCAAGGAATGTGCCCACCAACTGACTGATGTTTTTACAGACATTTTTAACATCTCCCTTGAACAGGCGGCCTTCCCGACTTCAAATCCACCTCCATCACCCCGGTGCCAAAATAATCCACAGTAACATGCTTAAATGACTATCGCCCTGTTGCACTCACCCCTGTGATCATGAAGTGCTTTGAAAGACTGGTCATGGCTCACCTCAAAGCACTTATTCTACCCACTCTAGACCTGCAACAATATGCATAAAGACACAACCGCTGCACAGATGATGCCATTGCATCCACAATTCACCAGGCTCTTTCACATCTAGAAAACAAGAACTCACATGTTAGAATGCTGTTTATTGATTTCAGATCAGCATGTATACAGTGAGGAAAATAAGTATTTGAACACCCTGCTATTTTGCAAGTTCTCCCACTTAGAAAACATGGAGGGGTCTGAAATTGTCATCGTAGGTGCATGTCCACTGTGAGAGACATAATCTAAAAAAAAAAAATCCAGAAATCACAATGTATGATTTTTTAACTATTTATTTGTATGATACAGCTGCAAATAAGTATTTGAACACCTGTCTATCAGCTAGAATTCTGACCCTCAAAGACCTGTTAGTCTGCATTTAAAATGTCCACCTCCACTCCATTTATTATCCTAAATTAGATGCAGCTGTTTGAGGTCGTTAGCTGCATAAAGACACCTGTCCACCCCATACAATCAGTAAGAATCCAACTACTAACATGGCCAAGACCAAAGTGCTGTCCAAAGACACTAGAGACAAAATTGTACACCTCCACAAGGCTGGAAAGGGCTACGGGAAATTGCCAAGCAGCTTGGTGAAAAAGGTCCACTGTTGGAGCAATCATTAGAAAATGGAAGAAGCTAAACATGACTGTCAATCTCCCTCGGACTGGGGCTCCATGCAAGATCTCACCTCGTGGGGTCTCAATGATCCTAAGAAAGGTGAGAAATCAGCCCAGAACTACACGGGAGGAGCTGGTCAATGACCTGAAAAGAGCTGGGACCACCGTTTCCAAGGTTACTGTTGGTAATACACTAAGACGTCATGGTTTGAAATCATGCATGGCACGGAAGGTTCCCCTGCTTAAACCAGCACATGTCCAGGCCCGACTTAACTTTGCCAATGACCATTTGGATGATCCAGAGGAGTCATGGGAGAAAGTCATGTGGTCAGATGAGACCAAAATATAACTTTTTGGTCATAATTCCACTAAACGTGTTTGGAGGAAGAAGAATGATGAGTACCATCCCAAGAACACCATCCCTACTGTGAAGCATGGGGGTGGTAGCATCATGCTTTGGGGGTGTTTTTCTGCACATGGGACAGGGCGACTGCACTGTATTAAGGAGAGGATGACCGGGGCCATGTATTGCGAGATTTTGAGGGAAGCTCAAACTCCGTTTCTCAGCGACAGGCCAGAAACCTGACTGATCTAGAGAAGATCTGTGTGGAGGAGTGGGCCAAAATCCCTCCTGCAGTGTGTGCAAACCTGGTGAAAAACTACAGGAAACGTTTGACAAACTGTAATTGCAAACAAAGGCTACTGTACCAAATATTAACATTGATTTTCTCAGGTGTTCAAATACTTATTTGCAGCTGTATCATACAAATAAATAGTTAAAAAATCATACATTGTGATTTCTGGATTTTTTTTTTTAGATTATGTCTCTAAACAGTGGACATGCACCTACGATGACAATTTCAGACCCCTCCATGATTTCTAAGTGGGAGAACTTGCAAAATAGCAGGGTGTTCAAATACTTATTTTCCTCACTGTAAATATGTCTCATATCACACCGCTGTGCTCTCGCTCATTTCATTCAACTGCATTTGCTATCTTGTGCCTCAGTTATTGACTGTATAAATACTGTAAAATGAAACCAGAGAACTTCACTGTTATAGTAGGCTTGCGGTAATATTAAGTGTTCACCTTGTTGCTAGAAGTGTTGCTAATCGACAGTGCTGTAAAACTATGTGTAAGCTAATAAACTTGTTCTATGCTGATTAAAAACAGATTTACATAATACACTTGCTACTGAATATTTTATTATATTTTCTGCACTCTTTTATTAAACTGTTACTTTTTGTGTCCTTGTTACAGTGTAATTATACATTTAAGTACTGAGTAATATTAATTAACTACATGTACTTAATACATTGTTAGGGTTAGGATTAGGGATTAGTTTAGGGTTACTTTCATGTAATTATGTACATTAAAGTACATGTAATGTCTAACAAGGACACCTTAAAATAAAGTGTTACTTTAAACTCTATGTATATGAACAATATAACTGATTTATAAATTCACAAAACAGTCAGATCTGAATGTCACAAATGGCACACAAACCCCAGAAAAGCCATCTCTATGCAGAGTGCCACAAAGTGAAGAGATGCTTTGTTAGTGAACTGCGTTATCTTACGTCGCATATTAGAGCAGCATTATCCAGCCATGAGTCACTGACTGACTGTTTGAATGGATTTGTTTTTTTAATCTTTGGAATGAAGTTTAGTAGCTTAAAATGATCTCATCGCAAACAAAGGTACTGGAATATAACAATGTCTCTTGTGCAAAAATTTTTTTGGTTTCACTTTATTTTGATGGTCCCTTTAACACATTCTATTGACTATAAGTAATGTTGCACCTACAGTTCTACTAACTCTCATTAGAATTTTAGTAGTGAATTAGTTGACTGGTAGGGTTAGGGTTAGATTAAGTTGACACATTCTTGCAAAGTTACTTATAGTCAGTAGAATATCTGTTGGGAGACCAACACAATAAGGAGTTAGTAGATATGAAGCAGACAGTCTACTAATACTCTTATGAGAGTTTGTTGACATGTAGTTGCAACATTACTTGGTGTCAACAAAATGTTCAAAAGGGACCATCAAAATAGTGTTACCGTTTTTTTTTTTTTTTCATTTTGTAAAATATTATTTCCATTATAATTTATTGATTGAAAAAAGTAAGTTCAGAGGTCGAATCTTAAGGTTTTCAGCTTTCAAAAGGTAGGCCTAGTTTATGAAGGTGAACTAAAGAATTTATATAAAAAAAGCAACTGTCCACCAGCAGTATAGTGCAAGTAAAGGAGCTACACACACGACCACACATTTATTATTAATGCTCTTAGATGTATCAGTTTTGTATTAATGTTTCTTTGCAGCTGACTAACTGCTATTAGCAACTATTAATAAACTAATAAGTGACTAGTTACAGCAGTACATACAGCAGTTTATTGAAGAGAAAAAAAAAATAAATAAAAAAAATGCTTTCAAAAATGTATTGGCTTATTGTTTTAAGTTCAAGTTTATTGTCCGTGTCTTCATTAGGCGGATTGCCGCAACAACCGGAGGCTGTCTGCACTGGATGCATCAAAACTGACACAAATGACAAATGCAGCACAAGGAGTACGTCAGAAGGTTCTGTCAGTAGTTCATCACACCACATCCAGTGTAGACCGTATTATAATGGGTTCTATTGGCTTTTGGTGTGATGTGTCCTGTGTAGACGGTGTTAGTTTCAGTAAGCTACTGAGTATTTATTGATTTGAGTGGAAGTGTGTGGATCATATTAGCATGACATGCTTTGTAGTATTTTTATGGTGATTTTCACAATTCTACTTAACCCTTTTCTGTACTTCAGTGTGTGAACACACACACACACAAGCAATCTAACACGTTCTGTTTTGGTTTCATTTTCAAACTCTTCCCTGTTTTGCATTGCCTGAGTTCTGTTCGCTAGTTAGTTTCTATGGTTTCTAATTGGATTGCGTTCACCTGTTGTTCATTGAGTTACCTCCAGTGTTGGGCAGTAACGCATTACTTAGTAACACGTTACTGTGATTTGATTACTTTTTTAGTAACGGAGTAATTTAACACGTTATAATTTTCAAAATAGTAATTAGAGTATAATTACAAGCCGAGGTCTCTATACGTTACTGCCACATTGCATTGCTGACAGAATGCAGTGTTTTATAATCTAGATTGCTGGTGCGGGCGGGTACACACTCGTGTGTGTGCGGGATGCGGGAGAAAATGATTCACGGGACTCCCACAAAATAGAAATACCTAAACATAAAATATCTAAAACAAATAAATTGTTATTAATCTATTGCACAAAAGCAACAAGAAATAATATAAAATAAAAAATTATTAACAGGCGCAAGTGTAGGCGGAGTTTCTGTTTAGGCTATAACACATGTTTGCTGCGCTGAACAATGTTGATTTCTGGAACGCAGTGGCCAGTGCAGTGCTGAAATGTACATGCTCACGAATCCTCTCATTATAACATACAAATTGTAGACATTATGAAAGATTCATTATGCATATATTCATTGCAGTGGCGGCTGCTGGTCTTTCAAAGAGGGGAAGCTCATTTTCGGCCTACATCATAAAAATTGTACATTTATTTATACGTAAATTCTGCTCTACGTTCCTTTTTAAGAAAGTGCTATGTGACCCTGTCGTACCAACTAGGCGTCTTTTCCAGTGATGCTAGCCTACCCTACTGTATGAATGAATGAATGAACAAACAATCTAAAAAAAAAAGGTATTAAACTCGATGGAGGAAATGTGGGAATTAGGTTAAACTGAAACAAGGAATGTGGTGTATAATAGGGTTGTCATGATACCATAAAAATGTCTTACGCTAGTCAACTATACAAGCTTAATTTATAATTCAATTCTACAAAATGAATCAAAATTTAATAAATATGTAAGTGAAAACAGACAATATTATTCTCTGAATACTTAATTAATGTGAATGAATGACTGGCTATTGTTATCCATGAAATGATCTAAACAAAACTCATCTTAGCACTGCACAGAAGCTGCATGAAGTGACATTTAGATGTGGCATTTATACATTTAGACTGTATTTATAATTGCATAAATAATGTTATGAGATTAATGTTTTAAATACTAAATTCTGAATATAGAAATATGTTGGAAAATAATGTAATATGCCTACTTTTAGATGGGAAACTTAAAAACGGCCAGCAGGTGGCAGAAGTTCGTGATTGAATCACTGAGTCATTCAAATGATTCTTTCAAAACGGCTGAATCCTTCAGGAGCGAAACAAATGACTTTTTATGAATGGCTCAGTGAATCAGTGATTCGCCGAAATCAACACGGATTTAGATCGAACACAAACGAAACAAAAACAGCACTCTTGCTCTCAATTTTTGCTCGCATATCTTGAAATTTCCGAGTTAGCAGCATGTATATTAAACATAACATTATAAATGAATAAAAAATATATATAATGATTAATAAGAACCAAGTGCAAAGCCGCTATGGGACTGAGCTCGAATAGCTTCAGCGTCAGTGACTTTTTATAGTACAAAATCACTGTCAATCAAACTGAGATGCAGTCTTTCGACAGACCCTCCAATCATCACGCAGAAGCCCGGAGTCCAGGCCAGCCCACTCCTCCATTCACCCCCAGAGACGCTGAGCGTCCGTGAGCGAGACATAATCGCAGCATTTATCAATGACCATCTAGTTTCGAAGCACTGAAAAAAACTGTTCAAAGCAGCCCCATTGAAGACAATGGACGCTCGGCTTCAACAGGGAAATGCACTGACTGGAATGTATGAGAAGGAAATCGTAGCTGATTCTGAACGAACTCGTCTTCGAGATGAACGTGTTCTAATGCATTTTTAGTCAATAAAATGTTAACACAATAGTACATATTTGACCATTAATTTTTTGACATTATAGGGGAAGCCGAGCTTCCCTTGCAGTCTTAAAGAAATCCCCACTGATTCATTGTTATAACAGAGCTTTGTGAGATTGCGATGAACTGTCATCTTTTTAGAGATTATAAAAGCAGCGCTATTTGCTTATTATTATTATTATTATTATTATTTATTTATTTATTTTTTTTATTATTTAATTTAGGTTTAGGTTTTGCTTTTTTATTTTTTGCTATTTTTCTTTCATGAATGTTTATCATTTTTCCACTTTTAAACATAAATTAAATACATTTTATTTACCAAGACACTTTTATAATCCCAAGGAAAATTAAGTTACTTTTTATATATATATATATATATATATATATATATATATATATATATATATATATATATAGGCACGCAGTTGTGTTAAACCAAGAGAGAGATATATATATATATATATATATAAAAGATATATATATATAAAATGTATTTATTTATTTTTCATTTTGTATGATATGGAAAGCTCATGTTCGTATCACATCCTCTTCAGCTGAGGATCCGTCCTGCTGTGGTATTACACAATCATCTGATAAGCGTAGTGTTTTTGTGTTGTGTTGTGTTGTGTTGTGTTGTGTGTGTTGTGATCGCTTTCGGACTCCATCCAGTTGCATAATAATGTCACTTAGTCACAGAAACAGTCACATTATTTAGCTGCCAAGGATACAGCTCCTGTGTGTGAGGAAGTGTGACTCCTCACAGATTTGGACAGGAGGACAGGAGGTGACGTGTCTCTCAATCCTGACCCTCATCTGGTTCAAACCTGTCGCTTTAACAGCTTCTGACTCACTCTCTTACACTTGAACTAACTGTCCAGCAAATTACATGGTCACAGTCCTGCTTGAGTGCTTTTAATGAGTGATTTCATTTGTTCCAAGTGCTGCACAAGTGCCCAACATTTCACCCCACCTTGATATTTGAACGTTCCCACAATTCAAGTGGAGTGGCTAAATCTCATATTCAAAAGCATAGGACCCAGGACTTTTTTATTTGTTTATTGTTTGATGGTAGTACTACACTCATACTCAGATTTGATGAAATATTTAATAAACATGTAAGGTGCAAGATATATGAATGTGTAGAACTTTGTGAATGAAATCTAGAGATCTTTGTGTAGTTATACGCATTCTTGTGGACCTCATTAAATTTGGTTATGATTGCAATGTGAATTCACATTAGTAGGTGTTTTGACATCAACTAAATTAGTCTGAATAGAGCTCATGATGAAAGGTCTATTTCCTCTGTACTGCCTCCTGCACATTACTGATTACTGACCATTACGGACTTTTCAGGACATGAGAGGCTGTTATAGCTCTTCTAAAGTTAATGTTAATTAATTTCGCTCATAGCTGCTGAAAAAGATGAAATAAAATGGACAGAAGTAGCAAGGAACAGAAAACTAAGGGAAAGTTCACACCGAATGTAAAATAGACCATGTGACATCAGTGGTTCTTTATTCAGCTTTATTCAACAATTATTCTCCTCCTCATCCCGTCTGCCGCTAATATGGAGAGTACCATGACGCATGCGCGTGCTTTCCTCTGCATGTAAACAACGCATGCGTATGGTGCTGGCGATGTAGAACACGCATGCGCTGTGCCTTGTTTACGAGCAGAGGAAAGCACGCGCATGTGCTGTCCATAATGGCAGAAGACAGTAACTCGGGAGAAGAATTGTCGAATAAAGTCGTTATTTTTGCTTTCTTTGCACACAAAAAGTGTTATCGTAGCTTCGTAAAATTACGGTTAAACCACTGATGTCACATCGACTATTTTACAGATGTCCTTACTATGTTTCTGGGTCTGGAAACATTTCAGTTGCATTGATGTCTATGCAGGGTCAGAAAGCTCTTGGATTTCATCAAAAATATCTTAATTTGTGTTCCAAAGATGAACTAAGGTCTTACAGGTTTGGAACGACATGAAGGTGAGTAATTAATGACAGAATTTTCATTTTTGGGTGAACTATCCCTTTAAAGTAGATGTAGTAGAGTTCTTACGAACACCCTCTGCAAGTCCCCATTCCTCTGTTCTTTATCAGACAGCTCCTAATTGCCATAGAGGTCAGTCCCAAAACCTTCTGGGAAAATGGTTTTCTTGATTTGAGTTAAGTTGTTCAAGTGAGTCTTTTACAACCAGAGAGCAGAAGAGTGAGCAAGACAAATCTCGGACTTATCTTGTCTTCTATCTTGGCTTTTAATTTGTTTCTTCTCTTAACTTTTAAGTGTCATCATTATATTCTTACAAACTGAGAGAAGCATATGAAAACTCACATGGCCACAGGACACTCTTCCAGTCATTATTGTCATAATGAACAGTTTTGTGTCATGGCTTGAGTCAGACAGCATTATGTCTGTGCTCCATAAAGGCCATATGTGTTTCATGGGAGTGTGTGTTGGTCACACCTTCAGGCCTAAGTATACTTCGTTTTTGTACGTGTATGCTAGCGTATGCATACAGTCGAACGCGTAGCCTTTCAAAGCATACTCCATTTGAAGTTGTGCGCGAACGCGGGCGGTCAACACATGCACTCTAGAAAGCTTCATCCATGTTCAGTGTCTGTTCTATTTTTCCCCGTTTAGTCATGACTGATAACAAATATTTTTGAACTCTTTTAAACCAAAGCTGAGCTGTCTCATACCTTCTCGCTCACAAGCGCTTGTCAATGTGAGCGTCTGTTGCAGTCTCCGCTATTTTGTTGTCGTTGTCCGTCTCATTAGTTTCGTTTTCTACTGTGAAACAACGCCCCGGACAGTGTTGCCACCATGTGGAAAACCTGATTACTGCAAAATAACTTAAGTGCGCGCGGTTACAAAAATCAGGTGGTGCGCGTATAGTACGCTATATTACTATATATTACTATAGTTACTATATTGGATCCAACAGTAATGTCGAATCCGTGTATCATTCGTTCATTCATTTTTTGATTTAATATTGAAAGTAGAAAAATTAGAAAACGGCTTTTGTTTTTTTCCCCCCAAAAAACAAGTTCAGCTTAAATTTTCGTTTTTCGTTCAGGGGTAGAAAAATTAATAAACAGCTTGAATATTCGATTTCTACACGTGGGCGGGAATGAAATGCCCCTTTCTGCTGATTGGTCAGTCAAAGATCAAACCGCGCCATCATCCGCAGTATCACGCAGCAAAATAAAAGTCCTCCGCTGCTGCAGTTGTACGGATTCCTAGCACATTTATTGCGAGTAGGAATACGTACAACTGCAGCAGCGGAGGACTGTTATTATTATTATTAGGACTAATTTGCAACTACATTTCATCTTTTTTCATCAAACAGACTAATGAATAGCTCGACACAACTCATACCAGGGCAGAGTCTAGACAGGGCTTTCTTCTGTGTAGATATAAATTCTATTCTTTGCATCAGCTGGGCATGGCAGGGTATGATCTGACGGCTGTCATAGCCTACCCTGCACACCCAGTAAGTCTGTTTGTTTGTTTAATTAATGAATTAATGAATTTATTTGTTTCAAAATAAATATTTTAATCACTAACGCCATGATTGTTTCACGATGCCAACCTTTCGTCTGGGACAGCCGAAAATCGTGCAGTGTGTTTAGGGCTTAAGACAAAAAGAATAATAAATTGGCATGTGTAGGCTATATATAGGCCTGTCATTCTGACTGACAACCGGAGAACAACATATATTAAATAGCCTACTGTTAGAGTTTTATAATGTAGTCTTGTGTTTTATTAAAATTGATTATAATTGATATCTCAAAAGGATATGCACTTGTGCGCGGCATGAGCTGCTGCTCACTCGCACACAGGACTGCAACGCAATTTTCATAAAATATAATTACTTGCCATTTCGGTTTGTTTCTCACCAAACCCACAGTATACCTTCAGAATGCTTGGAATATACGCCACGAGATGCATAGGATTATTTTACGACAGATATGCATCCGCTTCAAAAAAAAAAAAAAAAAAAAACCTAGGTCTAAAGTCACCATTCTCTGCCATTAAATTGGCAAGTGTGAGCAGGACATTTTTTAGTGTTAATTAAGTAATGAGCCTTTAGAACAACATTAAGGTGAGTAGTCACTCTAGTTCACACATAAATTGCGATGGGTTAAATAAACTCAATAAACAGACAGGCGCAACTACAGTCAAGCGCAGACCAGTATTGAAGTGCACAGGAATAAGCAACAATCATATTTAAAGCAGTTTAAATTAATATTGAGTACTGATTGATGTTCACTTGGATTTTTTCCCCATTGAGGGGAAATAACTTAATACTCTGTCATTTATAGTCGTATGGTAAAATGTATATATTTATTTGTGTAACGTTACGTTCAAAATACAAAATGTAATGCCATTGAAAAATAAAGAGAACTACAGAATGTGCTGTTTTAGCCCATCTCGGTCTCCTTGAGCATCTTTCTGGCACAAACATGAACCACAGCGAATACCTGTCTTTTAAAAGGCTTCATTTAGATTATTTGACATTAAATGCATCATATAAGTCACTTTGGAATAAATCACAGCCTATGTATCATGATAAAAAGCGACTTTACAGTCTGGAAATAAGGACCCCCTATCACTTTAAGAATCGCTGATCTACACTATTAAAATATTTATTTTGAAACAAATTAATTCATTAATTCATTAATTAAACAAACAAACAGACTTACTGGGTGTGCAGGGTAGGCTATGACAGCCGTCAGATCATACCCTGCCATGCCCAGCTGATTTTTATATTATATATAGAATTTATATCTACACAGAAGAAAGCCCTGTCTAGACTCTGCCCTGGTACGAGTTGTGTCGAGCTATTCATTAGTCTGTTTGATGAAAAAAGATGAAATGTAGTTGCAATAAATGCGTTAGGAATCCGTCAAACTGCAGCAGCGAGGACTATTATTCTGCTCCATGCGGAAGAACTGATGATGGCGCATTTTGATCTTTGGCTGACCAATAAGCAGAAAGGGGCGTTTAATTCCCGCCCACGTGTAGAAATCGAAAATTCAAGCTGTTTATTCATTTTTCTACCCCTGAACGAAAAGCGAAAATTTAAGCTGAACTTGTTTTTTGGGGGGAAAAAAACAAAAGCCGTTTTCTAATTTTTCTACTTTCAATATTAAATCAAAAAACGAATGAACTAATGATACACGGATTGTGTCGCACCACACAAGTGTGAGGAACTGTTTTATTAAGTGATCGCTATTGCTTTGTCTGTTATTACAGATTGTTTGATATGTACTGAGTATTTATGCATTTTTAACCTAAAACAGCAGCATTCTTCTGTAAAGGATGTAGGCTTTCTAACTGTTAGACAATCATAGCAGTGTGCGTTTACATTTTTGTGTGAGCTATTCCATGGAATTATTTATGAAATTTTATTAATTTATGAAATTCATGTTGTTTGTAAAAAAATAAATTAAAAAAGTAGGCGTTTTACATTGAAATATATTCAAAATTAGTTTACAGCCTCAGTGTTGATTATCATTTCTTATTGTCACTCTTACAAAATTTATGTCTCATATATCATTAATTACTCACCCTCATGTCGTTCCAAACCTGTCAGACCTTCGTTCATCTTCGAAACACAAATTAAGATATTTTTGATGCATTCCGAGAGCTCTCTGACCCTCCCATAGACAGCAAGGATCCTTACACGATCAAGGCTCAGAAACGTAGCAAGGAGATTGTTAAAATAATCCATCTGACATTAGTGGTTCAACCGTAATTTTACGAAGCTACGAGAATACTTTGTGCGCAAAGAGAACAAAAATAACGACTTTATTCAACAATTCGTCTCTTCCGCGTCACCCTAGCACCATTTTGGAGAATATCACATACATAAACAACGTATGCTGTTCTGTGTCAGCAGCACTGTATGCGGATACATTGTTTACGCTTTGATCTGAACGTAAACAATGTAGCCACATACATACATTGCATACGTTGTTTACGAATGTGATACTCTCCAAAATGGCGCTATAGGGTGTCGCGGAGGAAACAAATTGTTAAATGAAGTCGTTATTTTTGTTTTCTTTGTGCACAAAAAGTATTCTCGTAGCTTCGTAAAATTACGGTTGAACCACTGATGTCAAATTGATTATTTTCACGATCTCCTAGCTATGTTTCCGAGCCTTGATCGTGTAAGGATCCTTGCTGTCTATGGGAGGGTCAGAGAGCTCTCGGAATGCATCAAAAATATCTTATTTTGTGTTCCAAAGATGAACAAAGTTCTTAGGGGTTTGGAGCGACATGAGAGTGAGTAATTAATGACATAATTTACATTTTTTGGGTGAACTATCCCTGTAAGTAGGGTTATTATCCAGCACCCTTAATTGCTGAATGGTCAAAGCGATTGGATCTATGACCACCTCTCTTTGGACAATGGATGATTGTTTGCTATCATTGCAGCAATGAACTGCTGACACAAGTAGTGGTCAACTGAATTTTTTAATGACTGATGCCAATATCTTTAAAGTGAACGGTGGCTGATGGCTGATACCAAAGTGGTAATGCAGCCACAATGCAAAGTATGCATTCTTTTTCTAATTATTCAACAACCTGGAGTCAATCAGTTTGTCATTTTTATCCTATTGTTTGTTATATTTATTGGATTGATCTGTGTCTTGTAGTTTTTGGTTCCTTTGCTGTTATAGGCTATAAGGACCTTTGGAATAACTGAATTCATTTGGCAAAGTGATATGGACATGTAATATGATCAAGGCCTACCTGCAACTACTTTATGAAATAATAGCACACTTTAGAACTTGTCAACCAATCTGAATAAAGCATTCTGTAGTCCGTAACATAAACTATATTAATTTATATTTTACATTCTTAATACTGAAATCTTATTATAGTATTTTTCACAAATAAAGATGTAGGTATGATATAAAGTGCTGTATGATATTGCTTTTATACAACAGTTCTATAAAGAAAAAGTTAATATAGATTAGTTTACATTTGTGACCTGATCCAGCAAAATGAGTCATCATTTTTGTTGATATCTTTCAAAATCCATTGCATTTAAAGGGATAAACTATTTATTTTACAGCTTAATTTGACCAAAGACATTTGTATATATATAAATGCTATTAAACCAGGCTGAAGCTCAAATTATTTTAAAGTATTTATTTGAATAAATATTTTAAAAGGCACTTTTACAAAGATTTACTAAAATCAGAAAGATTGAACAGAGGTGCTACATTTTTGCTTGAGAGAGAGAGGGTGTGTGTGTGTGTGTCTGCATCCTTGACTGTCACCTCCCGCGTACACGCACATGTACACACAGTCACAGAGAGAAAGCGTGTGAGAGTGAGTGAGTTTAATGCTTTGGCGACTTTGCTCTCTTTGACAGCGACATTTCTCAAATTAATAAACAGAACTACACACAGTATACTACACTACACTACACTATACTACACTACACAGTATTGAACTATCTTTCTGAGGAGATCTGCTAGCTTGTTTACACAGAGCGCTGCTAGTCTTAAAGGAGGATGGCTGGACCAATCGTGTGCCGGTCAGTCGAAACGGGGCTTCCAATTGACAAACGATCAGCGTTTATGTCACTGTTTGTGTACATTTCTAAGCTTTTTGATTGGTTTCATACAACGTTTAACAGCATATTTGGAGAGCAGAGATAGTGACGTTTCAGAGGATACCCGGAATATAGGGAAATGCTCAGAAGTGACGAGAGGAGTTGAGAAAAGCAATGTTCATTTCCAGCGAATTTAGTAAAACTTTGTCAACTTTAATAGTCATTTAAATACCTTTACTCAATTATCTGGACTACGAAACTTTTGGAGATTATTTTTGAATGTCTGTTCTTTGAAATTAGCTAAAAAAAATAAATAATTTTTTTCATTTTTTTTCCAAATTATCTTAAAATGGAACGTTGCAACTTCCGACTCATTTCGCCAGAATGGGTCACATTTTAGCCACAATATGAACATATTCAAAAATTCAAAGATTCCACCATCTCCAGAGAGGATCTCGATGCTGCTATAGCTAACAGTATCGAGCTAGCACTTAAAGAGCAACAAAGTACTCTCGATTCGGTAGTGGTGTAGTGTTTGGACCGATCAGACAAATATGAGGGTCTGTGGACCCTTCCCCCGAAATGCATCCAACACCTAAGAAAGGCAGAACAGGCCTCTGGTTCCATGGCAACCCATCAGATAACACTAGTTTTATTGCTCAAAGGAATGCATGCAGAGCAACTCTCACTACCTTTTTCCTATAGGAAAGACATGCCATAATTTACTCTTCTCTAATTAATTAATAATTTCTTTGAATGAACACACATATCTTCAGGTCATTGTGTATATTATTACTGTTCTTGTATATGTTCTTGTGTATTGTATACTGTCTTATGCATGCTTACGATAGATCACTAGTTAAGATCACCTCACCCATACCATGTTTGGTCTCTATCAATTCGTCTTCGGATGATCTAATTGAGAGTGAATATTACATGTCGATGCCTATGCAACATATTAGTATTCTAAGAATCTTTATTAGTTTGTATATCAACTTCCAATCCAGTTCATATGCAAATTATCATGCTCTCAGACAAAGGGTCATAACCCCGGTCGCCGTGATTTTGCCAAGTAAGACATGTTCCTGGATCAACATCTTTTGTTGATCCTGGATCAACATTATTGTCCAAAAATATAGACTTAACCCAATCTCTACCCCTAAACCTAACCCTACCCATAATTTATTCCTAAAATCAGTGAGAAATGATAGCTGATTAACAAGGGTGTCGAAGCACCTAACCCTGATCATAAGCCTAAAACTTATATTTCCTGAAAAGTTATCCCTCAATTCTGATTGGTTGATTGGAATGACGTTCCAGGATCAACAAAGATGTTGATCCAGGAACATGTTGTACTTGGTGAAATCACGCTCACCCATAACCCCCCCCAGTATTTCCAAACTCCCGCTTGGAAATTCAGCCTTTCTCATTGGTCAAGCCCATCCTGAGAGGTGTGACTCTTCTCAGACCTTAAAGGGCTCACGCACAGTTCCCCCATGCTCTCTTCTGCTAAATCTCCGGATTGCTGCCCGTGTGGAGAGCCGGAGCCGGTATGGGTGTGTCCGGTGGGCTCCAACATATCCCAGTCTGCGGTTCTTTTCAGATACTGAGAAGATGAGGATGTGAGCTAGAACGCTTCTGGACCCTTAAGTTTTTGTGCCAGGCCTTGCAGCCTTGACTTTCCATTCAACCAAAGGTCCTCGGACCTCAGATGATCTCTTTCGTAGCTCTTTTTCACTTTCTACCTGGGAATGAACTCCCAATCACCACCAAGCCAGAATAACATCTGTTGGAATTCATCACTCTTCAACCCAGAAGAATGTTATCGCGAGTCCAAAACCTTGAAACCATCAAGACTTTTCAGCCGAGACTGCATTCCGGACAATCGCCAACGACCAAGGAAGTGCAAGTATCGTACATCTAACTAAACTAAACAGAGGTTTAGTATAAGTTATAGACCCCGTTATAAACGGCGCTGATGGTTTTACCCAGGTGGTTAACTGAATCTTTCCATAACTGTATTCTCTGTTTCTCTAATGGCTTCATTCATCCACTTTAGCTCCCCTTTGTATGTACGCATGAGTGTGTGTTTGTTTGTTTGTTTGTTTGTTTGTTTGTTTGTTTAGATTGTTAGCATTTAGTTAACAAAAGTTGTGTGCACAAATTAAATGAGTTTCTGGTTCTGCCTTGCAAATGAATGTCCCTTTACGATTTTTGATCCTTACTACATGCTCTATTGCATTAATACTTAGGAAAGTATTTTCTGTGGCCACGAAAATATCCTTTCTTAGAGTTGATATGAACTTACACTCAACGTTCGCTGGACAAACAGATCAGTTGATGGCAATTTAATTCTGCTACAGTTATTACTGTCAGCCGATATAAATAATTGTAATTAATCATAATTAATTGTAATTATTTATATACATTTCCCTTTTGAGCTGATTTGCTACAGTGGCTTCAACTGTAAGAGACGCGATAGACTCTGTACTGACCCCAGTACTCCGTGATCTACATTTGGATATACAAACGACCAACAATTCTGTAAAAGAGCTAAAGGCAGAAGTTGAAAAGCTAGCCATCACGGCGAAACAGACACGTGACCGGGTCGATTCCGTTCAAGCAGCTGCACTTGAGGATAGGAGGACAGTCACATATTTAAGAAATCAGCTGGAGCAACTCACAAAAAAAATGGCGAGCATTGAGGATAGGAGCAGGAGAAATAACGCGCAACTGGTAGGGTTGCCAGAGGGACGGAAAGCTCCGATGCAGCGGGTTTCCTCAGAGCTAATCTTTCCAAGTGGATCCCTTCCCTGAGAGGCCGTGACATCGAGATTGACCGGGCCCATCGCGTATATGACGGAAGGAAAAACTCAGATCGGCTGCATACTCTCATCTTCCGTGTACTAAGATGGCATGACAGATCGGTGATCCTGAAAGGTGCTCAGCAGGCATATCCGGTGAAGTATATGCAGGACAATGTCACGCTACTATTTTTTCCCAACTTTAGTCCAGCCACAACTACCAAGAGAAAGAGCTTTAATCCAGTCTTGAAGAAGATGACAGCACTTGGTCTCTAGCCCTTCCTCACCTATCCGGCGGTAATTAAACTACGGCACAAAGGTGAGCAGATGATGTTCGACTCTCCTCAAAAGGCGGAGGATTTTGTTACTTCACTGTCACTGAAGACGTATTCTGCAGCGCTACAAAGCAGCAGGAAGACGTTGGCTACCGTCTCCATCCTCTCAGCTTAACGAGGGAAAACTAACGATGAGATTTGTGGTGATCCTAACCGCCCTGAAGAGGACAATAACAAGGTGGCCATGGACACTTGTTAATTTCTTTTTGGAATCTTGCCCCTGCCCTGTACGTTTGTTCGCTGATTGGTAAATAATAATGATTTATTTTCTTTATTTTTATTTTTCTTTATTATTATTATTATTATTCGGGCTGATGGAGAGCAGGTTCAATGACTAAGCTTTTGGCTCAGTGGACCTTTGGGGACATGTCTTGCGTTGAAGTGGAGTGGTCACGCATCAACATTTGTTTCTGTTTTTTATGCAGACCTACACTCTCGGTAATGTATGGTCTGCTTTGGTTTTTATACACAGTTGTTTGTCGTTCCTTGTTTTTGCTTTTTTTTCTATGTCCTTCAACAGACATCAATACTTTTATTTATTCTGCTTTTCTTTTAAAAGGACTATGCATCTAGGTGGATTGGTGTCTAGGATACATACTAATGTTTACATGTCACTGGCAGTATGGCATTGCTTTTGTTTCTCTTCACTTAGACAGAATCTTGGCATTGCGAGCACACAATGCATGTTCTGAATATCTTATCATTGAATGTGAATGGCCTAAATTCTCCTATTAAGCGTACCCGGATATTAGAATATATGCACTGCAAATCGATTTCCTGTGCCCTGATACAAGAGTCTCAGTTAAAACAATGTGATGTGGCACATTTTCAAAACAAGTATTACAAACTGGCAACCTTCTCTTGTGCCCCTAATAAAACTAAGGGGGTGCTTATCTTAGTCGATAGGAAGTTACATTTAACTATTGAACATACCGGGAATGATGATGAAGGTGGATTTGTTTTTGTGCGCTGTGGAATGCATAGTGACGGGTTGGCACTGGTCTCCATTTGCTGCCCGAATGAGGCAGACTGTGCATTTTTCACGAATATTTCCAATATATTACTTGAGCAGATGGATTGTCCTTTAGTGATAGGTGGTGATTTTAATGCCGTTTTAAATCATGCACTGGATAAATCTCACTTGATTTAATCTCTCAATCTGATACTACAGCTAACCCATCCTCTAAGTTGTTGAATACAATTTATCACTTGGTGTCAATTTATCACAAAGGTTGATCTTTGGAGAATCCAGAATACTGCATCTAAGGACTTCTTTTTTTTTTCTTTTTTTTTTTAAAAAGGGTGGAACATCTGATGGGAGGACCTTTCAAATTTTGTAACAACACCCTTATGGCACAACTTTAATTTTCTATATTGAAATTGGCCATTTTTCCAGCCCTCTTGGTCTACATTGGGCAGAAACACATGCGATGACTTATATGATAACCAGGGACTCTGCTCACTTCAAGAACTAAGAACTAAGTTTTGTTTACCAGCATCATCATATTTTGTGTTTTTTCAGTTACGTTCTGCTCTCAAGGCCTATGGAGTTCCCTGGGCATCCCCTATTTCCTCTCATCCTATATGGGATTGGATCGCACCACACTCTGGTCGGCCATCTGTTTCTTTAATATATAGTAAACTTAATGATCACACTGCAAAGTCTCTTTATATTAAATACTGCAAAGTCTCTTTCTATCTGGAATCGTGAATTAACAGATTTTTATTTATTTATTTATTTGCTGGCCCAACATTGATGGTGATTTCACAATTGCCTATACTTGTGGAGGCATCTGGTCCCCCCAATTTATGCAAAATCTACACATACTTGCACATCAGTCCACTGACCTGTTGTGTATGTTGGGACATGAGGCTGTGATATAAACAGCTCTAAACACAATTCCTTAACATTCTCCCAAACACCATCTCTCACTCACTCAGAGTTATGTAATACCACACACACATACACATACTTACACCAGCTGGAGAGGACAGTGAAAGAATGAGGCGTGTTTCACACTGCATCATTCTGTCTTTCTCACACATGGCACATACAATTTTTGCCTCCTCTGTGATTATCAAATTTCTATTGTATTATTCCATTGTTATAAAGTTTGTAGTTCTTCTGAGATTGTGAGCCACACCAGTGAAGTGTAAACTTCATATTAAATAAATCTTCTTGGGCAAAATTTTTAAAAATAATAAACATAATGTTAGATAGATCTGTCTGTGCAGATAATAATAGTCACATATTTAACTGGGTATTTATAAAACTATTTCCTAGTTTTAACTTTATTTATAAATTTTTTTGTCCTGCTTTTCATTCCCAGTCATTCCCAAAACCCTTCTCTTCTTATTATCCATACTCTCTGTTCACACACACACACACACATAGCAGCAGTAGCATAAACAGTCATGACTGGAGAGTAAATAAATTATCATAAATTATAAATTATCATTCCTTCCTCTTTACCACTAGATTTAACATGAAATAAACATGAATAAACATTGCATGCCGCATGTAATCGCTCAATCAGTGTTTCAACCTCGAAAACACATCAATAAAACAGCTTGACACGTAGCAATTTATTTATCTCAAGCAAGTCATTAATGTCCACAGCCAGTTAGTATGCTGGAGAGTCTAGAGAGCATTTTGTATACTCATTAGATTTTACTTTACCTGTTTGAGGTGTCTTATTATTTTATGTTTAAATAAATCTGTTATTTCAACAACATATAGGCTAGAAATTTTGTTATTCAGAAGTTATTTTAAAACTGAATTATGTGCAATTTACATGTTTGCATACATTTTTTATTTTATTTTATTTGAGTGTTGATTATTATATTTAAAAATAAATAGTTATTAAATTTAAGTTTGGGCTTTGTTGTTAATTGTAACCTTATAGTAACGTAAAAAGGCTCCCTACAGTTTAGAGCAGTGGTTCTCAACCTTTTTTTCCACCCGGGCCGCACTATGGTCCAAGTGCAAGTCTCACGGGCCGCACGCATGTCATTTACATATT
Organism: Onychostoma macrolepis; assembly: GCF_012432095.1. NCBI lineage: Eukaryota > Metazoa > Chordata > Actinopteri > Cypriniformes > Cyprinidae > Onychostoma > Onychostoma macrolepis. Next base: position 13,592,559 of record NC_081160.1, read on the forward strand.
ACGTCATCAACACAAACCAACCAGATTTATAATATTATTTATAGCCTAAATATTATGATATCTAAACGAATACATTTATTGAAATAAATAAATAAATAATTCTACTCACCATTAATAAAACACCTGATGCTGTCGGGAACTGACCAATTTTGTGAAATTCTGCTCGAAAGGAGTAACAGCACAATGAAGTTGCGATTGTAAGTTGCAGTCTGTAAAACGCGCACGGAAGCGTGACTTGACACGCGACACTGCAGAAAGTGTGCGTTCACAAATGTAGCCTTGATCCAAATATGGAAAGCATTTTCGAATTTAATAATCTGAGGTTCTCTCGAGAGATGTTTTGCCAAATTTCTGTAATTAAGGATGCGGTAGCGGGGCAAACCCAAAGCTTCCGGTGGGAAGCGTGCAATCCGTGATCGCGTGCAGTTGCTGATGCTTGCTAATGCGTGCAATCGCTTTCTTATGTGCGCTGTTTTACCGGTTTCACTTTCGCTTTCGAAATCGATCACATTCGGCATGGCCCGCGAATGCCCCCCCTTGGCGCCGGCCCTGATTCAGCATGGTGGGCCGCATTTGGATTCGTGAGAACCACTGGTTTAGAGCATAAGCTGGGGTAGATTTTTATTCCTAAGAAAATTTTCATTTGAATTTATTTAAAGAAAGAGCAATCTGTTCAGTAAACCACTGTTTATTTATTTATTTTTAAAAAAAAAAGCAATTTTATGTTAAGTTTTCCCTCCCCTGCTGTACCGAAACCATACCAAACTGTGACCTCAAAACCGAGGTACATATCGAACCGTCATGTTTGTGTACCGTTACACCCCTAGTGTACTCCAGTTTTTGCCATGGCCAATTTTGCTCCCACCAGTTCAAGTAGCTCACAGCAGGGGTGTATTGGAATCACTGAGCAAAAATTTCATTTTATTCATGCGTGTTATAATTTTTGGTAATCAGGTACTGAAGTATTTTAATTATTTATTTATTGGTTGTGGAAAGCGACTGTAGCAATGCATACAATTCACAAACAAGAACTTTACTGCTCACAGTCCATTTAACAGAAATAAAAAATATACATATTTATTAAAACGGAAAAAAACTATTTAGATTTTAGAACAGTCTCTTTTTTTTATTCTTCAGCCAAGTGTGCACATTTATCAATATAAATAATCTTGAAAATGGCCAGAAAATAGCAGATTTGCTGTACTGTTTACTTTAAAGTAGATTCATTTGTAAGGGTTGATGACTTTCAATCTTTTTTAATGCTCATTTTTATATTATATCTGGATTTCTCAGATATTTTGAGAGCTGCACTGACATATTCCTTCATTAATGTTTTTACTGGATGTCATTGTTATTTAATGTCCTCTCTCTTCCAGGCCCGCTATAAGCAGAGTTTGGATCCTACAGTTGATGAGGTGAAGAAATTGTGTACTTCACTGCGGAGAAATGCCAAAGAGGAACGTGTTCTCTTTCATTATAATGGCCATGGAGTGCCTCGACCCACTGTCAATGGAGAGATCTGGGTCTTCAATAAGGTAAGGTAAAAAGAACCAGGAAAAATGGGTTTAGTGAGCAATGCTGAATAGTAAACTTATTTCAATCTCTCTGCAGAGCAGTTACCCACAGTAGTTTGTTTACTCTTGTACTCTCCTTACGTTCTTAAATCAATATGAATTTAATTAGTTAGTTTTGGGCATGAACTGAGTTGAGCTGTCAAAAACAGTGGCAGATTTAGGTATGGGCAACCGCTCAGAACAGCGTCTTGCCAGGGGTGGAACGGGGTGCCTGCACAAAAAAAAAAAAGCAGAATACGTGATCGGGTTTTTTTTCTATATCATGTCACCGTTTGGGTCAATTAACCTGGTCGGGACTCTGTATGTGCGCCCAGTAGACTTATGTTAGTAGTCAATGGAGGACCTTATGACAAAAATGATTGATGGCTTTGACATTTTGACCTTTCCCCTCCCCCACGTGGCCCACCCACATCGCGACCACCCACGTCGTGTTGACCCCGTGACCCGTTAATGAGTTTCAGATGCGGGAATCGGCATATGTGAAATTCCGCAATTTGTACAATTGTTTGTACGTGTCCGACCGGTGACAAGTAGGGTTGTTCCGATTCCGATACTAGTATTGGAAATTCCACCAATACCACAAAAAATTCTGGCATTGGTATCGGCAAGTACTTGAACCCATGTACCGATCCGATACCATTTTCTTAAACAAGACCTATAGTAATGCGCGCTAGCTTTGCTTAACGCTGCAAATCAGAAATCAATTCTTCTTCGCTGCTCAGAATGCAAACACAGGAAGTGGTGCTGTGTTGCCACAAGCAACCACTATTTTGAGTAGCGAAGAAGAAATACAAACGTGCTAGCACATTGCCAGTAAATCACTCGCATATGCGACTAAATCTTCACCCTGGGCAACTAAATAATGTATAATATTAGCCACTGGCTAATAAATGCTCAGATTTTACTCGCCAGTGTGTGAGTTGGAGGATATGTATAAGTTTAGCACAGATATATTGTCACTCTCCAAACACTCTGACTGAGCGCTTCAGAGTTTCACTCTCCATCAAGCGATCTGTGCTATTTTTCAGTTCATCTGAATGGATGCGCAGCGCAACTGTATTTGACGTACTGTAAGCTCTAGTGTGAAGTGCATGACTCGCCGTCACTTTGCTTTTTTCCTCACACGCAAAGAGAGAGAAAGAGAGAGTCTTACATGTAGCGCGTCAATTCTGCATGGTATGTAAACGATATTCTTTGTTGTATTTTCCTGTCAAAATTACGGAGTTCCTTTGGAATTCTTCAGTTTTTAAGAACAGCCGGGTTCTCTGGTAGTAGGTGGAGCTAATGCGCCAACAACAATCTCATTGGCTGGCGCTCACCTATTATCGTCCCCGTTTTGATTTCAACAAATCAGTTCGAGCGAACGCACACAACCTGATTAATATTCATGAATCCAGCAGCTCGTTAATCCTTAGTGCGTTATCGTTCTTAGTAGAATTCATAGTATGATTATCTTATCAATATTACTGATAGTTTCCCCCCCATTTTTTACAGAAATACTGAATGACCAAAAAAGCACCACCACCAGACTTAAGTTCAGTTAAAATGACTATGTATTCATACATGGTTACCAAGTTTTAATTCTAATTGCTAAAGTTATATCATTAAATAATACTTGATTATCGTAATATATTTATAATGCTTGACTGACTGATGTTAAGAGTGCACTTTTAGATATTTAAAAAGATGTGCCATTTTCCAAACATTATATATTATATTTTTTTGTTTACTCCAGACTATCTATCTATCTACCTATCTCACAGTATATGGTGAAGAACACCATAAAATAATTGTATCAATTCATACAGGGCTAGTAGTACATACAGCTGTATAACCAGATACACACCCAGGTATCGGATCAGTACTCGGTATCGGCCGATACCCTGAGCCTAGGTATCGGAATCGGTATTGGGAAGGGAAAAAGGGTATCGGAACATTTCTAGTGACATGTGATAAATTAAGCCCTGAGGAAAGTTTTTGAAGATTTTATAGTCCGTCCCCAGCATCCAGGGGGATTTGCCCATCTGTGGCCCATGTGTCCGGCTGCATTCCAAGGCACAGTGTGTTATGGACTCTCTCTGTATGGGAGATGTATGAAAAAGAATGATGAGCAATAACAGAATAAATAAACAATTTTAACAGATGAGAACATATCTCAGTATGAGTGTGCGTACCCACAATATAATATGATGACTGTATAAAAAGAAATTAAATAAAATTGGTAACATGACTAACGATGAATTGGGAATAAAACAATAAATAAAGAAATAATATCCCCTCACATTTTTCTTTGAGAAAAAGAAGGTTTTTCTCGTGGGAGGATGACCATTCTTCTTCGAATTAGTGGTTTATGTTAGAAATCTTTCTTTGAGTTCTTTCTCTCTCTCTACTCTCTCTCTCTCTCACTCTCTCTCTCTCTCTCTCTCTCTCTTTCACTCTTTCTCTCTCTCTCTATCTCACTCTCTCTCTCTCGCTCTCTCTCTCTCACACACACACACACGCGTGCACATTCAATCGTCCCTAGGCTATTCTCTTCTTTTAAACAAAAATAAATAAATTATGTGATTACACACAATATAAACCAAAGCAAAACATTTACACTAGTTCAAGGTAACCAAAAATTTTGTAATGAGGAGCCGGCGACGTCAAAATAAGTAAAGGGGAAAAAATAATTTTAACAGGCCAACTGGTAAGGGATATTGTGGATTAAAGTCTCTACATTATAGTTAGAAACTGTTATATTCATATTTACATTATATGAATATAGAATTTTATACTGTATCATCCCTTAAACCTGCCCATCACAGTAAACATTCTGCATTTTTATATTTTCATGAACATAATTTAGTATAATTTATAATTTAAAAAAGCTTTTATGATCGGGGGGATAATTATTTGGAGTATTACTTCACATCTGACATGTGGGACCCTCTATATAGGTGTAATTATTTTTTTACTGTACGCCTACCCATCACACAAACATTTCTGCATATATATCCATTTTTTATAAAATATTGATTGTAAGCTATCTTAATTATGATGACTCAAGAAATTTCATAAATCGCAAAACACAAACATGTACATTCATGATGCTCACATATTATTGTAACCCAGTTTGTGCTGAATACACTATAATCAGACTTTAGCCATTAATATGCTTTTAAGATTGTGAAAAAACACCAATGTCAGGGACATGACAACATTTCTACAGGGGACCCCAAAACCCCTCAGACTCAGAGGGTTAAAGAAAATGGTAATACATATATAATTATGCATGTTACAAAAGCAAATCATTCATCATACATTTGAAACACATTCAGCATTTGTTTAAGTTTATTGAACTTATAAAACACATCATTCTCTTCTTTTAAAGATGTTAATAAATAAAATGGGATTATATGTAACATACTATATAAAAATAAACATTTACAATAGTTTTAGGTGACAATAAAAATGTCTTATATTTTTTAGATTAGATTAGATTAGATTCAACTTTATTGTCATTACACAAGTACAGGTACAGGGCAACGAAATGCAGTTTAGGTCTAACCAGAAGTGCAATAGTAGCAAGTGCAGTATATACAATGGTTGAATAAGTGCAGGACAAGGATATGTACTGAGTATATGTATAAATATATATAGAAAGATGGTTATTAATATAAACAGAATTTACAGGTGAATATGTGTAGTGAATAAATATACAGAAATTACAGGTGAATATGTATAGTGAATAAATATACAGAATTTGCAGGTGAATATGTATAGTGAATAAATATACAGAATTTACAAGTGAATATGTATAGTGAATAAATATACAGAATTTACAGGTGAATATGTATAGTGAATAAATATACAGATGGCTATTACTATAAGCAGAATTTACAGGTGATATGTACTATCAATATAATATATATACAGATGACTATTACTATAAACAAGGTGTAAAAGTGCAGTGGAAGTGATTGCGTATTACAATTAGACATACGGTGCAAAATGTTAATGTAAGCATTGATAATGTAACAACAGTCGGCAGTGCAAATGAGCATAATCCAATTTAGGTATGGTAGTGCAAGATACAAAAGTAAACAGTTGTTACTGTAATAAAAATTTACATTCAGTAGTGCAAATAAGGCAGATGTGAGGTAGGAGAGAAGAGTTAATAATATATGAGGGAGTGGATCAACGGGGGTTAGAGTTCAGTAAAGAGACAGCTCTGGGGAAGAAACTGTTCTTTAGTCTGCTGGTCCTGGTCCGGAGGCACCTGAAACGCCTGCCGGAGGGCAGGAGAGAAAACAGTCTGTGGGCTGGGTGAGAGGAGTCCTTAAGGATGCTGCGAGCTCGATGCAGACAGCGTTTCCTCTGGATGTGTTCGATGGCAGGTAGTGGAGTCCCTGTGATGCGCTGGGCAGTTTTCACCACCCGCTGCAGTGCCTTGCGCTCCGCAACAGAGCAGCTCCCATACCATACTGTGACACAGTTGGTCAGGATGCTTTCTATTGCGCAGCGATAGAAGTTCACCAGGATAGCTGAGGAGAGCTGATTCTTCCTCAGTGTCCTCAGAAAGAAGAGGCGCTGGTGAGCCTTCTTGACCAGGCTGGAGGTGTTGGTTTTCCACAACATGTCCGCCGAGATGTGGATCCCCAGGAACTTGAAACTGGAGACACGCTCAACAGCCATTCCATTGATGTGGATGGTGTCGTGTGCCTCTTGACTCCTTCCTGAAGTCCACGATGAGCTCCTTCGTTTTGGTGGTGTTGAGGAGCAGGTTATTTTCAGTGCACCATGTGGCCAGGTGCTGGATCTCCTCCCTATAGGCAGTCTCATCATTGTTACTGATGAGGCCAATCACCGTGGTGTCGTCTGCAAACTTGACGATGGAATTAGATCCATACACAGGCTTGCAGTCGGAGGTGAAGAGGAGTAGAGAAACGGGCTTAGCACACAGCCCTGTGGTACACCAGTGTTAAGTGTGATGGATGTGGAGCAGGTGAATCCTGATCGAACATTCTGGGGTCTGTTGGTCAGGAAGTCCAAAATCCAGTTACACATTGAGGTATTGATGCCCAGGTCTCCAAGTTTGGCTATTAACTTGGTTGGGATGACAGTGTTGAATGCTGAGCTGAAGTCAACAAACAGCATACGTGCATAAGTGTTCTTATTGTCCAGGTGAGTGAGCACAGAGTGCAGTGCCATGGAAACTGCGTCCTCTGTGCTCCTATTGCTACGGTAGGCAAACTGGTGTGAGTCCAATGTGGATGGTAGAGAGTCTTTTAGGTGTTCCAGGACCAGCCGCTCAAAGCACTTCATGACGATGGGTGTGAGTGCTACAGGGCGGTAGTCATTAGGGCACCTCGGACTAGAGTGTTTTGGCACTGGCACAATGGAAGTGCATTTAAAGCATGTTGGTACGGCTGCTTGGGCAAGAGACAGGTTGAAAATGTCTGTAAAACCCCAGCGAGCTGCTCCGCACATGCCCTGAGAACACGACCAGGGATGTTGTCTGGTCCAGCAGCCTTGTGCGCGCTGATCCGGCTCAGTGCCTTGCAGACATCTGTGGAGGAGAGTATGATTGGTGGGTGGTCATCTGAGGGATTGAGCTTGGTGGCAGTTTCTCTGTTGTCTCTTTCAAAGCGAGCATAAAAGTAATTTAGCTCGTTCAGGAAGTTGACATCAGTGGCTGCGGGGGTGGAGTGGGTGGGTTTGTAGTCACTAATGGCCTGAATGCCCTGCCACATGCGTCGAGGGTCAGAGTTGGAAAAGTGTCCCTCTATCTTTAGCTTGTAGCAGTGCTTGGCCTTTTTGATGCCCCTCTTCAGGTTTGCTCTGGATGTGCTGTAGGCTTGTGCATCTCCTGATCTGAAGGCAGTGTTGCGTGACTTCAACAGGAGTCGCACTTCCTTGTTCATCCAAGGCTTCTGATTTGGATATGTGGTGATCTGTTTCTGGGTTGTAACACTGTCAATGGTGATATTGATATGATCCAATACAGAGGAGGTGTAAGAGTCAATGTCTGTGTGAGCGCCACTGGTGGCTTGAGAAGCAAACATACTCCAGTCTGTGTGTAGAAACCTTTCCTGGAGTGTGGAATCTGCCCCGCAGGCCACACCTTGATGGTCTTCACTGATGGCTTCACACGGTTGATGAGGGGTGCATATTTGGGGTGAGGAACAAAGAAAGGTGATCTGACTGTCCCAGGTGGGGAGGGTGTCGCAACGTAGCTCCAGCCATGTTTGTGTAAACATGGTCTAAGGTTTTGTTTCCTCTGGTGTGACAGGAAACATGCTGGTGAAACTTGGGTAGCACTGACTTTAAGTTTGAGTGATTAAAGTCACCTGCAACAATAAAAGCCGCTTCCGGGTGATCAGTCTGTTGTTTACTGATGGCTGCGTGAAGTTCTTTCATAGCAAGCTTGGCATCAGCATCCGGGGGAATATAGGCTGCAGTTATAATGGTGGAAGTGAACTCCCGCGGTAGATAAAACGGTCTACATTTAACCATGAGAAACTCAAGGTTAGCTGAACAATGACTCCCAACAATAGCAGAGTTTGTGCACCAAGCTTTGTTAATGTAAATGCACAATCCACCACCTCTGGTCTTACCGGAGCCATCTAATGTTCTATCCGCCCGGAGTGTGTGGCGTCCCGCTAGCTCAATAGCGGTGTCCGGTATTCCGCTGTTTAACCAGGTTTCCGTGAAGATTAGGACGTTACAGTTCAAAAGTTTCTTGCTGTGTGTGATGCTGAGTCGAATCTCCTCCATTTTGTTCACTAGCGACCGTACATTGGCAAGGAAAATGCTGGGTAAAGAGAGCCGGTGTGGTGTTAGCCTTAGCTTAGCTCTTAGTCCTCCGCGCTTCCCCCGCCTTTGTTTACGATCTCGACGCCGCCTGCGAGCACTTCCGCCCGGCCGGGTAGGGTGCATAGCCTCGGGTGTCCTAGCGATCTCAGGAAGGAGTCGGAGATTGTCCATAAAAGTGTCGGAAATTCGCAAACCGATATCCAAAAGCTCACAACGGGTGTACGATGTAAAGGCACAACTGTTCTGCACGAACAGGCCCGAGATGAGTAAGAAAAATACCGCAAAATTGCAAAATCTGGAGAGACCCAGAGCCTCGCGATGTACTCGCGCCGCCATCTTGAGATCAATTTTCTGTGAACAATGAAGTCCATTCGGCGAATGAAATGTTCCCAAAATAAAATAAAATACTACAAAAAAGTTTAAGTTATAAACATTATTAAATATAAAAAAAACTCGCAGCTCCTCTTTGGGGTAGTCTCCAATATGAAACTGAAGGTCTGCTTCAGACCCTCACAGACAAGGGAGGGTGAGGGTCGAGTTGCATTTACATTTACATTCATGTATTTAGCAGACTCTTTTATTCAAAGCGACTTACATTGCATTCAAGTCACAGTTTTTTTTTCACATTTTATCAGCTCTTGCTTTCCCTGGGAATCGAACCCATGACCTTGGCATTGCTTGCTACAGGAAATCAGTTACTGACCAGATGATCTGAGATGTTATTCTGTTAACCTTTTTTTTCTAAGTGAATGTAATGTTAAGTTAATAATGATTTCAAAGCCTAATCTTAAGACTTTAAATAAACATTTGGTTGAATCCTGTGGTTTTTGCTTAAATTTCTAATTTATACTTAAATTAAAGTATAATTTATATTAGATTTATTCCACATCAAACACTTCAGCATCTTGTTTCTTATTTTAAGTATCATCTGTGCGATAAATGCAATAAAACATTTCACCAAAGTCTTTCTGTATGTTTTAAAAAATAAACAAAGTATTTTAAAAAGGTTCCATATATGAAGGCATCTGGGTGTTTGTCACAGCACTGACGTATCTCTTGCGTCAAACGCGGAGCCAGTGATTCCTTATTTAAGTTGTATCTTTTAGAAAATGTTATATTTATTTTATTTCAAAACATATTCCGGCTTAAAAGGCTAGATAAATAAAAAAAAGTTTCCATATCTTAGATTATGACTAGGGTGATCCTGTGATCTAGTTCTACACTTATATAGTTGTATATCAGACTTTTCTGAGCCGACATTTATCAGCAGGGTGAAACATACCCTTAGCTGAAAATATACTATTTGTTGTCTACTGAAAAATATATGTAGACACCATATGACGATGTAACATCTTGTCTGATCAGTCTTTGAAGAGAGATTTTATGACTTCACCAGGAAGCTACCCTTTCCCCCATAACGTTCCGGCTCATTTAAAACATTTGTTTAAGTCAACTACAGACATGTGAAAAGACTTTCCAAAAACATACATGTCACCATGACACACATTCTTCGAATACCTGCTGAGTCGTAAACCGTGCTTGAGTGAAACATCACACATGTGAGGTCTTCATCCTGAGAATATTTAATTGCGCTTAAAAAGCACAGATCAAGCTAAATGAAAAAGATGTCCAGCGGAAAGAAAATACCTATGAATGAATCTGAATGAATACCTGGAATCAAAATTATTTGATTCCAGGTGTGCCTCGTCTTCCTCCCTGATTGTCCTGTGTATTTAAGGTCATGTCCTTCCAGTTAGTTTTGTCGGTTCTTGAATGTCTTCCTTGTGCTCTATGTTTCCCCGTTGGATTATTAAAGACTCTTGTTTTGTGAATTCTTCGTCTCCTCGTCTCTGTGCTTCCTGGTATCGTGACAGAAGAACCAACCGCAACAGTAACCTCTGTCAGTAACCTCCGTTCCCTATGGACCCCCTCCTTTCGCCCGGAATATCTCCTCCTCCTGCTGGAGCAGGGGGAGAAATCGCTCGAGAGCCACACCAGACTGTTTCTGGTCCTCGCAAGCCTCACCACCTACCCGGACGACATGCTCTGTGCATGCTACGACGCCAGTTTGAACATTGCGTGCAGAGCGCCATCATCCGAGGATGGCCCTCGAGCGAATTTCACCGCCTTTGTGGAGTGGACTTTGGCGAGAAACGGATCTCCGTTCCCAGCCTGTTCCCTGGAGAATCTCGCCAGTTCCACTCCCGAACCAAGGGCCCAGCTCACCATCTCCCCACTGCGCTGAGTGCATGCTTGAGCCCACCGTTGACGGAGAGCCATCGCCCGCCGCGACCGACGAGCCATCGCCGCACGGAGTGACAGTGCTGAGGATCGCCCCAGAGCCGCTGATGACGTCAAGGTGTGTGAGCCGGCAACAATGCCCGCCACGAGAGAGAATACCACGGACAGTGAGAGCGCAGAGAGGAGCTCTGCCCCCTGCACCACAGCTGAGGGTGAGCGGAGTATGGCGCATGGACTGTGCCACAGCAAGGCAGGGAGGGCTACTGTTTACCCGTTTGGCCCAGGGAGGGCCATGGATCATAAACTTCATGGCTGCCACCTATGTAACTGACTAAAAAAAAAAAAAAAAAATATTTAACCCTTTAAAACCTAAGGGTAAAATAGGTCATTTTCACACATTTTGTTTATTTGACTGTAAAATTCTAACAGAATGTGCTATTATCAAGTGCAAGGTGTCATTTTTTTCAGAAAGAAAATGGCTTTCAAAAAAGTACAGTGACCATTAAGCTTGTGTTTTGAGTTTGTAAACAGAATTTAAATAGACAAATAAAAAAAAACGGAATATTTTATTTTTATTTTTTTTAGAAAAAAAAGAGAAAAATCATGATCGAAATAATCCAACACTTCTTACTTCAAAATTCAACTATAATACATATATACAAGTATTTTTGGGACACTGGGTTGCACAGTTTTCATTCAGGAGGCTTTTTTGTTCATACACGCACACATTTACACATGCATGTACATGCATGCACCCATTCATTTACATGCGCGGACTCATTATAGCGACGCACACACCACCTGTGAAAAAGTCTCACTCAGCCTGCTCCCAAAGTCTCATCAAAAATCATCCTAATCGACTCTTATGCTGTTTACTCCTCCTTGACCATGTTTTTGTTCATTTTGTTTATTATTTTATGCAATAACAAACTCCGCGCTCCCTATCTCTCCATTCAAATTCTCCCTTCCCGCTCTCCCGGAAATCTGTTGACGGAGTGCAAGAAATTACCGTAATAAGCCATATATTGCCGAAAAGCGCATGTTGTCTGTTATCAGGAGCAATTTGAATTATTTTGATAGTCCAAACGGTAGAAGAGTTATGGTAACATGAATACAGCTTGGTCTGATGTGTCGGCGCCGACACAGCCGGTTTTAAAGGGTTAAGGTAAACAAACATTTGAAATTGTGAAAAATTAAGAGAGTTGAGAGATGTTAAAAACTGCTGGCCACCTGTTTTCTTAAAGAACAGACGGACATGACAACGCGTAGTTACAGTTGTACCTGTTTCCTGGAACAAAACTAAAAGGCGGTCTCCTAAAACACAACAACTGAATAAAATGGACCGAATCATCGCATTCACTTAAAACAACAGTCATTTATTAAAGTCATGTTTAGAGACGCGTACAAAGAAAATAGTGTTTCCACACCATCTTCAACCTGTAATGCGTAGCTTTATACGTTCTAAATGAAATAGATGTAACAGTGAAATAGTAAGATTTGAGGTCTTGTGTCACATGGCCGCTTTGTAGACAGACCAGAAAAAGCTCTAAAGTACGCCACAGTCTCAGTTTAAACACTCTCTTGACTTTCATTTAATTATCTTATACTGCATTTGTTCATGTTTTCCTGCAAACACTCGCGGCATGATTAACCAGACTCTCAGAATAGTCTTCCTCTAAAAACAAACAATGAAAAAAGTATAGAGTGGTATCACCTAGTGGGGTAGGCCATCAAAATCAACATTAAAACATTAACAATATACAATGGTGTGAAAAAGTGTTGGCCCCCTTCCTGATTTTTTTTTTTTTTTTTTGCATGTTTGTCACACTTTAATGTTTCAGATCATCAAACAAATTTACATTTTAATCAAAGATAACACAAGTAAATACAACATGCAGTTTTTAAATGAAGTTTTTTTTATTATGAAGGGAAAACAAAATCCAAACCCACATGGCCCTGTGTGAAAAAGTGCTTGCCCCCTAAACCTAATAACTGGTTGTGCCACCCTTTGCAGCAACAACTGCAATCAAGCGTTTGCGATAACTGGCAATGAGTCTTTCACATCGCTGTGGAGGAATTTTGGCCCACTCTTCTTTGCAGAATTGTTTTAATTCAGCCACATTGGAGGGTTTTCGAGCATGAATGGACTGTTTAAGGTCATGCCACAGCATTTCAATTGGATTTAAGTTCAGACTTTGATTTGGCCACTCCAAAACCTTAATTTAGTTTTTCTTGAGACATTCAGAGGTGGACTTGCTGCTGTGTTTGGAATCATTGTCTTGCTGCATAACCCAAGTGCACTTGAGCTTGAGGTCACAAACTGATGGCCGGATATTCTCCTTCAGGATTTTCTGATAGAGTGCAGAATTCATGGTTCCATCAATAATGGCGAGTCATCCAGGTTCTGAAGCTGCAAAGCAGCCTCAGACCATCACACTACCACCAGCATGTTTGACTGTTGGTATGATGTTCTTTTTATGAAATGCTGTGTTGGTTTTACGCCAGATGTAACATGGACACACACCTTCCAAAAAGTTCAACTTTTGTCACATCAATCCACAGAATATTTGCCCAAAAGTCTTGGGGATAATCAAGATATTTTTTGGCAAATGTGATATGAGCCTTTGTGTTCTTTTTGGTCAGCAATGGCTTTTGCCTTGGAACTCTCCCATGGATGCTGTCTCTTTCTTATTGTTGAATCATGAACACTGACCTTAATTGAGGAAAATGAGGCCTGCAGTTGTTTAGATGTTGTTCTGGGTTCTTTTATGACCTCCTGGATGAGTCGTCTTTGTGGTCTTGGAGTAATTTTGGTAGGCCGGCCACTCCTGGGAAGTTTCACCACTGTTCCAAGTTTTCTCCATTTGTGGATAATGGCTCTGACCATGGTTTGCTGGAGTCCCAAAGCCTTAGAAATCGCTTTATAACCCTTTCCAGACTGATACATGTAAACTATTTTGTTTCTCATCTGTTTATGAATTTCTTAAGATCACGGAATGATGTGTTGCTCTTTAAACATGCTTCACTTTGTCAGACAGGTTCTATTTAAGTGATTTCTTGATTCAACAGGTCTGGCAGTAATCAGGCCTGGGTTTGGCTAGTGAAATTTAACTCAGCTTTCTAAAATAATGTGCTTAATCACAGTTCTTTCATGATTTAATAGGAGGGGGCAATTAATTTTTCACGTAGGGACAGGTAGGTTTGGACAGCTTTTTTCCCTTAATAAATGAAATCATCATTTAAAAACTGCATTTTGTATTTACTTGCATTATCTTTGTGTAATATTAAAATTAGTTTGATGATCTGAATCTTTTAAGTGTGACAAATATGCAAAAAATGTAAAAATCAGGAAGGGGGCCAACACTTTTTCATCCCCTGTATTTAGAACAGAGAATTTCAGTATTAGGTATTTTTTATACCGATACATATTTATGTTGTGCAAACATATTTCCTGTATAAATGATTGTCTATAACCTTTTCAAAGGAAATGTAGTATAATGTAGTATTTAATTTATAATTCAGCGTTTACAAAAATATACACAATTGCCCCCAAGCGGGATTGTCTGTCTTCATATGACAATTTTCTTAGTCATTTGGTCTCTTGAGTTACTCTTGAGTTCTCTTTAAGGTTTTATTCTCACAAAATTCCTTTGTATTTTGTGTCTGTAGCCTTTTCAATAGCGTGTACAACCTCAAACTTTACTGAATGTGTAGCTTTGAGCTCGATGGTCCGTTCACGATCGCGTTTTGTTCCGTTCACGATCACGTACTGGGGGAGGAGGTCCCCCTCGGTCTGTTCACAATCGCGTTCCGGGGGAGGGGGTCACCCTCTGTCCGTTCACGATCGCGTTCCCAGCGGGGCCCCCTCACAGCTTGGGCCCTGTGCGACCGCACCAGTTGCACCGCCCAAAGGACGGCCCTGCTTTGGGTCCCAGGTCTATTTAACATTGTGTGTAATGCGTGTGTTTTGTAACTTGGAGTTTGTAAAATTAGGATGAGAAAAGTGTGAGTGGGAAATAAGGTGAAAAGCCGCCAGAAGCAGAGCGTGGGTGGAGTTAATGTAGTACTGCAAGCGGACGGTGATCATGGATTCCTTCATGAGTGATTAAAAAAAAAAAAAAAGCTGAAACAAAACTGAAGGGACGCACCTGTAATTAAACTCGCACGCAGTAAAGTGTAACGCACTTCTTGTTGTGTGTTTTTTTGCTAAAAAAATAATTGCTCCAAGTCTTTATTACAACCAACAAAAAGTATCGTTATTGTAAGGTAAACACAACAGTCGAAGTTGACTTGAGATGGAGAAAAAAAAAACTGCGAAGCTGTATTAGTCATCCATCTCCAACTGTGACAGCAAGTAGACTTTTAAAGCTGGAATGATGAGTGGATTAAGGCTCTTTCAGTCGGCAAGAGAGAGGAACAGATAACATGGATGGAAATTTATTGGCTAGGAGGATTGTATGCATCGCAGTCAGGGAGAAGACTACTAACAGTAGTAAGGGATTTTTTTTTTGTTGTTTTTTTCCGCAACTTGTTATTGACTTAATAGCAGTTTGCTGTGCAGTATGTGCCGATCGGGTGCAGTCGGGCCACGGGTCTATGTCTTCCCAGCTGAGTTCGGATCCAACTTTCAAATAATGGTTGGGTCCGCGTCAGATCCGGGTAGTACAATTAAGGCATTTCTCGGGTCTGCACAGGTTCGGGTCCCACTTTCAAATAAAATACGGGTCCGGGTCGGTTCCGTGCAGCACATTTACGGGTCTCTTCGGGTTCGGATACAAATTTTTGGACCCATGAAGACCTCTAATCTACAGCGCAACTGGGTTGTAGGTTGCCAGGTTGAGGTCACAAATGGTGTCATGGAACGGGAGAGACGAAGACTCAAATGCTGGCAAATGGTGTTTCCTTTATTTACAAATCACAAAATAAACCAAAACACAAATTAAACCACCCTGAAGGGGAAAAAGCCAGAGCAAACACAACCACTGAAAACAAGACATACACGGGGCACATGGCAGACAGAAATCACAGGCATTACCTGGCACAGACGTGAGACAAACGAGCACATGGCAGACAGAAATCACAGGCATTACCTGGCACAGACGTGAGACATACGAGCCCCGAACAGAAGACACAGGAAGCCTAAATAGGGAAAGCCATCAGGAAAACAGCTGGGGCAAATGACTCAATAATGAGGTGAGTGGCGTTTGGGAAATTGAATCTGGGAGATGGTGACCTCTGGTGGTGAGAGGGAGAAACGCAGGACCCGGACTCTTGACAAATGGTTTGAAATTTGTGTATTGTGTCGATTGTGTGAGGTGATGCGTTGGGTTGTGCGTTTCAAACAAGATTTGGCAACTGCACAACCTTGGAATAAAACATTGTGATTATTCATATAAATTTGAGCGATACAAATTACAGGAGTTTCCCAGGAGAAATAACAAACCGGGAGGGGGGCGGGAGATGGGTGTGAAATACTGGAGACTCCCGGGAAAAACGGGAGTGTTGACAGGTATGGTATATGGGCTTTAATTATTTACATCCGTGTAGGTTACGTACGTGCGTCACACAGCGGCTTAGTTCCTCACAGTAGCTGCACAGAAACTGTTATCATTTACATGTGTGGAACGGCTCAAACTCCATCTCTGTGTGATGTTGTGAGTTTGGGTTTATTATAACGCTCATCTGGGAACGCAATGTGCGCCATTTCATCAGATTTGTAAGGTAAATCATTTATAAATCTACACAAACACAGGAGAATACATCACGATTTCAAAATAAATGCTCAAACCCTTACTCTGAGTTTACAGGTTTTGATGTCCACATATTCATTTAATTACAGTGGCTATAGCATTTCTGTCCTAAAGAAATGGCCAAATATTAAAGATTAAGTGGACATTTAAATGAAATGGTTCTTGGTCAATATTAAACAAGGATTAGATCGCGTAGTAATGTGTAAAAATAATCATCAGGCCGTCGGCGCCCCCTGCAGGCCTTTGTTGTTAAGCATAATGTACATAATGTACATATTGTTTATAATACTTTATGTATTTTAACAGTTTTGTTCAATAAAACCACATGATTTCTTGCTTTTGATACTTTATTTGAACTAATTATTATTGCATCATTGCTATTATATATGTATTTTAAGTCATTTTAAAAGTTATTGTTCATTTTAATCTATTTTTATTACCACAAAAAAAAATATATATATATTATAATTATAGGGCCCTATGTAATCTGTTTTATTTCCAAATTCAGTTTTTTTTTCCCATTTTCATTTTTCTATACTCTTTCTTTTAATAATCAAAAGCATCTCAGATTAATTTATTTTATATTAACAAAAAAAAAAAATTCTTTTTTTTTTTTTTTTCAGAAATACTGCACATTTACATTTTTCACCTAAATAAATTCTGGTAAATAATATTTCTGTTAAATACTCCTTTAAAAAGTGTTTTTTGATTATAATTTTATTATTAGTAGACTAGAACATGTGGATATGTTGTCATTCTTACACTATAATACTGACCTTTGATTTCAGTGATTTGGACTATGAGATGGGCACTTGCTTCTTGCACTCTGTTGCACTTTACTTTTGCTTTAAAAAAGGATTTAATATAAATTTGGATTTCATTTGGTTTAATAAAATATTAAGTAAAATTGTTGATTTTTTTGTGTGGGAAATTAATCGTTTAGATTAATCAATAAATTGGTCGATAGATTAATCGAAATATAAAATAGTTGTTAGTGGCAGACCTATTATAAATTGTACTAAATTATGTTTATGAAAATATAAAAATGCAGAAAGTTTACTGTGATGGGCAGGTTTAGGGGATGATACAGTATAACATTCTATATTCATATAATGTAAATATGAATATAACAGTTCCTAACTATAATACAGAGACTTTAATTTTCTGTAATACAAATACAAATATACAAATAAAACGTGCAATGAATTGAATTATGGAAAGCCTCCATAAAACATGACGATGACATGTCGGGGTCCACAATATCCCTTACCGTTTGGCCTGTTAAAATAATTTTTTTCCCTTTACTTATTTTGACGTCGCCGGCTCCTCATTACAAATTTTTTTGTTATCTAAAACTAGTGTAAATGTTTTGCTTTGTTTTATATTGTGTGTAATCACATAATTTATTTATTTATTTTCTTTTAAAAGAAGAGAATAAGCCTCGGGACGATTGAATGTGCACGCATGCGTAAGAGAGAGAAAGGGAGAGAAAACTCAAAGAAAGATTTATAAACCACGAGGAAAACTTTCTTTTTCTCAAAGAAAAATGTAAGGGGATTTTATTTCTTTATTTATTGTTTTATCCCCAATTCATTGTTAGTCATGTTACCTATTTTATTTAATTTCTTTTTGTACAGTCATCATATTATATTGTGGATACACACACGCATATTGTGATATGTTCTCGTGATCTGTTAAAATTGTTTATTTATTCTGTTATTGCTCATCCCTCTTTTTCATACATCACCCATACAGAGACAGTGGGCTACAGATGGGCAAAACCCCCCAGATGCTGGGGACGGACCATAAAATCTTCAAAAACATTCCTCAGGGCTTCATTTATCACTTGTCACCGGTCGGACACGTACAAACAATTGTTCAAATTACGGAATTCATCTGGAACTCATTAACGGGTCACGGGTCAACACGACGTGGGTGGTCGCAATGTGGGTGGGCCGCGTGGGGGAGGGGAAAGGTCAAAAGGTCAAAGCCATCAATCATTTTTGACATAAGGTCCTCCATATTGACTACTTATGTTTAGCCTAACTACACACATTACTAAAAAATCTGCAAGCAGCAAATACGTGTGTCGTGTCATAAAATATTTTTAATACTATTGAATTTGTATTAAATCTGATCACAATTTAATAAAAACACTGTTATGCTTTAATTTTGTTGTTATTCAAACAGCGAATAAATTATATACAGAAATCGAACAAAGAACATTTACATTATCATATAGAACATTATCACTGACTTAAGTCTAGTGCTCGTTTAAGCACTCTCAAAAAAAATCACGTTATAATCACTGAAGCTGTCTACACTGTGAAATAAATCTCTTGCTTGCATCTGCACTTGGTTGTATCTGATGTGAGAACTCGCAAGAGTGGAAAATTCAGTCACCGAGCACACACATTGAACAAAACAGGCGTTTCAACAATGACTCATCTGAACACCTCCACTGATTGGCCACTGCATTCATAAGCTCAAACATAATCGTTTGTGATTGGTTATAATGTGGACCGCTGTTAAAAAAAAAATGCATAAAAAGAAATACGCAGCATGGGCAGTTCAAAATTTAGTGCTGCAATGACACTTTTCTTTTTCACGTTATTCACTTTATTTCATTTTTATTTCAAGTCAGTTTCACTAAGGTGACTTAATCAGGGAGAGTTGGAAGGTTAGCCATCAGGAGTCCAAATTAGGAAAAAATAGAAGAGGCAAAATGTGAAAAGATAAATGGTATCTATGCAGCTATAACTCACCAGACAGTAAAATGTGATTTTGTAATGTTTTTTTTTTTTTTTTAAACAAACGTAATATTACTCACTTTATTAATGTTTTTGCAGTACAGTTGTGCTGTTTTTTTAATTATTTGCTTGAATTTGTTATTATATAAGCACTGTATATATCAGGGGTCGACAACCAGGTACACGTGCCATTATTATTAATAAATTTTTTTTGTACATGCACAAGCACATGCAGATGAATGCTATATTTGGTCAGATTTGTGTGAAAAATAACCTAATAATCCTTAATAAAGTTTACATATTTAATTAGTTATAGCTTTCACTGTGCTATAGATGTTGTCACGTATGCAGTTTGCACTCACCTCGGTGCTGAACTCCAGACGCGGTTGACAATGGCGACACAAAAGAAGGCAAAAATTGACGTTCGTTCATTTCTGACATCTTGGAGAGAAGAATATGATTTTATTTTTCAAAAGACTGTGCCGTTTGCACTTTGTTTAGAAAATGTTGTGTGTGTTAAGCACCACTTTGAAACTAAACATGAGAAATCCTTTAAAGATCAGGCAGACAGGGCAGAGTCCATCAGACGTGCAGTGTCTTATTATGAAAAGCAAACCAGCACTCTCCATGTTTTTGTTAGACCTAAAAATAATGCTACTAAATTGTTACCGAATTCCTCATTGCATTGCGAAACACGGAAAGCCGTTCACTGACGGAGAATACATCAAGGATGCTTTTCTCTCTAGTGCAAAGGTTTTATTTGATGGCTTGCCTAACAAAGACACTATCAAATTTAGAATCAAAGATATCCCCGTGTCAGCCAGAACTGATCGATAATTTTGACCCATACAATATATTTTTGGCTATTGCTACAAATACACCAGTGCGACTTATGACTGGTTTTACGGTCCAGGGTCACATATATACAAGCAAAACTTATTTAGGGGTGGCAGATGGGGTGGTTCGCTCATGGCACCATACGAGCTTGAATCGCCACTGGTCAAATAGAAAATCTTTCTTTCTCTCTCTCTTTCAGAACTACACACAGTACATCCCACTCTCCATCTATGACCTACAGACTTGGATGGGAAGTCCCTCCATCTTCGTGTATGACTGCTCGAATGCAGGGATCATTGTCAAGTCATTCAAACAGTTTGCATTGCAGAGGGAGCAGGAGCTGGAGGTGTGTGATATTACGCGTACACACACACACTATATAATAGAGGTTTGATAGAACTGGCTTTTTTTTAGACTAATGAGAAAGTTTTGAGTTCTGAAACTTACAGGATGTTTTTGTAGTACAATGACCTCTTATATGTAAAAAGATCAAGGCAATTTTGCTTCCTCAGTTCATGACCCCTTTAAATGGGAGTGGGTGGTGATTCTGTCTCTCAAGCTCAAAAAAGGCAAAAAGACAAAAAAAAAAAAAACCTTTTCAGTACCATAAAAGTAGTTCATACAATTTGTTTACTACAGTCCAAGTCTTCTGAAGTTTTATGTGAGTAATATACCACATTTTAAGTTCTTATTGAAATCTGGCACATAATAATAGGTTGCAAGACACACAGTAAAAAGTGATGCTTATTCTGTGTATCACTATCTCTTTTGATTAAATGGAAAAAAATACAGCTTGGACATTTTGTTAAACATCTACTTTTGTGTACCATGGAAGAAAGAAGACGGTTTGGAATTGAGGGTGTGTGAATGATTCATTTTTGGGTGAACTATTCCTGTAATAGTAGTACAATGTTTTTGAAAAATTACATCAGAATTGTACAATTTCCTTCACTTCTCAGACCTGTCAATCAAGCTCAATCCCTAGTACTCTCAGAATAGCAAAAAGCAATAGAACACTCAGAGGTTTTCATTGAACTCACTCATCCACAGACAGACATGTAGTTGGCATGTTCTTTATGAGTCGATTGCAGAATTCCCAAATATACTGCTTACATGCAAAATCAGAGTAAGAAAGGTCATTCACATAGAGAGCGAAACATAGATACAGGTTCACTCATGGCTGGACACCATTGGCAGAAAACCGCAAAGAAAAATGCCTTTTGGTTTGAGTACAGCATTCTATGAGCATGATCTGAGCATCACTTTCTGCAGGGTTAGAGAGAATGAAGCCTGTCATAAAAAAAAATAAATAAATAAAAAAAACACTTGTATGCTCAGGAATGTTTAGAATGTTTTGCTCTTTTCTCTTTTCAGAATGAATATTTGATAGGATTTTAAGGTTAGCTGGGGATTGTCCCTCTTCTTCTTTCTCTTTTCCTGTTTTTACCCCTCTTTTCAGCAGTAGTTTGTCCCTCAGTATTTCAAATCACTGCAAGACATTAAATTATTTATAGGTAAGTTCGAGATTGTCATGTAAACCGTTATAAGAGGGTGAATTGTTTGTTGTTATTCAATTCAGTTCAATTCAAGTTTATTCGTATAGCGCTTTTCACAATATAAATCGTTGCAAAGCAGATTTACAGGAAATTAAGTTTCTACAATATATTTAGTAGTAGCTTATCAGTGTTGACTATGTCAAGTTGATGAACATATGGCAGAATTGTACGGTAAAAATCAGTTAATGATCTAATCAAACAGACGATGAACACTATTAACAGCAATGATTATATGTTGCAATCAAACTTATAGCAAAATTTGGTAGTTCTGTGTTGTTTCAGGGTTGGCATCATCTGAGGTCCTCTCACCTGATCATCTCTTATCAGGTGTTCGGTCATCTCGGATCTTTTAAGGGTTGGATCCAGACTGAAGTTTGTGTAATCCCGTGGCAGAAACAGAGAAACAAATAGAGACATAATTAGTGTAGCTGCTGTTCCAACCAAGCAAAAATTATTTGTTCAACCCAAGCTAAAGAATAATAATGTGTATTTGATCAGATACAACTGCAGTACAAGATTATGAGATGCATTATATGAATGCTTGGCTAAAGAGATGTGTCTTTAATCTAGATTTAAACTGAGAGAGTGTGTCTGAACCCCGAACGTTATCACAAAGGATATTCCATAGTTCGGGAGCCAAATGCGAAAAAGCTCTACCTGCTTTAGTGGACTTTGCTATCCTAGGTACTACCAAAAGGAGAGAGATTTGTGACCTTAGGGAGCATGATGGATTGTTGCGAGATAGAAGACTAGTTAGGTACACAGGAGCTAAACCATTAAGGGCCTTATAGCTAAGTAATAATATTTTGTAACTGATACGGAACTTAATAGGTAGCCATTGAAAAGACCATAAATTGGGGTAATATGATCATATTTTCTTGACCTGGTAAGGACTCTAGCCGCTGCATTTTGGACTACCTGTAGCTTGTTTATTGAAAATGCAGGACAACCACCTAGCAGTGCATTACAATAGTCCAGTCTAGAGGTCATGAATGCATGAACTAGCTTTTCTGCATCAGAAACGGGTAACATGATTCGAAGCTTGGCAATGTTTCTAAGATGGAAGAATGCTGTTTTTGTAACATGGGAAATATGATTTTCAAAGAACAAGTTACTGTCTAATAGAACACCCAGATTTTTGACTGTAGAGGAAGTAACAGTACATCCGTCTAGTTGCAAATTATAATCCAAGAGATTCTGTGTACTGTTTTTTGAGTAATATCTCTGTCTTATCGGAATTTAATAGGAGAAAACTATTGGTCATCCAATCTTTTACATTTTTAACACACTCTGTTAGCTTAGATTGTTTAGAAGTTTCATCTGGTCTAGTTGAGATATATAGTTGAGTATCATCAGCAAAACAATGAAAACTAATCCCGTATTTTATAATAATATTACCAAGGGGCAACATGTATATTGAAAATATGTCACGCTCGTTAATATCCGACACTAACGTTACGTGATATAGCGGTTTCTAATCACCGCAGGAGAGAGAGAGCGATAAACACGTTTTTGATTCATAGGTGCTTGTGTGGGAAATGCGAGGCCATGGTCACAGCTGAGGAAAGTCACTGCTTCAGGGAGTTGGATGCATACCGGGTCTTAGAGGAGAATGTGACCCCCACACTTGATGTGCAGTGTCTGAGTCTGCACCCAGGCTTTGAGGCTTGCTGTCTGAACCCATAATATGTGCTACAGATAGCCTATATGCACTTCAGACAGGAGCATGGACCTCTCCAGGCCAGCAGACACATGTATGTTTAAAATGATGTATCAATTATTAATCTGAGCTGAATATTTGTATGTATAAATACATAGTAAATTAAAGATTTGAATATTTAAACTATCTGAATAATTTTGTTTCTCAATTACAAGTTGCCTATATTTAGGTCACAACTACCAGTAAATAACAATTTTTGATCCTATTGGTATAACACAGTAAATATAGACAGCATACAGGCAAATTGTCCGCTGGGCCTGTGGTGTTCTGTGCAGGCACATCAAGCAATGGCTGTTGTGTCAGCCATTAGAAGACTTTATAAAGGAAGGAGGAATGTATAAAGATTTTGAATGGCCCCATTTTGGTCACAATAAAAAATAATCACAATCACAAATTGTTTTACTGTATAAAAACTTGTTTAAGAAGTTTACATCATAATCTGACACATTTAAAAACATTTAACAATCTTTCAGTCTGGGTATCACACTAATGCGTTGTTAACGTGTGTTAAATCGTGAATGCTGTGCCAGATACACGCCAACAGCCTCATCTTGTTGATCCTCTGGGAAGAGGAGCAGGTGTCTCCCGCCGGCGGCCGAACACAGGCGCACCGAAGAAACCGCACCGAGTCTCACTAGGCTCTTGCTTCGGCATCCCATGTGGAACTCATATCGCCGGGATGATAATCCTCCGGTGTAAAGTGATCGTTAATCTACACAGCACCGCGTTTCTTGAAGCAGATGCAACAGTGAAGTCCCGTCTCTTCAGCTGCACAAACGCACCGAGGCCCGGAATATACCGTCCTATTTCTTGTTAGGAAACCTGTGGACTCAATGTCCTGACAGGCTGGAGTTAGTGTTACCTCCACAAACACAATTTACCATGATGATGATAAATTGAAATAAAAATAACTCTCGAAAACACACTGACTGGCGCCCGCTCCCACTGAATACCAGCAGAGCGCGGCAGACGACTCCCTTATGTGACGTAATATGATGCGATGTTGAAAAAAAAGCGGTTTTTGAGAGCTGTCAAGGAAAGCGTCACTTTTTCTTCTAAATTTGTGCACTCACGTCTTGTAAAACGTTTTCAAATCCTGCATTAACGGTTCATATGGTATTTTCATACAAGTTTATATATTCATTTGGAAAAAAATTTTAACCTGCAATATGCACTTTAACAATTTTGTTTATCTTACTTCGTGGCCAAAAATCAAAACAAACAAAATCGTACTTTATTAATTTTGAGCAAGGTAGCAAGGGCTCGACAGCTCAAGGCAGTAACTGATCAAATACAAAACCCAAACACTGCTCTGTAAAATGAAACACGTTTATTTTCTATTCTACTACAGTATTAAATTAAAACACACATACACACACACAAACATAGAAACGTTTTGGAAATGAGTTATTGCGATTTGATGAAAGTCTAAGGTTCTAATGTTCTTTTCCAAGAGTTCTGTAACTTTGACCTGAGGAAGTCACAAACAGAGAACTTTACTATCTTTACTCTTAACCCTCTGGGCTCGACAAACGCGGATACGCGTTTTGAGGCAGATTTTCCTGATAAGGCCGAAATGAGCATGAATTACTCTGCCATTTTTGGTCATACAGATAAGAGCAATATACCATTCGAATCTGTAAGGGGTCTACTTTTATTTGTATACACTCATAACAACAACTAAACTTTGTGCTTTTGAAGAATAAAGAAAACAAACAGGGTGCGTTCTCAGTCTTCACTTTCTCCGCAAATTGCTTTTTGAAACACGTCACTAAAATGAACTGTAACTCAGCAAATACAGTGGGTACGGAAAGTATTCAGACCCCCTTAAATTTTTCACTCTTTGTTATATTGCAGCCATTTGCTAAAATCATTTGTTCATTTTTTTTCCTCATTAATGTACACAGCACCCCATATTGACAGAAAAATACAGAATTGTTGACATTTTTGCAGATTTATTAAAAAAGAAAAACTGAAATATCACATGGTCCTAAGTATTCAGACCCTTTGCTCAGTATTTAGTAGAAGCACCCTTTTGATCTAATACAGGCCATGAGTCTTTTTGGGAAAGATGCAACAAGTTTTTCACACCTGGATTTGGGGATCCTCTGCCATTCCTCCTTGCAGATCCTCTCCAGTTCTGTCATTGTCTTGTTGGAAGGTAAACCTTCGGCCCAGTCTGAGGTCCTGAGCACTCTGGAGAAGGTTTTCGTCCAGGATATCCCTGTACTTGGCCGCATTCATCTTTCCCTCGATTGCAACCAGTCGTCCTGTCCCTGCAGCTGAAAAACACCCCCACAGCATGATGCTGCCACCACCATGCTTCACTGTTGGGACTGTATTGGACAGGTGATGAGCAGTGCCTGGTTTTCTCCACACATACCGCTTAGAATTAAGGCCAAAAAGTTCTATCTTGGTCTCATCAGACTAGAGAATCTTATTCATTTTTAGCAAACTCCATGCGGGCTTTCATGTGTCTTGCACTGAGGAGAGGCTTCCGTCGGGTCACTCTGCCATAAAGCCCCGACTGGTGGAGGGCTGCAGTGATGGTTGACTTTCTACAACTTTCTCCCATCTCCCGACTGCATCTCTGGAGCTCGGCCACAGTGATCTTTGGGTTCTTCTTTACCTCTCTCACCAAGGCTCTTCTCCCCCGATAGCTCAGTTTGGCCGGATGGCCAGCTCTAGGAAGGGTTCTGGTCGTCCCAAACGTCTTCCTTTTAAAGTGCTCTTAGGAACCTTAAGTGCAGCAGAAATTGTTTTGTAACCTTGGCCAGATCTGTGCCTTGCCACAATTTTGTCTCTGAGCTCTTCAGGCAGTTCCTTTGACCTCATGATTCTCATTTGCTCTGACATGCACTGTGAGCTGTAAGGTCTTATATAGACAGGTGTGTGGCTTTCCTAATCAAGTCCAATCAGTATAATCAAACACAGCTGGACTCAAATGAAGGTGTAGAACCATCTCAAGGATGATCAGAAGAAATGGACAGCACCTGAGTTAAATATATGAGTGTCACAGCAAAGGGTCTGAATACTTAGGACCATGTGATATTTCAGTTTTTCTTTTTTAATAAATCTGCAAAAATGTCAACAATTCTGTGTTTTTCTGTCAATTGAACTTAAATGATTTTAGCAAATGGCTGCAATATAACAAAGAGTGGAAAATGTAAGGGGGTCTGAATACTTTAAGTACCCACTGTACTTAACACAGAGACATGAGAAATATATCTATAGAAAGCTTGACATGTCTACTGTTAAATGTAGTAAGTCTTACCGTAAACAAATATTCTGTGATAAAGTAATCCGTATGAAACCAATGGCAGGTCCAGTTTTTCCGTCTGGTCTCATTATCTCTAATTAGGTAACGTCCACGCGCTGCTCGCGCTATTGTTATTACAAACCTCCACGCGAGACATGCGTCATGTAAAGCCCACACCACCGTAAACAAAGCAACAACGCATTCATCTCAGATACTTTTCAGTTTTGGAAGAACACGCTGTGAGGAATAAGCCTTGTATTTACCTCAGAAATGCACTGAGAGGAAAAAGCCTTGTATTTACCCCCAGAAGACGCGCTGAGAGGAAAAAGCTTTGTTTACCTCACAAACAGAATGCGAGCGCAGCTGGAGCCGGCGGATGAGGAGATATTTTACACCGAGTAAGTAATGTTTCTTATTGGCATTCGATAATGTGTTGTTGTGACAAAGTTGAACGCATTTACTAGTTTACTTCCCAAACTATAACTCCAGAATAAAATGTGTGAAATCGAGTGCAGCATTTTGAAATATGATAGACAACCTTTCATTGCATTTAAATGTTGCATGACGTGAGGATAGTTATATGTTCTATAAACAATGATATAAAAGTAATGTCTAAGAAAGTTTAGACCAATCTTTACTGTGAAGTAGCCTACTCTGTTTGCAAATACCTGCTCAAACATGTTTATAATAAGCTTAACAATAATAATTTAGTTTCTCAGTTATAAAATGTTGTTTTTGTATTGTATGATAATACATGCAAAGCATGTGTGCATCTATGGTATAAAATCCAGTGGGCAATATTGGTGATTGCTAATGTAATAATATAGTTGCTCCTGATAAGCCTAACAACATGCTCACTAATTTATTTATTTATTTATTTATTTATTTATGTATTTATTTATTTTAGTGGGGGGGGGTGCTTTATTTATTTTGAATAGTAACAATATGTAGGCCTATATATTATAATAAATATAATGTACTGTTTTTGCTGTACTTTGGATCAAATAAATATGGAAGGAGGTTTTCACTCAAAATCTCACGATACATGGCCCCATTCATTCTTTCGTTTACACGGATCAGTCGTCCTGGTCCCTTTGCAGAAAAACAGCCCCAAAGCATGATGTTTCCACCCCCATGCTTCACAGTAGGTATGGTGTTGTTTGGATGCAACTCAGCATTCTTTCTCCTCCAAACACGACAAGTTGAGTTTTTACCAAAAAGTTCTATTTTGGTTTCATCTGACCATATGATCATCCAAATGCTCTCTAGCAAACTTCAGACGGGCCCGGACATGTACTGGCTTAAGCAGGGGGACACGTCTGGCACTGCAGGATTTGAGTCCCTGGCAGCGCAGTGTGTTACTGATGGTAGCCTTTGTTACTTTGGTCCCAGCTCTCTGCAGGTCATTCACTAGGTCCCCCCGTGTGGTTCTGGGATTTTTGCTCACAGTTCTTGTGATCATTTTGACCGCACGGGGTGAGATCTTGCGTGGAGCCCCAGATCGAGGGAGATTATCAGTGGTCTTATACAGGTGCTGGTCATATAATTAGAATATCATCAAAAAGTTGATTTATTTCACTAATTCCATTCAAAAAGTGAAACTTGTATATTATATTCATTCATTACACACAGACT
The DNA here is from genome assembly GCF_012432095.1 of Onychostoma macrolepis. Classification (NCBI taxonomy): domain Eukaryota; kingdom Metazoa; phylum Chordata; class Actinopteri; order Cypriniformes; family Cyprinidae; genus Onychostoma; species Onychostoma macrolepis. The sequence goes on from NC_081160.1 coordinate 13,620,679, forward strand.
GATATATTTCAAATGTTTATTTCTTTTAATTTTGATGATTAGAGCTTACAGCTCATGAAAGTCAAAAATCAGTATCTCAAAATATTAGAATATTTACATTTGAGTTTGAATAAATGACCATCCCTACAGTATAAATTCTGGGTATCTCTTGTTCTTTGTAACCACAATAATGGGGAAGACTGCTGACTTGGCAATGATCCAGAAGACGAACATTGACACCCTCCACAAAGAGGGTAAGTCACAGAGGGTCATTACTGAAAGGTGTGGCTGTTTACAGAGTGCTGTATCAAAGCATATACAAAAAGTTGACTGGAAGGAAGAATTTGGGTAGGAAAAGGTGCACAAGCAACAGGGATGACCGCAAGCTTGAGAATACAGTCAAATAAAGCTGATTCGAACACTTGTGAGAGCTTCACAAGGAGAGAACTGAAGCTGGAGTCAGTGCATCAAGAGTCACCACTCTCAGATGTCTTCAGGAAAAGGGCTACCAAGCCACTTCTGAACCAGAGACAAGGTCAGAAGCATCTTAACTGGGCTGTGGAGAAAAATAACTGGACTGTTGCTCAGTGGTCCAAAGTCCTCTTTTCAGATGAAAGATGATTTTACATTTTATTTGGAAATCAAGGTACCAGAGTCTGAAGGAAGAGTGGAGAGGCACAGAATCCATGTTGCTTGAAGTCCAGTGTGAGGTTTCCACAGTCAGTGATGATTCGGGCTGCCATGTCATCTGCTGGTGTTGGTCCACTGTGTTTTCTGATGTCCACAGTCAACGCAGCCATCTACCAGGAAATTTTAGAGCACTTCATGCTTCCTTCTGTTGACAAGCTTTATGGAGATGCTGATTTCATTTTCCAGCAGGACTTGGCACCTGCCCACACTGCCAAAGGTCAAAAGCTGGTTCAATGACCATAGTGTTACTGTGCTTGATTGGCCAGAAAACTCGCCTGACCTGAACCCCATAGAGAATCTGTGGGGTATTGTCAAGAGGAAGATGAGAGACACCAGACCCAACAATGCAGATGAGCTGAAGGCCACTATCAGAGCAACCTGGGCTCTCATAACACCTGAGCAGTGCCACAGACTGGTCGACTCCATGCCACGCTGCATTGCTGCAGTAATTCAGGCAAAAGGAGCCCCAACTAAGTATTGAGTGCTGTACATGCTCATACTTTTCATTTTCATACTTTTCAGTTGGCCAAGATTTCTAAAAATCCTTTCTTTGTATTGGTCTTAAGTAATATTCTAATTTTTTGAGATACTGATTTTTGACTTTCATGAGCTGTAAGCTCTAATCATCAAAACTAAAAGAAATAAACATTTGAAATATATCAGTCTGTGTAATGAATGAATATAATATACAAGTTTCACTTTTTGAATGGAATTAGTGAAATAAATCAACTTTTTGATGATATTCTAATTATATGACCAGCACCTGTATGTCTTCCATTTTCTAATAATTTCTCCCACAGTTGATTTCTTCACACCAAGCTGCTTACCTATTGCAGATTCAGTCTTCCCAGCCTGGTGCAGGTCTACAATTTTGTTTCTGGTGTCCTTTGACAGCTCTTTGGTCTTGGCCATGGTGGAGTTTTGAGTTGGACTGTTTGAGGTTGTGGACAGGTGTCTTTTATACTGATAACGAGTTCAAACAGATGCCATTAATACAGGTAACGAGTGGAGGACAGAGGAGCCTCTTAAAGAAGAAGTTACAGGTCTGTGAGAGCCAGAAATCTTGCTTGTTTGTAGGTGACCAAATACTTATTTTACCGAGGAATTTACCAATTAATTCTTTAAAAATCCTACAATGTGATTTTCTGGATTTTTTTTTCTCATTTTGTCTCTCATAGTTGAGGTATACCTATGATGAAAATTACAGGCCTCTCCCATCTTTTTAAGTGGGAGAACTTGCACAATTGGTGGCTGACTAAATACTTTTTTGCCCCACTGTACAAGCTGCTCACATATTATTATAGTCCAGTTTGTGCTGAATACAGTGTTTTTAGACATTAGCCATTAAAATGTTTATAAGCAACTGAAAAAAGCACAAATGTCAGAGCATGTCAAAACTTCTCCGGGGCCCCAAAACACCCTCAGACCCCAGAGGGTTAAAGATTAATTCACCAGTTTCCAGCAGAATTATGGAGAGAGTTTGTTACTTGCTTGTCTTGTCCAAGTTGAGTTTGACAGGCAATCTGTTGTTTTCCTCGCTGGTCTCCGCGTGGTCGAAGGGAACCTCTGGGGCTGCTGATTGGCTGCTGATGTCGTCGTTGCGTGATGTCACTGGGAAAGCCCTCTTGTGAGTGGTTGGCTTCCTGGCAGCCCGCAAGTGGTAATGCTTTGAAGTCCTTGCACGGCTTCAGGCTTTGAAAGTTTCTTTGGTCAGAAGTTTGAAGGTGTGTTGAAGTCTTGGATGATCAACCTGATGTTAAGTCTGTAGGCGCTTCACAGCGCGATCAGTGAGGCGAGACCAAAGTTTTCAAGCAGCAAGCAAGCAAGCCGGGCATTGAGTTTTAAGTGGGACTACTAAGTCTGCCCCTGGAGCGATTGTCCCAATTGGCTTGTTGCTGCCGGGCGAAGCCACGCCCCACACGGTTCTTCTTCATGCATAAATTAACATAATGCTTCATCCATCATGTGAGGAGACCCTCTCTGCAAGTTTAATACTTTTATGAAATATCATAACGTGCGTATGATACCGAATTTCCACACTTCGTCCCTATCATGGTATTGTAAATAAAACAAGCTTGCATACGATACCAAACACTGCTATCTATTCAAAAGAAAGTTATAAGGCAAAGATTAAAATTCACCGATTACATAAAACACACCAAGCATATATATAAGACATCACGCATGTTATTTGTTGATACGCTTGCTCTAATAGCAATGGAAATAAGTGGTTGTCCCTTTTAGAAATCTTTATTTGAAACTTTTCTTTGTCTGAAAAAGGCAAGAGTTGAGCACGCAGGAGAGCAGGAAGCGAGTCATGAGACAGTCATGGGACACGTTGTATGGATCCTGTTGACCTGAGGGGGTCAGTTATTTTAATGGTCCTTTTCCTGTTGGATATACTGATTCCATAGATTGCTTCACGAGACGTCACGAGGCTTCTCTTGAACATGTGTCGTGACACAGAGCTTTTTCAGTCCTTAGTACAAAAAGGCCGTTGTGGTCTTCTTGATCAAATCAGTTTAATCATCCCTTTTCAGTAGATACCGAGAAGCAGCACTAACAGGAACTGGTCCAAACAATGCCCTGAGATTGATTATTAACTATATGTCTTATGACCGCATATGCCTGGTAGGAGACTCCTTAACTCCTTCTAAGGCAGGGGTGCCCAAACTCGGTCCTGGAGGGCCGGTGTCCTGCAGAGTTTAGCTCCAACTTGCCTCAGCACACCTGCCGGGAAGTTTCTAGTATGTCTTGTAAGAGCTTGATTAGCTGGTTCAGGTGTGTCTAATTGGGGTTGGATCTAAACTCTGCCGGACACCGGCCCTCCAGGACCGAGTTTGGGCACCCCTGTTCTAAGGAATGTGCTGTTTTGCAATTATTTTTGTGTGTCCGTTCGACAAGGTCCTACAGCTAATACACACAACCAGTCTAAACAAACAAACAAATAAACATACACTCACGCGTACATACAAAGGGGAGCTAAAGTGGATGAATGAAGCCATTAGAGAAACCAGAGAATGCAGTTATGGAAAGAGTCAGTTAACCACCTGAGTAAAACCATCAGCGCCGTTTATAACGGGGTCTATAGCTTATACTAAACCTCTGTTTTGTTTAGTCAAAATGTATAATGTATGATACTTGCATTGCCTTGGTCGTTGACGAGTGTCCGGATGCAGTCTCAGATGATAGTCTTGATGGTTTTAAGGTTTTGGACTTGCGATCACTGATAAAATCGTCAGAGTAGCGCTAATAACATTAGCGCGATGTATGCTAGTGTGTGTGCAAACTGTTATGTATGTGCGGTCTGTGAGGGAGAGAGGGTGGGAGAGATAGAGTATGTGCTTTCTGTACATAATAATGCGTAATTTTGTGGCAAAAACATGGACATGATCTGTCATTTTTATCCTTTTGTTTACTATATTTATTTGTTTGGCCAGTGTCGTTGTGAGTTTTGGTTGTTTTGCTGTTGTAAGACCTTTGAAATAACAGAAATCATTTGGCGAAGTGATATGGTCATGTAACGCGGTCAAGAGATGCCTGGAACTACGTTCGCAGTGCGTTTCCCTTAAAATAATTGCACACCTTAGAACGTTCGTCAGCCAATCAGATTCAAGCATTCAACGGCCCCGCAATATAAATTTAAATAATAAATGACGTGAAAGTGCAAAAAGTGATCTTTTTCCTCTCCGATGCACGTCTCCTGGCTTGATATTTTTTTTTGTAATCAGCACATCAAGGTTGAAATGCTGAAACCCTGTTGTTTTTTATTTAAAGGCCTTTTTTATTAGGGGTTCAAGCGCTTAGTCCTAGGTTTTTCGCCGGATCGGAACCAAACCAGTGCAGAAAGATTCTCTGGAGAGTGAATAACAATAATTATCCAAAAAAGTTTAACTTTCGACTCACCGTCGTGAAGACGCACCAAAACGTTTGAAAGAGGTACGGACACTTTTAGTAAAATGTCTATAACTCCTGAACAGAATGAGATATCTTTGCCAAACTCAGAACACTTATGTAAGAGCTCAATCTGAGGTCACAGGAAAAAAATTGCGGAGCTTGGCCACTTGGTGGTGACATAAGAGGGGAAAAAACGTAAAAATGGCTATAACTGCATAACCATTTGTCCTATCAACATGAAAATCGGTGTGCACGGTCTTGGCCCAAAGTGCCACAAGTGTCTATAATTTGCGTATCTCAAAAAACATGGCCACCATTGGTGGACAAAGTTTGAGCACCTGTTAGACAAGGTTAACGGAGGCCGATCGTTTTCAGAATTCTACTAATTATAATTAATAATTATACTTTTACTTTGCTAAAAAATTTATAAACTACCCATCATACAACAGAAGGTATGTTGTAGATTGTGTACAACAGGCTTTTCAGCAAAGTTTTCGTAATTTAAAAAATATTTAATGTATAAAAAAATAAATAAATAAAAGAATTTGAAACTAAGTCATGCAACTCAAGTCCACAACCCTGCCAAGTATTTACCACAATATGAGTAATTTAATTAAAAACACTGTAAGAATAGACATCACAAAATTGTAATTCTGCCAGAAATTTGTCTTGTCTCTCAAGATGTTACTAATTGAAATTAAAGCCATACCCTATATTTATCAATTTAAGTGACTGCTGATTAAATGTGAAGAATGTTAAACTTGCATCAGACTGTATGACAACTGGCTATATTCACCTGAAAGTCTTCAGCAAGGAAAAACAATGTACTGAATGTTGACATCTGCGCAACAAATGATTCAATGTTCTAAGATTTCATACCCAAGTCTTTGGAGACCTGCTTTACTGTTGTTCACTGGTTCTCATTATCTTTTACTAGGTGGCAGCAATAAACCCTAACCACCCACTGGCTCAGATGCCCCTGCCTCCCTCCATGAAGAACTGCATTCAGCTGGCTGCCTGTGAGGCCAATGAACTCCTGCCCATGAACCCTGACCTCCCTGCTGACCTTTTCACCTCCTGTCTCACTACACCAATCAAAATTGCCCTACGCTGGTGAGATATGCTGATTACACATGCATTCAGCTGCATTTACTCATATAATGTACATACAACCCAGATTAATAGTGAGCTACTCAAACCAGGTATTTTGATCAGAATAGCCCTTATTCTCTGGCTCGTTTTATTTACGCGCTTTTTTTGACCCGTATGCTCTACAAAGTAGACAGGAGATTAGCTAATGGAGGTTAAGTATTCAGTGTATTCCCTCATTTTATATATATATATATCAATAAGGGATCATGTGCAGTTAGCAGGACATTATTGCAAATTAGACACCATGGAGGGATCTTGTATTACCCTGAAGAGGCATTGACTTGAGGATTTTGAGGTAAGACTGCTTACATAAATAAATAAATGGTATGTTAATGATGTCATGGAATGCTTTTTTATTTTATTTATTTATTTTTGTTATTTTTTAATTTTACTGTGTTTCCTGAGGAACACTTTTAATTTTAGTATTAGTAATTTTAGTCTTTTTTCTAAGGGGCTGTTTTGTGCATTCAGAGTTATTTGTTAAAGAGTTGGATTCTCATGCTAAGCATGGCAAAAGTAAAACGATTTGGAAGTATAATGGAGTATTTCTGTGCCAAAAATCTTCTTTCTGGGTTCCTACAAGTTTCGAAAAGTTTTTTTTTCAATCATGGCTCTTGCTGATGTAAATGAGGGTGGAACTCCTTATATGGGCATTTCTCCCGGAAGAGCGCGCCCATGCACGCATCGACTAGAGCGAGAGCAAGAGCACGCCCATCAACACGCTTCATTCGGCTGCACTGCACGGGACTCACTCGGGAAGAATATCTCTAAAGAAGTGTGTTTTTGGTTGTAAGGGAAAGATAACCTTGTTCAGCTTCCCAAAAGAACCCAGTGTTACGTGAACAGTGGATTCAGTTTGTTTTTCGGGGCAGCAATGGAGTTTCACAAGTGTGTTTGTTGATGAAGGTTTTATAAACAAGGCCCATTTTGATGCTGGATTTGCACATTGTTTGAAAGATGGAGCAGTCCCAGCTATAAAATATCTCATTCGTGATTCGGAACTGCAGATGGTAAGTGAAACGGCACCAAATGTCTGTGTTTTGATCGCAATCGGTGCTCAAGTGCTCGTCACTCTTTAGCTCCACCCACGGCGCGCCTCCAGGAGCTCGGCTTTTTTCGGAGAGAATCGTAAAACTGTATCTTTCTTTTATAAATATTATAAAACTAAAGACACTGAATGATTAGTAAACATTTATGAACATTTAATCAAATAATGAATAGTTTCAACTTTAGATTAGGCACTGCAAAAACATGAACATGTAATTAAGAAGTGATTTGTAAAGATGTTTAAATAGGGTGAATTCAGGTCATTCAGTACACTTTTTGCCATTCAGATGACTGCTCATAAAGATAATGATTAGTAAACATTTTGAAAAGTGAAAGTGACGAAAGTGACGTGACATGTGGCCAAGTATGGTGACCCATACTCTGAATTTTTGCTCTGCATTTAACCCATCCAAAGTGCACACACACACCGTGAACACACACTCGGAGCAGTGTGCAGCCATTTATGCTGCGGCGCCTGGGGAGCAGTTGGGGGTTAGGTGCCTTGCTCAAGGGCACCTCAGTCGTGGTATTGAAGGTGGAGAGAGTGCTGTACATTCAATACCCCCACCTACAATTCCTGCCGGACCGAAGACTCGAACTCGCAACCTTTGGATTACCTTTCTGCACAAAATGCCCCAAATGAAGAAGTGAACGTGTCTGCGCAGCTCTGAATTAACTCTTTTTGTGGACGCGTTCTTCACGCAATAACGTGCAGAAACACGGCAACTAAACTTAAAAAATTCACAGCGTTTTATTATAATAGTGTTCTCATTATAATGTTATGTCATAGTTATTAATATTCTGCATTGTTGTTTGAAGAGATAATCACCATAGTACTACAATGAAGCATTTTACTGCAGCGCAACTCAACCAAATGCATCTTATACAAGATAAATAATATATACACAATATATATAAACCGGCTGAAATGTTTTGAAATCACTTGTACCCTACCTGATAAAAAAAAAAAATCCAGTCTTTCACTCTGCCTGTTTCAGTTTGTGTCTTGCTAAAGATTTAAATCCTTGCCGCCAAGATGCTCCTCTGTCGGTCAGGGATTATGGAAAGTGAAACTTAAATCTATAGGGGTGGTTGGATTTATTCATGCACGTTAAAATATTTATTTTAATCTTTTTTCTTTTCAGATTCTTATTTACAGCATTAACTTAATAGGATGTATATTTTTGGTAGAAAACTGATAGTTCTATGTGAAATCAGACATTGAGCACCCCCATATAGCCAAAATGGCATGATCATAACACCTCTGCAAATATTCGTCTGTGGGCTTGGTAGTCGAATCAGGCTCCTCCTATTGAAGCATCAAATTATCGATTATTCGGGGTCATCCCAAGTAAATGGTAGAAGTCTGCACAACATTTAAAGACCAAATATTTGACCTTTACAGACTTGGAGTTAATGAATACATGAATAGTTTGTAAAGTGCTTAAAATGACTAATTAAGTACATTTTTTTCACATGTAAAAATGTAAAAAAGAGCATTAGGTAATAAATTAACTGAAGTTAAATTGCATTTATTAGCATTCAAAGGTACATTAACAAAAACTTTTAATCATTGTATAATTTCTGTTAAAATCAGTTGATTTTTAAAAACTGAATGAACATGAATTGAAAGTTTAATGACATTTGTAAGCATTTCAATTTACATGAAATGATTCTGTTAATAATTAGGTAATATTTCATAGGTTCATTAGTAAATATTAACAAGGATATTATATGCACGCGCTTTCGCTGAACGTAATCAGCACGCACATGCTGAACGTAAAAAATGCTCATTATGTTGAATACATTGATTACATTCTGGGATACTCTCCAAAATGGCGGAAGATGGTAACTCGGTGAGAAGAACTGCTGAATAAATTGTTATTATTGTTTTCTTTGCACACAAAAAGTATTCTCATAGCTCTGTAAAATTACAGTTGAACCCCTGATGTCACATGGACTATTTTACCGATGTTCTTTCTACAACTCTGTGCGTTGATCGTGGTAATATCTACAACTCTGTGCGTTGATCGTGGTAATATCATTGCTGTCTATGGAGGGTCAGAGAGCTCTCAGATTCCATCAAAAATATCTTAATTTGTGTTCCGAAGATGAACAAAGATCTTATGTGTTTGGAACGACATGAGGGTGAGAGTAATTAATGACAGAATTTTCATTTTTGGGTGAACTATCCCTTTAAGCTATCTTTAATACGTATTGAGTTCAGACATGCAAACCTTGGAGAAAAAAGAAAAGAAAAGTGCTTTTCCCCATTTTTGGATGGTCACCACTGGCATATACTGCTACAAAGATAGCTAAAGTCAACAGATTTTACTAATAGACCTACCAATATAAAAATAACAAAATGATGCTGCCATCTTTCTAAAGTTATTTTGTACTGACCTGTAATTTAGCTCTAAATCTTGTCTCAAAATTGTCATTTTGACCCCCCTCTACAAAATAATGGATTACTCAGTAAATATACATACATGGAATTTAATATTTTGGCTTTCATCACTATACATGTGAAGAGTTCCGATGCAAAAGCCTCTAAAAGCCATCTTGGTCAAAAATAAGATAATGATACTGAGTGAATGCTCTCCACACATACTATATGTCCATCAAGTACTTTCACTTCAAATGCGCTAAATCCCAGCCTCAACCCATTCAGAAGTAACAGTCCTTACAAAGTAACCTATACATAGTAGCCAGAAAGAAATGCTCATTTTAAAATAAAACGTCAGACGTACTTAGAGGCTTTTGCATCTGAACTCTTCATGTATACATACACTATAACTTTCTTCAGAAAAAATACTGACAAAATCAAAAATGTGAGCTGGGGAGGTTTCTGAAATTTGGTTGATTTGACATGGAATGACTCTCATGCCTTTTACCAAGTCTTCTAAAGCCATACAGTAGTGAGATATTTGAGAGGAACAGACCTAATTAATTGTCTTTGAGCTGGTTCTTTTTAGTGAACCGATTGATCCAATTCAAAAATTAGTTCTTATGTTAGCAGCTTACTGGAGCTGACAATTGCCAGTGAATATATACAGTCAATACAAGGAATATATATATATATATATATATATATATATACAGTATACAGGTGCATCTCAATGAATTAGAATGTCGTGAAAAAGTTCATTTTTTCTTGTAAGTTATTTCAAAAAGTTAAACTTTCATATATTTTAGATTCATTGCATGTAAAGTAAAACATTTCAAAAGTTTTTTTTGTTTTAATTTTGATGATTAGAGCTTACAGCTCATGAAAGTCAAAAATCAGTATCTCAAAATATTAGAATATTTACATTTAAGTTTCAATTAATGACCATCGCTACAGTATAAATTCCAGGTATCTTGTTCTTTGAAACCACAATAATGGAGAAGACTGCTGACTTGGCAATGATCCAGAAGACGATCACTGACGCCCTCCACAAAGAGGGTAAGTCACAGAGGGTCATTACTGAAAGGTGTGGCCGTTTACAGAGTGCTGTATCAAAGCATATTAAATGCAAAGTTGACTGGAAGGAAGAATTTGGGTAGGAAAAGGTGCACAAGCAACAGGGATGACCGCAAGCTTGAGAATACTGTCAAGCAAAGCTGATTCAAACACTTGTGAAAGCTTCACAAGGAGTGGACTGAAGCTGGAGTCAGTGCATCAAGAGTCACCACACTCAGACATCTTCAGGAAATGGGCTAATAAGCCACTTCTGAACCAGAGACAACGTCAGAAGCGTCTTACCTGGGCTGTGGAGAAAAAGAACTGACTGTTGCTCAGTGGTCCAAAGTCCTCTTTTCAGATGAAAGTAAATTTTACATTTCATTTGGAAATCAAGGTCCCAGAGTCTGAAGGAAGAGTGGAGAGGCACAGAATCCATGTTGCTTGAAGTCCAGTGTGAAGTTTCCACAGTCAGTGATGATTTGGGCTGCCGTGTCATTTGCTGGTTTTGGTCCACTGTGTTTTCTGAAGTCCACAGTCAACACAGCCATCTACCAGGAAATTTTTAGAGCACTTCATGCTTTCTTCTGCTGACAAGCTTTATGGAGATGATGATTTTATTTTCCAGCAGGACTTGGCACCTGCCCACACTGCCAAAGGTACCAAAAGCTGGTTCAATGACCATGGTGTTGGTGTGCTTGACTTGCCAGCAAACTCACCAGACCTGAACCCCATAGAGAATCTATGGGGTATTGTCAAAAGGAAGATGAGAGACACCAGACCCAACAATGCAGATGAGCTGAAGGCCACTGTCAAAGAAACCTGGGCTTCCATACCACCTCAGCAGTGCCACAAACTGATCACCTCCATGCCACGCCTAATTGAGGCAGTAATTAAAGCAAAAGGAGCCCCTACCAAGTATTGAGAACATATATAGTAAATGAACATACTTTCCAGAAGGCCAACAATTCACTAAAAATGTTTTTTTTATTGGTGTTATGAAGTATTCTAATTTGTTGAGATAGTGAATTGGTGGGTTTTTGTTAAATGTGAGCCAAAATCATCACAATTAAAAGAACCAAAGACTTAAACTACTTCAATCTGTGTGCATTGAATTTATTTAATACACAAGTTTCACAATTTGAGTTGATTTACTCAAATAAATGAACTTTTCTACGACATTCTAATTTATTGAGATGCACCTGTATAGAATTTTTTTTTTTTTGCAGTGGCAAGTAAAGATGCCTTATCAACCAGCCACTGTGGTGGGAGAACTCAGATTGACTTTTGACGTTATATGCTCTTGTTTAGAATGCTGTTGTTTACTCTTGTTTAAAGGGGTCATCGGATGCCCATTTTCCACAAGTTGATATGATTCTTTAGGGTCTTAATGAAAAACTTTAAAATTTCTCAATGGTAGTGTAAAACAACACCCTTTTTACCCTGTCAAAAACAGTTATTTTCAGAACAAGCCGTTTTCTTGCATGCCGCTTTAAATGCAAATGAGCTCTGCTCACCCTGCCTCTTTCTTCCGAGCCGCTATCTGAGAGATGGTAAACTTTAGCCGCATTCGTCATTTAACTTGCTAATTAGTACGTTACTTAAAAAGGCGATTTGCCTTTATACTCACTTCTTCGGTAGGTGAAGCTGGATCATGGATGATTCGCGCAAACATAGGCGCATTTAGGTAGATCGGGGGGCGCATTCCCTTCACAAACAAACATTATCCACTGCGTCTTCAGCGGCTTAGATGTCGGGAGTAAATGACGACTGCTAGGTTCATTATTATATCCAAAAATAAAACACTTCATTCGCTTAGGAGTCATTCTTGTCTACATCTGCTCCGGCGTCGAAACAATGGCGGACTGATGACAGCTCACTCAGGGCGGGTCTAAGGTAAGACACCAGTCCAGTCTGTTCTGAAACGCTACTGTCAATCAACTATCGTGGTTGATTTTAGTAGATTTAAAAAAAAAACACTGGGTGGATTTTTATCATTATAGGGTGGTTGTGTACACACACTGCCAACACACATTTATGTTCAAACAACATGCAAAAGTGCATTTCGCATCCGATTTCGAAACCCTTTAAGCAACCGGCTTGATTCAGTCTTCAGAAATGGACAAGGCATATGTGTTTGGAGATGGGGAGCCTCACTCTGGCAGACTATGGCACCTCTTCTTCCTGTTTCAGATAGATCCCAGCACCCTTTCCATCCAACTGTTCCCCATCTGAGTGTGTTGTCTGGTTCCCTCTTCACAAAAGTGTGTAGACACGTTGTCCCAGAGATGTTTCAAGCATTCTGGTGCTGAAAGAGGGAAATACTTTGGAAAGGTTTGGAAAGTTAAAATGAAATAACGAGATGAGCACAAGGAATAGAACAGCATTGAATAGATGATTGGTCAGCACTCATTGCCTCTTCTACGATGTTTGATTCAAATGGTACCTATTATGCAAAATTCACTTTTGCATGTTGTTTGAGCATAAATGTGTGTTGGAAGTGTGTGTACACAGCCACACTGTTAGGGTTGGCTACCGTTCACATTTGAACCGGTAGTGTAACGGTATCCAACGGTACCTTTTTTCAGTACTTTACTCTCTGTGTAATAACAAAAACATTTATTTCAGTGAAAAAATAAGTCCAAAACTCTCAATTTCAACATTTTGAACAATAGGGCCCTACAATTTTTTTTTTTTTTTTTCTTCAAGAAATTCTTGTTTTATTTTTTCTGATAATCAAATAAAGGCATGAAACCCTTTTATTTTTTGGCAAACAAACAGAGGTTTACTGTTAAAATTAATACATGGTAGAAAAATCGTGTGAATATTCCTTTAAAAAAAGTTTTAATAATAATTGTATTTTTTTCTATAATTAAGTCGTTAATGTGATTGTAATAATTATTTTTATCATTTAATTGTTTTATTTAAATTTGTCAGTAAATGGAATATATAAAGACGTTCATTACACTGTACAAAAGTAATACAAGAGTAATATATTTCTGTTACATGATAAACCGCACTTTTATTTTGACAGGTTGCCGTGAAGTTTCTGTGTGTATACAGTATGATATGATGCTAGTTTTCTCAAATGAAACCGTAAAATTCTCATGAAGTGACTCTCACAGCCTGTAAGTTCATGTGTTCATGTAGTGCAGAGTCCGAAAATCACCGCGAGTTCACGTGTGCTTCAGTATTTGTGTAGTAAACAAAACCATTTCTCCGCCATTCATACATACCGAGACTAATGGAACATGCAGGATTCATATTTAAAACGTGTTTTTGCATTTTAATATTCACATACACTAGTTCATATCGCAAATCGAATTAAGTGACAGAGCTTCTTTTCTTCATCCCAAAATTGACGAATTCCGTGGCATTCCGTGCTATAGAGTAAATTCCATTTTTATGAATGGACTCCGCCATCCTGTCCGTGTCTTTGCGGAAACCATATGCCCCTAGAAATGTAAGCACACTTCAGAACATTTTGGTTTGCACTGTTGTGTTTTAAAGAGTTGCCCAAATGCGTTCTCAGCTACCAAAATGTGGTACCGAATGATTTAATGTGAATCGATACTCTGTAGTACCAACGCAATTCAGTCAGTACCCTTAAAAGTACCGAGTTCGGTACCCAACCCTACACTCTGTAATGATAGAAATCCACCTGCTCCTTATTTTTTAATCCTCATAAATTATAAACAGTGTCTCAGATCAAGCCGTTCGCAGAATCCGTAAAATGTGACTTCGCATTTTACAAGCTCCACCCATGATTGTTGACAGACTCTGCCGTATTAGCAGAAACCCTGCCCTGAGTGCGCCGCACATAATCCACCATGTTTATATTTACGCTAGAGCATTTAAAAGCAGCATTCAAGTAAGAAATGTCGTCTTATAAGAGCTACAGAAATTATTCATTCAAGAGCAGTGATTGATTTTCTGTTTTGTTTTTTTTTATTATTGTTTGGGTCATATTAATAGATGTTTTGTTTTGGCAGAGTATCCTCAGGTACAAGCTGTAAAGTACGGTGGCCGAGAAGTGCAAAACAAATCACAATTCAGAAAACACAACAATTCCGAAAACTAAATAACAAGTCAGAAAACACAACGACAATGAAATCAGATATACAGCTCTCTGCTTTTTATCAAATAATATTACATTTACATTTAGTCATTTTGCAGACGCTTTTATCCAAAGCGACTTGCAATTGGGGAATACATAAAGCGATTCATCTTGAAGAGGCAATCAGACAGACGAAGTGCTTGTAACACCAAGTCTCAGGCATTGTTTAAATAAGTACAAGCTAGCTAGTGTCGAAAGAGATGAGTTTTCAGCTGTTGCTTGAAGATTGACAGGGATCCAGCACTCCGGATAGGGGTGGGAAGATCATTCCACCAGCCAGGAATGGTGAACGAGAATGTTCTGGAGAGTGATTTTGAGCCTCTTTGTGATGGTAACATGAGACGTCGCTCACTAGCAGATCTCAGACTTCTGGAGGGGATGTAGATTCTTAATAGTGAGTGCAAGTAGGCGGGTGCTGAGCCTGTGGTTGTTCTATAAGCAAGCATCAGTGTCTTGAACTTGATGCGAGCTGCGACTGGTAGCCAATGCAATGAAATAAAGAGAGGTGTAACATGGGCTCTTTTGGGTTCGTTGAAGACCAGTCATGCCGCCGCATTCTGAATCATTTGTAGAGGTTTGACTGTGGAAGTCCAGCTAAAAGAGATTTGCATGAGCCCAGCCTAGAAATGACAAGGGCCTGGACAAGAAGTTGTGCAGCATTCTCCATCAGAAAGGGCCTGATCTTTCTGATGTTGTGTAGTGCAAACCTGCAAGATCGAGCAGTCTTTGCAATGTGGTCTTTGAAGGTCAGCTGGTCATCAAAGATTACACCAAGATTTCTGACCGAAGTTGATGGGGTAATTGTTGATGAACCTAACTGGATCATGAAGTCATGCTGTAGAGTCGGAGCGGCGGGAAAGACAAGAAGCTCAGTCTTTGCCAGGTTGAGCTGAAGGTGATGTTCTTTCATCCATGCCGAGATGTCTGCCAGGCAACCTGAGATCCGTGCAGCTACCGTTGGATCATCTGGTTGAAAAGAGAGATAGAGCTGTGTGTCATCAGCATAGCAGTGGTAGGAGAATCCATTTGCCTGTATGATGGGACCCAGTGATGTAGTGTATGTGGAGAAGAGGAGGGGTCCAAGAAACGATCCCTGAGGAACCCCAGTGACCAGTGGATGTGCTTTGGATACCTCCCCTCCCCAGGCCACACTGAAAGACCTACCAGTGAGATAGGATTCAAACCAGCGAAGTGGAATTCCAGCGATGCCTAGTGATGAGAGGGTGGACAGTAGTATCTGATGATTGACAGTGTCAAACGCGGCAGATAGATCCAGCAGAATAAGGACTGATGATTTGGAATGGGCTTTTGCAATTCGCAGGGCTTCAGTGACCGAGAGAAGCGCAGTCTCAGTTGAATTGGCCACTCCTGAAACCTGACTGTTTAGCGTCCAGTTTGTTGTTCTGTGAAAGAAACAATGAGACCTGGTTGAATACAACTCGTTCAAGTGTTTTCGCTATGAATGGAAGGAGAGAGACAGGTCTGTAGTTTTCTATAAGAGAAGTGTTTAATGTAGGTTTTTTGAGCAGTGGGATTACCCGAGCCTGCTTGAACGCAGTGGGGAAGATGCCTGTGAGGAGGGATGTGTTGATGATTTGTGTGAGTGCCGGTAAGAGTGTGAGAGAGATTGCTTGCAGAAGGTGTGAGGGGATTGGGTCAAAAGGACATGTTGTAGGATGATTGGAGAGGAGAAGTTTGGATACTTCAGACTCAATCAGGGGACAGAAGGAGAAGATGGGAGTTTTAGCAGTGGATGTGGTTGGTTGGGGGTCCTGTGTGCGTGGAGGTGAGAACTGATCACTGATCGATCTAGTTTTGTCTGTGAAAAAAGTTGCAAAGTCATCAGCTGTAATAGAAGTGGTGGGAGGTGGTGGAGGGGGACAGAGAAGAGAATTAAATGTTCTGAAGAGATTACGCATGTCTGGAGCGCTGTTGATCTTGTTGTGGAAATGTGAGGATTTGGCAGTGTGGACATCAGCAGAGAAAGATGAGAGCAAAGACTGATACCTACTCGGGTCCGACGGATCGTTTGATTTGTGCCATTTTCTCTCTGCCGCTCTGAATTTAGTCCGACATCAGATAACTAGGGGTTAGAAGGGGCAGCACGTGCTGACCTAGAGGAGAGAGGACAAATGTCGTCTAGACAAGAGGTTAAGGTAGAGCATAAAGTGTCAGTAGCTGCATTTACATCCAGAGATGAGAAATGGGTAGGTGAGGGAAGAGAGGAGGATACTACAGAGGAAAGATGGGAGGGAGAAAGGGAGCGTAGGTTACGTCTAAAAGTAACCGGTAGGGGGGTTGGTGACACACGGGTAGCAAAATGTAATGTAAATGTAATGAAGAACTGGTCAGAGATATGTAGCGGTTTTACCAGAATGTTATCTGCAGTACAATTGCGTGTGTAAATTAAATCAATTTGGTGCGTGTCGTTCTGTCTCTATAGTGCAAAAGGGGGTGGGGAACAGCAGATCATTTAAATTCACATGCACGAAAACAGCCTGTTTCTGCTTCCACTCAAAATAGGCATTTTCAGATTGATATAATAAATGATCAGTGTGGTGCTTTGAGCTGAAGTTTCACAGACACATTCTGGGGACACCTGAGACTTACATTACATCTTGTAAAAAGGGTCATAATAGGTAAAGTAAACATGAAACAGCAGTCACAAACCATTTTTCTTTAGGTTTGCAGTGTGGCTGCTCTCAGATCCAATACAGTTGGCACAATTTAACAAAAGTATCTTTATGAACTCTGCATTATGATATATGTATAAAATTATGAATAAAATACAGGTGCTGGTCATATAATTAGAATATCATCAAAAAGTTGATTTATTTCACTAATTCCATTCAAAAAGTAAAACTTGTATATTATATTCATTCATTACACACAGACCGATATATTTCAAATGTTTATTTCTTTTAATTTTGATGATTATAACTGACAACTAAGGAAAATCCCAAATTCAATATCTCAGAAAATTTGAATATTACTTAAGACCAATACAAAGAAAGGATTTTTAGAAATCTTGGCCAACTGAAAAGTATGAACATGAAAAGTATGAGCATGTACAGCACTCAATACTTAGTTGGGGCTCCTTTTGCCTGAATTACTGCAGCAATGCGGCGTGGCATGGAGTTGATCAGTCTGTGGCACTGCTCAGGTGTTATGAGAGCCCAGGTTGCTCTGATAGTGGCCTTCAGCTCTTCTGCATTGTTGGGTCTGGCATATCGCATCTTCCTCTTCACAATCAAGGTCAGGCGAGTTTGCTGGCCAATTAAGAACAGGGATACCATGGTCCTTAAACCAGATACTGGTTGCTTTGGTACTGTGTGCAGGTGCCAAGTCCTGTTGGAAAATGAAATCTGCATCTCCATAAAGTTGGTCAGCAGCAGGAAGCATGAAGTGCTCTAAAACTTCCTGGTATACGGCTGCGTTGACCTTGGACCTCAGAAAACACAGTGGACCAACACCAGCAGATGACATGGCACCCCAAACCATCACTGACTGTGGAAACTTTACACTGGACCTCAAGCAACGTGGATCGTGTGCCTCTCCTCTCTTCCTCCAGACTCTGGGACCTTGATTTCCAAAGGAAATGCAAAATTTACTTTCATCAGAGAACATAACTTTGGACCACTCAGCAGCAGTCCAGTCCTTTTTGTCTTTAGCCCAGGCGAGATGCTTCTGACGCTGTCTGTTGTTCAAGAGAGGCTTGACACAAGGAATGCGACAGCTGAAACCCATGTCTTGAATACGTCTGTGTGTAGTGGTTCTTGAAGCACTGACTCCAGCTGCAGTACACTCTTTGTGAATCTCCCCCCACATTTTTGAATGGCTTTTGTTTCACAATCCTCTCCAGGGTGTGGTTATCCCTATTACTTGTACACTTTTTTTCTACCACATCTTTTCCTTCCCTTCGCCTCTCTATTAATGTGCTTGGACACAGAGCTCTGTGAACAGCCAGCCTCTTTTGCAATGACCTTTTGTGTCTTGCCCTCCTTGTGCAACGTGTCAATGGTCGTCTTTTGGACAACTGTCAAGTCAGCAGTCTTCCCCATGATTGTGTAGCCTACGGAACTAGACTGAGAGACCATTTAAAGGCCTTTGCAGGTGTTTTGAGTTAATTAGCTGATTAGAGTGTGGCACCAGGTGTCTTCAATATTGAACCTTTTCACAATATTGTAATTTTCTGAGATACTGAATTTGGGATTTTCCTTAGTTGTCAGTTATAATCATCAAAATTAAAAGAAATAAGCATTTGAAATATATCAGTCTGTTTGTAATGAATGAATATAATATACAAGTTTCACTTTTTGAATGGAATTAGTGAAATAAATCAACTTTTTGATGATATTCTAATTATATGACCAGCACCTGTATGTATAATATGTGTATATATACATCCACACTTTCCTAAACAGGATGTGTCAAAGTGAACGCTTCCAAAAGATCACATCCTTTACTCATCTATTTGTCCTGTTTTTAAGAGTAGTTCAAGTGTAGGAATTACATCAGATATACACAAATATGTCTACTGTCCTTATCTAGTTTAGTCAGTGTCTTTGATTATAATGGACTCAATTTGCTTTTGATATGACGTGAGGCAACATGCCACTCACATCCAGTGTAGACGGGGTGTAATGTAAAAATTTCCATGAACAGCACAACTTCTTAAGATCCTCCCCTACATTTTAGTCTTTGTAAAATCTAGTTTAAAAATAGCAGTGAGCTTTTAAGTGTCTGGTATCCTGAATATCTCTCTGACCTGCTCTGTCTCTACGTCATTCACTGTTTACCACTGCTGGGAGGCTACTGAACTGATAAGGTAAAGTAGGTGTTTAAGTGTTGTTGTGGAGGTGGTCCAATGCAACTGACTGTCACACTGTGATGTAGAGGTCTGAATTCCCGCAGCTGTCCCGCGGGAACCGACCAGATTTCTTGCGACGTGGGATTAAATTCCTGAATAAAAAGCGGTTGCGGTCGGTAACTCTGGTGCAATTTGAACGGGAGCGGGTGGTCTAACAATATCCCATTCCCGACGTCTTTTCAGAACAGCATATCTGCGCTTTATTCAAGCACCGGTACAGCCTGCACTTGACTGTTATGCATGCGCTGCACCGTGCACGCATGAACCAGTGCTTCGTTTTATTTGCGAGGTCTGTGCGCAGCATGTGCATAACGATGCTCAGAGCAGGCTAGCCTACCAGTGAATATACGGTCCGCAGACAGAACAGGCAGGTTGTCGATGAGTGACAGAGCAGAATAAAGATGTGTGGATGCACTGTCCTTGAAGAACGCTCAACTCTGTTTTGTTTATATTTAAACAATATAATATAGGCTTAGCCTATAATTTTAAATGACAGATGTCGAATTTATTTATTTATTTGTTTTTCTTCCGCGACTCTTTTCCTAGGCTATTGTGTTTACAGCAAGATGTTAAACGAATTTAGTATTTTGACAAGACGAATAAAATTATATCCCATTTTTGTACAACCTAATTTTTTTTTCCCTCTGCGACACTTATTCCTATTGTGTTGTAAAGGTTAAACAAATTGTATCCTGACAAGACGAATAAAAATAAGGAATACAATTTTTGTACATTTTTATTTTCTCTGTGACACTTTTTCCTACTGTGTTGGCAGCAAAATGTTAAAACGTATTTTGTGTCTAAATTCGTTTAACATTTTGCTGTCAATAAAAGACTTGACAAGACGAATAAAATAACATACAATTTTGTGCAGACTACATATCTGTCTTTCTTTCAGTAGAGGAAATTTAAATGTGTGATTCTGGAAACGAGATCTAAATTTAGCGGGAACGGTCGGGTCGGGAAGAAAATTCTTCAAAGCAGACAGCGGGTGAACAAAGAGTTAATATATCGCGGGAACGAGTGGGTGCGGGATATAACCTCGCGGGAGTGGGACTTAAAAAACAGTCCCGTGCAGACCTCTACTGTGATGTCACAAAGTGTAGGAAGTGGAGCAGCTTGTCATGTTACGCTGTTGCAGGAAGACGCAGGAGTCACAAGGAAACGTTTTACAGTCTTTAATCAAGGAAACACTGGAAATAATTACAACAGGTTGAGCAACACATGTAGCAAACAAGCGAACACGTAGACCCGACCAACATGAACTGAACAGACTGGGGCTTATAAACTCAGGATAACGAGGGACAGACAGGTGCGGGGAATCAACTAATGATCAATGGAAGGTGACAGGAAGGTGACCAAATAAGGCAAAACAGGAACTGAAACACATGACAAAACGGGTCCGATCCTGACATTTCACCCCTTCCCGGAAGGTGCATCCTCGCACCGTAAACAACAAGAGAGGGAGGCATAGGTGGGAGCTTGGGAAAAGGCTCAGGAAGAGGACGGATATCCGGGAGGAGGAGGATGGGCTGAGACCAGGGAGGCGACGAAGGAGGGAGGAGCCAGGGAGAGGACAGGAGGGGGCCGGAGCAGGAGGAGCACAGCAAGACCCAGGCCATAGCCATGATGACGGCCCACGGTGGAGCTGACGGAGGGAGGAGCCATGGAGGAGGAATGGCTGCCGACTCCAGGGGGCCGACCGACGGCGGAGGAGCCTGAGGCGGAGACGGAGAGCTGATGAGCCAGGGCGACGGGGAGGATCCGGGGGACCAAGGTGGAGCAGATGGCGCCGGCGACCGAGGCGGAGACGAGGATCCAGATGGCCGCGGTGGAGCCAGACAGAGGAGGAGCTGAAGGGATGGAGGAGACTGACGGAGACCGAGCCGGAGGGACAGAGGGACAAGGCGCAGCCGGAGAAATGGAGTCCCGAGGCACAGCATGGTCGACGACAGACCAAGGCGGAGCCGGAGGGACGAGAGAGCCAGTGGACAGATGGGCCACAGCGGAGAGGAGGGAGCTAGGAGCCATGGTGGAGCCGACGGGTCAACGGGCTGAGGCAGAGTCCGGAGCTTAGAGGCTGGAGGCGGAGTCAAGGAATACTCAGACCACAGCGACGCTGGAGGATGGCAGTCCTGCGGAGCTTGCACCGCATAGATGGTGGGCTGAGAGCGAGCAGAGGTGCTGCCAGACAACAGCAAAGGAGGAGGCAGGAGCGGGTGGAAGGACGGGCATTTGTGAGCCTTCTCTGGGCTTAACACTGGAACGGGAGCCCTCTTCGCTGTGGCACAGTCGCCGCACCATACTCAGCTCACCCTCAGCCGCGGTGCAGGGGGCATAGCTCTTCTCCGCGCTCTCACTGTCTGCGCCATTCTCCCTTGAGGCAGGCGTTGTTGCCGGTTCATGCACCTGGACTGACGTCACTAGCAGCTTCACTCCGTGGCGATCTGAGGCTCTGTCGCTCTGTGCGGCGATGGCTCGTCGGTCGTGGCAGGCTCTGGCTCTCCATCAGCGGTGGGCTGGGCACCGGGGTCTGGAGTGTCCACTCCACAAAGGCGGCGAAGTCCTCTCGAGGACCATCTTTGGACAACGGCGCTCTGCACGCGGTGTTTAAACTTGCGTTGTAGAATGCACAGAGGGCGTTGTCTGGGTTAGCTGGTGATGTTAGCTAGCATCAGGAACAGTCTCGTATGGTCCTCGAGAGCTTTGTCCGACTGCTCCAGTAGGAGGAGGAGGAATTCAGGGCAAAGAAGGGCATCCATACGGGGAACACACAACGGAAACAAAACACTGAGGGAAGAACGGAAACAAAAATGGAGGGAACACACGGAGGTTGCTGTTTGGAGGTCGGCTGTTTGTCACGTTACGCTGTTACAGGAAGACGCAGGAGTCACGAGGAAACGTTTTGCAGTCTTTAATGAAGGAAACACTGGAAGTAATCACAACAGGAGCTTGAGCAACACATGTTGCAAACAAGTGAATACGTAGACCCGACCAACATGAACGGAACAGACTGGGGCTTATAAACTCAGGATAACGAGGGACAGACAGGTGTGGGGAATCAACTAATGATCAAACTAAAGGACAGGAAGGTGACCAAATAAGGCTGCATTACACTGCAAGTCTTGATGACCAATTCCGATTTTGTGACTATATCCGATTTTTTGGACGACGTGCTTACATTTCTTTTAAAAGTGACCTGTATCCGATGTGTGCATTTTACACTGCACCTTGGTGAAACAAGCCAAAAATAGCATGAGACATCTCAAATCGATTTGAATAGTACATTGTTTAATTTATTGACATGGAATTCATATAGGAATGTTTTTAATGCAGTAGTTACATCTATACATCAAAATAATTATTTATCCTAGAACAAATTCTTCAGGACAGTGATGATCTTCAGCTCCGCTGAGAACTTGCAAGTGGAATAATACTCAGGTGGTAGATAATGTTAAGCATGTCACATCGTCTGTGTTTTTTTTAGTAATTAAAACCAAATGCGTTCATCAGTGATTGTATATCAAAGGCAGGGACATATTTGTGTGCATTTTATTTTGTGGTTTCAATGGAACGAACGGGACTGAAGCGCTCGTCTGTGCACGAGCCGCCGTCACTGACAACAGCAGCAACGAGCGTGATTTCAAAAGATTTCAAAAGTGCCTTTTATTTAACACGAACAAACTAAATTAATATTCTGCTACTCAACTAGAGATGTTTCATTTGTTACAGGTATGTCTGTACTACGAAATGTTTAAAAAAACTCACTTTTCGATGATGTAGGAGTCGCATTTACAGGGAAATATCCGATTTGTCCGCTTACACGGCAGGCGTAAATGCACGTATCCAATTCATATCAGATTTTTTTCCTCATATGAATGAGGCCTGAAACCGATATGATTTTTTTTTCCTGCTTACACGGTCGTGGGCTCATCGTGCCACATGGGAGGAAAAAATCGGAATTGATTAACTTGAACCATGCAGTGTAAATGCGGCCTAAGGCAAAACAGGAACTGAAACACATGACAAAACGGGTCCAATCCCCAAACAGCTTGGTTTTAACAAATGCTAGTTTTGCAGTGAGGATCAAATTTGATTCCTCGTTTTGACCCTTTCATCCAACATGAATATCACTGTAGCAGAAATTGCATTAGAGTGGGCAAGTTGATTCATTTCTGTGAATCTGTTCAAACTCATTTTCACTGAACCATTTCAGAAATTATTTGCCAATATTTTTTTTGCATCTGGCTCATGGTCTCCATAAATGTAGGTAAATAATATGATTTATTATGTATTTATTATGTTTATCATGTGATTTATTATGTTTAAATATCATTCTTTTTATGTATTAAGTGATTAAGTGTACTCTATTTTACTTTTACTTTACTCTAAATTTTGAATCTACCTGGATTTAATGACTTGGTTGAACAGTTGTTTTCTTGGATCACTTTTTTAAACCATAACAAACAAACATGTTTAAACCATAGCACAGCAAATAAATACTTGAGATGTTTACTGAATAACACCAATAGACTAAAAAATGCCAAATTCTTTTTAGAACAGAATGTTACCTCAGCTGTTTAAAAAAATTATTAGGTTTTGAAGACACATTTCAGTGTCCTGTGTTTTGTAAAGATCACTAATGGTTTGACTTTTCTTTTGGGTAAATTTTTAACTTGTGATCTACTATATATAGAGAGAGAGGGAGAGAGAGAGGATCACATAAGGCTAGTGCTTTTATAACTTTTGAATAGCTTTTTGCTTTCAAGCCTTTAAAATTCTTCTAAATTTCACATGAACAATAATATTGAATTCTGTATGAATGTTTTTCTCCCCTTTTTTCCAGGAAGGAATTCAGCAGTCACACAGTTTAGCTTAATACTGACTATTTGTGTGATGGATGTCACAAATGAATAACATCAGTCTTGGTCTGAACATGTGAAAAATGAGCCAGAATTTAAACAGAAAGTATCATTAAGTTTGCATTTTGGATGATCTGTTCATAAAGTAAATACAAATATATACAGTATAAGGACCATGGTACAGCTAGGTAAAAGAGATGAATGATCAAGGGCTGCATGTATACTGAATATTTCCTTGCTGTGTCTTATGAACAGTCATCATTTTCCATCTTCACTGGTCTTTTCTTTCTGCCGTATCTACATAGAGCTGGTACTAATTAAATAAAGCTCCTATTAACTTCCAGGATTAGTTCAGTTGATTACTGTAAATGTGTTTTATGTATGTCTGTGAGTGGAGGTAAATGAAAGTTTGGAGATTGGGTCAGTGCTAAGAGGTCAAGCCTGGTTTGAGTAATCATGAATCAGTATGTATAAATGGATTTGGGCAGAAATTGAAGGGAGTGTTTGTGTACGTTTTCTTTCCCTAAGGTTCTGTATGCAGAAGAGTGCAAAGCTGGTGCCAGGAGTGACCTTGGACCTAATTGAGAAGTAGGTGTTTGTTTGATTGTTTATTTCCTCCCCTTACTCGCCTTCATTTGGTTGTCTGCATTTTTCCTCAGATATTTATCTCGTATGTGGATTTAACATCTAAATTTAAAACAAAGTTTGGTTCTACACCAGAAACACAAGCTATAATGCTTACAAGAATAGGCTACATCCTAAAATATAATTAAAATAAAAATTACAATTAGCATCAAGCTACACTTGAAAATGTATGTATTTATTAATGTATTTGCTTACCCACTTTAAACCATCATCAAGTGCTAGTAATAACTTCCGATTGTGCTTTCTATTTTCATTCTAGCCTTTTCAGTGCCACCTTTGCACTTTCTATTATCCATTGTTTTTATCTCTAATTTTTTTTGCTTGCATATCTCCAACAACTGATGTTTTTTGGGGGTTTTTGTGCCGCTGTCTGGGGAGTCAAAAGATAATTATGTCATCATTAACCTGTGGGGCAGCGAGAAAATAATAAATAAAAAGAGTGGGGCTGCGGTAAAATAAAAAAAAAATAAAAAGAGTGGGCTGCTGTGAGTGTAGGCAGCCTAGGGACAGCATCCATATTTCAACCCAGTGGAATTCTCCCGGTGCGGATTAGCCAATTTGGGCCTGGTTCTGTGGATTCCAGCTGCAATAACTTTGCAGTGATCTAAAATAAATAAATAAACCAATTAGTGTGAATTATGGATTATCTGTATCTAGTTTGATGCTTTCCAACAGCATGATTATTTTCATAGGGATTCATTAGGAACTATTTTTGTAATTATTGAAACTATTTAGAAATCTGTATTCAATTCTATTTTTTTTTTTTTTTTTTTATAAATCACTAAAGAAAGTTAATTGGTCCTAAACAGAACTTTTTCAGTGACCTGAAGTTGGCCTTTGCAACCTTTAAGTTCATCTTTGCACTTTCTCCTGTGTAAGAACTGTGGGGCCCTTGAGGCAAGATGGGGTTGAATGGAGAAAAAGAGGCAGTTCTTTGAGCTTTGTGCAGATGAAAAACATTTAATGAGATCATGACAGCTCTAACCCCTCTGTTTCCTCCTTCTCCATTCCATCTGCAACTTTAAATGAGTTTACAATCTCTTACAGAAAATACAGAGAACACCAACTTTTTCCACCACAACCAGAGTTGGTGTCTTCAAAACTTTAAGGTGTTACACAATAGTAAATGCATCCCTGTTCTGAAGACTCATGTAATTATTATGTAATCACAACTTTTCTATTAGTATCATAACTGCTTGGTGATGTCTTAGTTAGTTTCCCTCTACATTTTTCCCAGGGGTCTTTGCAGTCAGAAAGCACTTAGTTTTGAATAATAGAGACTAAGAGTGAAACTCATCACAGTGACACCATCACAATGATGCTGTTTTGGGGTTTCAAATGCTTTTTGCTGTTTTTTAATGGATGTAGTTGAACATGACACCTGAGGCAGTCCCTTTGCTTATGATAACTTTAAATGATACTGCTGGAACAGCAAAACCATCATGATTTTTACTTTCTTTTTTTCAGGTTGCTCATAAACTATTAAATTTCACCAGCAAATAAATTTATGTCCCATCGCTGGGCTTCCTTTTCTGGCACTCAAAAGCACCCCACCCCACACACACATGCACAACTTTGAATTCTGATTGATTAATGCTCTGTGACATCACAGTATGAGGGAGATTAATGGCCTAAACAGTTTTCTGAGGACAGAGAACTTCTGTAAAGGAGTACTGGTCCATTTTCGGAAAGACTGTCTGACTTTTGTGTCCTAACAGAAAGTGCAGCAAATGAACATCAACATCATTCACTTTGTAATCATTGAGTCTGACCAGCAGCAAGCTGCAGGTTGACAATATAACATATAAATATAACAAATACATTAAATTATAAATTAAAATGCTCCATCGGGACAAGACCACGGGAATCAGACAGGCCCTTTACACAATCTGACTTGGCGGCGGTTGGAATTGAACTGCGGGTTTTGTCTAGCCAGAGGAGAACTGGCCCCCCGACTCAGCCTGGTTTCTCCCAAGGTTTTTTTCTCCATTCTGTCACAGAGGGAGTTTTGGTTCCTTGCCGCTGTCGCCTCTGGCTTGCTCAGTTGGGGACACTTAATTTCTAGCGATTATCAGATACTATTTAAACTAAACTGAGCTAGACAATGACATCTCTGAATTCAATAAGGAAATGCCATTAACCCTCTGGTTGTGTTCGGGTCAAATTGACCCGAAGAAGATTTTCTTTTTTCCGAAAATACTAGTTAACGTTATCGCATTGGACTCAAACTTACTGACTTTGTTCACATAGGGTATAAGTACTTCTCATAAATTTTTTTTTAATTTTCGTATTTTTTTGTGGGTTTTATTTCACCTAGTAACACTTGTTGTGTTCCCGGTCAAAAATGACCGGACTCCAAAGAACTGCTTATAAATCTGCTATATTATCACTAAATATTGGATTCATTCTTTTTATCAACTTGTTTTCTTTCATTTAGAACTGGTTTTGTGTTTCTATTTGCATCTGATTAATCGTAAGCCTCATTTATCTGAGAGTAGGTACCTCATTTTTTGAGTGATTTTTTTTATTTTTATGAATAATTTTTAAAAAATTAAACAAAAAATTATACAAATTTGCACTGTTTATCACACTAGTGTGCTTTAATGATTAATCAGGAAGTTTGGTTTTAAAAGCTTTTATATTGTACAAAATTGAAAAAAGTCACACTTGTGGTGTTCCCGGTCAAAAATGACCGGACTCCAAAAAATTGCTTATCAATCTGTAATTATGCTATATTATCACCAAATATTGGATTCATTCTTTTTGTCAACTTGTTTTCTTTCATTTAGGACTGGTTTTGTGTTTCTATTTGCATCTGATTAATCGTAAGCCTAATTTATCTGAGAGTAGGTACCTCATTTTTTGAGTAAAAAAAACATTTTTTATGAATAATTTTCACAATATTAAACGAAAAATTATAAAAATTTGCACTGTTTATCACACTAGTGTGCTTTAATGATTAATCAAGAAGTTTGGTTTTAAATGCTTTTATTTTGTACAAAATTGCAAAAAGTCACACTTGTGGTGTTCCCGGTCAAAAATGACCGGACTCCGAACAATTGCCCATAAATCTCTCATTTTGCTATATTATCACCAAATATTGGATTCAATCTTTTTGTCAACTTGTTTTCTTTCATTTAGGACTGGTTTTGTGTTTCTATTTGCATCTGATTATTCGTAGGCCTCATTTATCCGAAAGTAGGCACCTCATTTTTTGGGTGAAAAAAGCATTTTTTATGAATAATTTTCACATTATGAGATAAAAAATTATGAAAATTTGCACTGTTTCTCACACTAGCGTGCTTTAATGATTAATCAAGAAGTTTGGTTTTAAATGCTTTTATTTTGTACAAAATTGCACAAAGTCACACTTGTCAAAAATGGCCGGCCATTGAAAGTGAATGGGGAAGAATGAAAGTAAGAGAAACAACTAGTATTCAGGAGCATGTTGTGCTTGCAAACATAAAGGCCTTGGACCTGTGCGTGTGTGGATGCATGTATACTCACGCTATCTCACACACACACACACGCGCACACACACACACATCTATGCATACAAACTATTGTGTGAAAGAAAAGATTCTTTTGAAGTCAGTGCAGGCTAAAGACAAGGCAGTTTGAGCATGCATGTGTGTGTGTGTGTGTGTGTGTGTGTGTGTGAGAGTTATAATATCAGATCTATGCATACAAACTATTGTGAGTATTACACCTATTTCATCCTACCCTGAACTGCATGCAATATACTGTTATGAATCTGATATTATAACTCTCTCTCTCTCTCTCTCTCTCTCACACACACACACACACACACATACTCAAACTGCCTTGTCTTTAGCCTGCACTGACTTCAAAAGAATCTTTTCTTTCACCACATTCTAGACAAAACATTATGACAATAGGTTTTGAGCCTTTCGTGTTCTCACAGAGTAGACAAAAGTTTACAAATAAATGCTAGAGCATACAAATGCCTAGGAAGGGACAACTGAAGATGAATCTTACAGTGAAGATGCATTGCAAGATATATTGGAAGAGGAAAACATCACTGAACAAGCTGAAAACCTTGCAACAACTGAAGAGGAGCAATCTTCTGATTTTGAGGGACCAGCTGAAGTTGATGTAACGTTCTGGTCAAAGGATGGAAAAAAGATTATTTTGAAGTCAATGCAGGCCAAAGACAAGGCAGTTTGAGCATGTGTGTGTGTGTGTGTGTGTGTGTGAGAGAGAGAGCGAGAGAGAGAGAGTTATAATATCAGATTCATAAAAGCATATTGCATGCAGTTCAGGGTAGGATGAAATAGGTATAATACTCACAATAGTTTGTATGCATAGATGTGTGTGTGTGCGCGCGTGTGTGCGCGTGTGTGTGTGTGTGTGTGTGTGTGTGATAGCGTGACTATACATGCATCCACACACGCACAGGTCCAAGGCCTTTATGTTTGCAAGCACAACATGCTCCTGAATACTAGTTGTTTCTCTTACTTTCATTCTTCCCCATTCACTTTCAATGGCCGGCCATTTTTGACAAGTGTGACTTTGTGCAATTTTGTACAAAATAAAAGCATTTAAAACCAAACTTCTTGATTAATCATTAAAGCACACTAGTGTGAGAAACAGTGCAAATTTTCATAATTTTTCGTTTAATATTGTGAAAATTATTCATAAAAAATGTTTTTTTTACTCAAAAAATGAGGTACCTACTCTCAGATAAATTAGGCTTACGATTAATCAGATGCAAATAGAAACACAAAACCAGTCCTAAATGAAAGAAAACAAGTTGACAAAAAGAATGAATCCAATATTTGGTGATAATATAGCATAATTACAGATTTATAAGCAATTTTTTGGAGTCCGGTCATTTTTGACCGGGAACACCACAAGTGTGACTTTTTTCAATTTTGTACAAAATAAAAGCATTTAAAACCAAACTTCTTGATTAATCATTAAAGCACACTAGTGTGAGAAACCGTGCAAATTTTCATAATTTTTTATCTCATAATGTGAAAATTATTCATAAAAAATGCTTTTTTCACCCAAAAAATGAGGTGCCTACTTTCGGATAAATGAGGCCTACGAATAATCAAATGCAAATAGAAACACAAAACCAGTCCTAAATGAAAGAAAACAAGTTGACAAAAAGAATGAATCCAATATTTAGTGATAATATAGCATAATGACAGATTTATAAGCAATTGTTTGGAGTTCGGTCATTTTTGACCGGGAACACAACAAGAGTGACAGGAGTCCGAACACAACCAGAGGGTTAACTGAAAATTTAGAAAATTGAGTGTTTAATCTTATCATTATACGTTACTGACACTCTATCCTCCAATTTTATACTGTTAAGTGCTTTGACACAATCTGTATTGTTAAAAGCGCAATATAAATAAAGATGACTTGACTTGACTTGATATGCAAAGCACATTCAGTTGACAGAAACCCTGCCCATGTTTTTATTATTATTATTTATTATTATTTTTTTGACACTATGTGCATCATCATGAATGGTTAATTAGTTACTGATTAAATGATTGCTAGAGCTATTTATAGAGGGTTAGTTCACCCAAAAATAAAAATTCTGTCAGCATTTAATTACCCTCATGTTGTTCCAAACCCAAAAGACTTCATTTATTTTTGGAAAAACACAAAAGAAGATTTTTATTTTTACAGTGGTGGCCAAAATTGTTAGAACTCCTACCAGATCGGATAATATTGCGTCCTTTTTTGCCTCCAAAACATGATTTAATTTCATAATGTTCATGAAACATGCAGATGGTTGCTCTGAGCACAACATATATCAGATGAAGTGAGTTGTACTGTCTTTATCCACTTTTAACTTTAATATTTGGTATGTCCACCTTTTGCAGCAATTACAGCAGCACAATTCAATTCAATTCAGAAAGCTTTATTGGCATGACAAAAACATACATTTTGTATTGCCAAAGCATTAAAACAACATAGAAAATGATTTAGAATATCTGAACATTTAGTAAAGCCTAGACAAAATAATAGTAAAAATGAAACTAAATAAAAAGAAATATTATATAAACACATGGCTAGATATAGCAAAAAAATAAATAAAATAATAGTATTAATAAAATAATATTAGTAAAATAAATAATTATAATAATAAATAAAGGACTGTACTACAGAAATCATGTAACAAACTGAACTTCGAAATTTGAACATTGTGTACATTATATACATGTGTGTAGGTGTAATGGGTGTGTGTTTGGGCTGTGAGTGAGTGTGTGTTTATTGGCTGTTTGTTTCTCTCTGGCTGTCCCTCAGGAGATGACAAGATGCTACAAATCTTGCAGCTATATTAGAACATTTGGCTTCTTCGCCAAGAATGAAACTGAGTTTTTGGGTTGGATTACAGGTGTTAAATTGGAGGAATATTTTATTAATTTTGGGGTAGTAGTGGTCTCTGATATCTTTATATTTTGTGCATTCTGTGAGGAAGTGCAGCTCCGTCTCCGTCACTCCCAGGATGCAGTGCGAGCAGAGGCTGTCCTCACGAGAGAACCAGGTCTGTCTGCGCCGGCCCGTCTCTACGGCCAGACTGTGTTCACTGAGTCTTTACATCGTCAGTGTTTTCCTGAGTCTCACATCGCTCATGGCGCTCAGGTAGATTGCAACAGTGTATTCTCGATTTAGGGCCGAATAACATTCCAGTTTGTGCTGGTTTTTAATGGTGTGTGTCCAATGGGTGATGCACTTGTCTTTTTCTGTGTTTATAATGTGTGTGGGCCGAATGTGTGTGAGTGTGTGTGTGTCCTGAGGCTGGCTGATCTCTGTGTGTGTGAGCTCAGTCAGTCTCAGCACCAGCTGGCACAGGGGACTCTTACTTACGCTCAGCTCTTGGTGTTTTAGGGCTTTGTAATGGTATGTGTTGGGGTCGCTTGTTTTTAGGTGTTTCCAGAATTTCAGGGCTATTTTTTGGATATTTAGAAGCAGAGGGTGTTGGCCTAATTCTGCCCTGCATCTGTTGTTTGGAGTTTTTCTTTGGACTTTGAGTATTCTTTTACAGAAATCTAAATGTAGAGTTTCGATTGGGTGTTTTTTTCAATTTAAGAAGTCAAATTTTATAGAAGGACCCCACACTTCACTGCCATATAAAACAATTGGTTCAATTATAGATTTGAAAAGTTTGAGCCAGATTTGGATTTGGATGTCAATTTTAATGGATCTTTTTATGGCATAGAAAGCCCTTTGAGCTTTCTCTTTGAGTTCATTCACAGCCAAAGTAAAGTTACCGGTTATTTTCAGGCCGAGGTAAGTGTATGTTTTTGTGGTTTCAATGATTCTGTGTGATAGTGTGAATGTGTGTGTTAGTCCCTGAGATCTGGAGCGTTTCTGGAACATCATTACTCTAGTTTTTTGGAGGTTGACCGTCAGGGCCCAGGTCTGACAGTAATCCTCCAGCACATCTCTCTGGCATAGTGTCGATATATTTCCTGAAAACTTCAACACTAATGTGATCCCATGCCTTCTGCAACTCAAGCCAAAGGCTTTCCTTTGAATGTACAATAGATCTGTCCAGTTTATTTTCCAACTCGCTCCAAATTTGCTTGGTGGGGTTGAGGTCCTGACTTTGAGGGGGCCAGTCCATCAGTTTCTGTGTTTCAGCAGATTCCTTATGTCGCAGGTAGTTCCAGCAATAGTTCGTTTATGGGTATTGTAATGGCCAATTCAACAAAAACAACTGAAACCTCTTAAATATGCCAAGCGTTCTAACCATTTTGGCCACCACTGTGTGTGTGTGTGTGTATATGTGTATATGTGTATATATATATATATATATATATTAGTGCTGGGCAACGATTAAATATTTTAATCGCGATTAATCGCATGATTTTCTGCGATTAATCGCAGCATCTTAAAATTCAATAATGAAATCAAAAGTAGTGTATTGCATAATTTTATTCTTTCAAAGTACTGCTGTATGAACAAAAGTTCGTACTGGCATTTGTTAGCTTGTCTTTCTTTTGTTTATCTATAGTTCTCCCACATGCTGCATCCAATGTAGTCTGCCGAAGCCTTCCTCCACTGTTTGTTTGGGTGGGTGATTTGCTGGCATTGCATTTAAGTGATACTTCAGACTCGAAGTACTCCGATGATAAGACAATTCAGCTTTGCAGTGGTTACAAATAGCTTTAGTTCTATCAACTCCACCGTGTGGAAGAGGTTAAAATAAAAATGTCCATTTAAGATTTCGGTACCTTTTTCCATTTTTCTGTCCGCACCAGATATTTTCTGTTTCGCGCTGTAGCTCTCTTAGGCACACAACAAATGCTTTCATTGGTTGAGATGATGACGCTCATCCCAAGCAGCCAGTAGCCTACTGATAAACATCCCACCCTCCTGTGACCCATGGTTCGTGTTATATTCGGTTGTATTATTACAGTCTATCTATGTGTATTCAAAGCGCGGTGAGCAACGGACTTTCAAAATAAAGAAATGCGTTAACGCGCGATAAACTAATTGTCGGCGTTAATTAATTAATGCGTTAACGCGATAAAAACGCGTTAACTTGCTCCAGCCCTAATATATATATATATATATATATATATATATATATATATATATATATATATATATATATATATATATATATATATATATATATATTTGTTTTTGTTTTTTATCATTTTGTCTATGCATTGAAATTCCATTCAACCAAAACATTCATGTATCAAAAAGTACAAAACGACATGAAAGTGTAGTAATACACATCTTCTGAAAAGACAGGATCACTTACATATGATGAACAAATTTAATTTAGCCTCATATTCATATATAAACCTTGATCAACAATTGCATAGAGACCGTAAAATATGGTGTACTTCTCAGCTGTACCTGCTTGACATTTGAGAACCAATGAGGTTTGTCCCAGTCAGTCTGTTGTCACAGTAGTCCACACATTCAGTGTTTCCCAAAACCGGAGTTCCAACGAGCATTCGCAAAAAGCATTGAAAATTGTATGGATGGAACTTCATCTCTCAACTTGTGGTTACAAAGTTTCTTGTTAGTAAGCTAACATGCAGTAAGTATAATCTATATCTTTCATTTGATATAAAATATTAAGACAATGAAAGCACAGTTTTTTTAAGAGTGTATGGCTGACAGCAAAAATAGCAAAGTAGTCTTCAGATGCCATGTTTGTTATTTACAGCAACAATCTGGCATTTATCATCTCAAACTGATTGATTTAAAATGTATTTAAATGTCGGTGCCGATAGCCTTGTGTTTGGTGCTTCAACATGCAGCGCACCTACATTCACGGCGACCTAAGTTTGATTCCTGCCTCGAGGTCCTTTGCCGATCCCACTCCCCTCTCTCCACCCAGTGCTTTCCTGTCAGCTCTCCACTGTCCTCTCACATTAAAGGCATAAAAAGCCAATAAATATAACTTAAAAAAAAAAAATTTTAAACTGTAAAAGTTGTGCTATATTCTATGTCTTGTAAAGCCATGCATTAGTTTTGTGATGAACAGACTGAAATCGTGTTCTCTGATGAATCACATTTGCACTTCTGCATAGTAAAGTTTGGGGCTTTGCAATTAGTTATGAGATAGGCATCTTTCAAGGCATCTTTGACTTGGCACGTAGCACAATATGTCTTGAGACACCAAGTCTTATTATATGCAAGCACACCTGAAATATCAAAAGGAAACTGTTGTATAATATTAATTATGAAAAATTATTAATGATTTATTGTTTTTAACTTTATGCATTCTGTCATGTGCTATGAGCACTGAAGTTAGGTAGCTGCTAAAAAATTACCAAGCTGTCACATAAAACCGCTCTTAAAAATGTGTGTGCATGGTTGGAACTAAAACGAATGTCTCTGAGGTCGATATTGTGGAAGTGAAACCCAGTGTGTGCGCTGTGTTGAGTGGTACATGTATCATACTGTTGAAAAGAACCGTGTCAAGCCAAGAAAGTTATAGCCTACCTAGATTCTCACTGACACTAAATTATACCTTCAGCTAGCGAGAAGTTACTCCATAAATTGTGCTCCATAAAACATACAGCTCCTGGAGACCAGGTGCATTACTCATGATTGGAAACAAATGAAGAAAGTAAGTTTGCTGAATGGATAGAGTAAAATTTGGCAGTGTGGGGCTGTCATTAAGATATGTGTGTGTGGTGATTGATGGCATCTGGGAGCAGCAGTGTGTTAGTCAGTGGCACGTTAGAGGCGATGACATTTGCTCGAGGCTTCTGCCCAGCATGAGCTGCCTGACTCACCCACTCATCACGAGGACAGAGCCCACTGCTGCCAGTCAAATACACAGCACTGATGCCTGTGACTCTCACTATCAGGTGTCAGAAATTTGTAATAATAGACTTTGGTTGCACCCACATACATACAGTTTCTTTACATTTCTATCTCTGTCTCACTGTGTATCTTGTGTACACACATGCAAGTGGTCACATATAAGCAAAATACATGCAAGTTCTGTCCATAGCTGCCTTCTAAGCCAGTATTCTAGCTGTCATGGAACCACATAAGTGACTGATTTAGGGTGCTATTCATGAACAACTCATATAAATGGCACTCCACATGAGAGAATAGATTCTATTTATTTTAGTAGAGTGTGACCTTAGCATTTTGCAGAGATAGCAGTATGATACTCTAATAAACATAAAAAATACATTGCACACACATGGAATAAACAAACTTATCAGTGTAGTTTGATATGAAATACAATTGAACTTTTTCGTATTGTGTACCGTGGTACACACTGCCTTAGAAGTTGTCAAAAGTGAGGTATATTTTAAGGCAACATACTTAAGTTTTGGCCTCTGTGTCAGAAGTGGACTTTTTGATGTCTTAAGATGCTACCTACAATACAAAGGAAACTCACAGTGTTTCAGCTGTTTCTGAGGCAGTTTATTTGAGTATCAGCTCTCTCTGAAAGATTCAGCATCCTGCTGACATGTCAACACCATGTCCTCATTAATACATTTAGATATATTTCCCTTCGTTTAGTGTGTTTGTACAAGACAGCTCCATGACTCTCAGCTGTTTTTCTAATAGCAGTCCCTGTCTCTGATCTTTCAAAGTTAGTGATCCTTTAATTATTTAATGTACAGTATGTGTAAATAAATGTCATGAAAACGTTATGATTGCACCTATGTAAATTATTATATTTCAATAACTATTTAAGATTAGAAACATCATTGTATAATTAGATTTAGAAGTAAAAAACTTGCCTTATGTGCAGTGTACATGTTTAGATACCTTTTTTTCCTCCCTAAAAATGAATACCAATTTAATTGAATATAATTTGGGCTTTGTTGTGAAGTATAACCATTATTATAGTTAGGTACAAGTAATGGGGCTCCCTATAGCATAAGGTAGTTCCGTGTGTGTGTGTGTGTGTGTGTGTGTGTGTGTGTAAATTAACTATTTGTTAATTTGATTATTTTGTTATGAAGTTGTTTATTTCACCAGACATTTAAGAATAAGATTATTCTTATTACAAGATGACAAGTCATAGCTAGTTTACTTTTAAGTAATTAAAAGTTCTACAAGGCTGTGAAGACCATGGTCACATCAGTCAACAAAAACATTAAAAATAATAATAATTATCGCATCTTTTAACACAGTATTTTGGACTGTAATGTGGATTTTATGGCATAATCCAATTATGATATGATCATTCAACAACAAGCCTTTGTGAGATGTGTATAGTTTTGCTTAATCTGTCAAGGAGCATTGATAGTTTGGATAGAAACTGTTAAAAAACTAAGGTGAAATAGCTCTAGCATCATTCATTTTCTAGGCCAGTGTTTCTAAATCTTTCTCTTGGTGGCCTCTTATCACTGCACATTATGTCTTATCTGATACAGCAAATTAAGGTCACGAATATGACTTCACAAAAGAGCTAATAAG
The DNA here is from genome assembly GCF_012432095.1 of Onychostoma macrolepis. Taxonomy (NCBI): domain Eukaryota; kingdom Metazoa; phylum Chordata; class Actinopteri; order Cypriniformes; family Cyprinidae; genus Onychostoma; species Onychostoma macrolepis. The sequence goes on from NC_081160.1 coordinate 13,657,284, forward strand.
CTGAATCAGGTGTGTTAGATGAATCATCCAAAATGTGAGTTTCCTTAAAATATTTTTCGGATTATTCTAGGATTATAAAGGATTATCATTCTCTTTGAACGCTTCTAATCTATACACGTCCACATGTATTACATCATATTTATACTGTCGATACATTACATCTGTGTAAAACAAAAATACAGCATGTGGTCATACCCCATCAGTTTCCTGCCGTGGTTAGCTGTTCTTCTCCATGGTGTGTTACCTCATCTCAGCTGCTGAGATGAAAACCAAGATCACCTTCACCCCTTAAGGTGAGAATTGAAATCGTTGAGAGATGACTTTTGTCCTCCCAGAATATCCGTTTTCTTATTGTCACAGACTGAGAGTAGAAAATTGTTTTTTGATTCATTGTTCTTCTCTTCTCTCTCACTTTCTCTCTGTCTCTTTGTCTCTTTCTGTCTCTCTCTCTCTCTCTCTCTATATATGCATGTAGAAAACCTTTTACTCACATTTCTCTTACACTTTTCAGTAGGGTTCTATATGTTAACATAATTTAGTAATTAACATGAACTAACAATAACCAATACTTCAGTTTCAAATTTATTCCAGGAATACATGGCCTCTCAGCCCCTAGTTCCACAAAATCATAATGACATGGCAGATAATCTTTTCTTCATTCCATGATATATATATATACAGTGTCAATCTCCATGCATACCCCGAATCACAAACACTTGACACATCAGTACAAACATCACCAACAAGAACAAGATCACCAAAGTATTTCTTACGCAAATCCTCATACAAGGAGCAATCGTGCAAAAAAATGCTTCTCATCTTCTATCACATAAACATTTGATGTTAACTTACAATAACTACCATAAAAGTATAGCAGAACTGTACAAGTATCCCATGTTTTTCTACCTACTTCATCTAATTGAAAAAGCATATTATAAAATTTTCTTGGATAACGATGATTAGACATAGACACTAGTTTTATCCAATACATGATACATCTTTTCATGTAAGAAGTGGACAATACAAATCTACCCAAATCACCCAAGACAGCTACATTGCTCACACTTGTACTGATACACAGGATTTTTTTTACAAAAAGATACCTGAACATTTTCAATACACTCCACTGGTTCAAAACCCCATATCTCAGATCCTAAAGTATAGGTGCAACCATGCGATCAAACAAATACAAGGATTGATTGCAACTGATTTTATGTTTATGAACAAACCTTAGCAAGGAAAGCATTGCTTTCTTGCCTTGGCTTGCTAAAAGTTGTCGGGTTTTCCACCATGAAAGGGCTGTGTCTGAAATCTTGGGCAGCTAACTTGTTGCCTCGCTTCAGCTTTTGGATGCAAATACCTTGATTAGCAAGTTCTTGATTAGCAACACATTTCTTTTAATTTCGTAGTGTAGACACTCATGTGGTTAAATGTGGTCAAACATCCACAAAAGACCACCTGCTCTCCACCAACTGACTTCTAACACGCTCCCGCAGTGTTTGCCGTGGTATTGTGGCTACTAAAGCAGAAACAAAAGCTGCTCATCTTTTATCTTATTGTCTCCCTTCTCGTTCATGTGTAAGATGTGAGAGCTTAGTTTGTGCTTTAGAAATATCTGAAAAAGCTTGCACATGTACATGCACAAAAAGCACTTCATGCAGCATTTTTGATTAAAACAACAGTTGTAAACGGGAAATGTTTCTCCCTCATCTACTTATGATCTGATGTTAATTCCAGGTGTAAAACAGGGATTGTGTGGTCTATGGTACAGTATGTGTATGTCTGTGTTTAGTTTAAATTTAACAGATGTGTGTCTACTTCACTTTGGGCATAGCAGTTAGGACTAATTTATCTCCTTTAAGTTTGTCTCATGGTGCCACCCACAAGTCCGAAAGTTACTGTTTCTAATCATGACAGCAGTCACAGAATGCAGAATTCTGTCTTAATTTTAAAAGGGAATTATGCTGCCCAATGTTCTGTTGCTTTGCTGTGCTTTCTCTCTCCTCTTTCTCTCTCTCTCTCTCTCTCTCTCTCTCAGCATGTTCATCTCTGATTTGGGGATGTTTTTAAGGTTAGGGTGTGATCTGTTATTTCAGTATAACTCCTTTGAGCAGCAGTGTTTGTGTCCAGCAGTGTTTGTGAAAGAAATTGTGGTTTTAGATGCTCTGTGTCATCTTGTCTCCAGTGGGCAGTAAGTGGGATGTTGATTTAGATGTGTTCTTTGTGTATTACACGTCTCTCTCTCTCTCTCTCTCTCTCTCCTATTCTCCATCACTCATTAATTCATTTATCTCTTATCACTTCCACTGTTTGAGATGTCTCTGGTCACAGCACGCACATTCTTATTCTAAACCAGGACAGGAGGGATGTCCCATTAGTAATTACACTAGAAGGGATGTCATGGTTGCTTAGCAACAGCATTTTGGGAAGCTGAATCTTGTGCAGCTCTGTTAGTATGCACCATCACACCTCAGTCCACCTTTACTGTAGGGCTTCATAGCAAAATACATTTTAAAGTTTGATTATTGGCATATCAACATACATACAGTCCTGTCACATGGACCAATATAATGCCATTACCTCTTTTCAAGTCAAGTTACTTTTATTTATATACCACTTTATACAATGCGTATTCTTTCAAAGCAGCTTCAGAATAATAGCACAGGGAAGTAATGGTGTTAAAGTTTTTAAGTTGTAAAATTTTAATTTATAAATTGTAAAATAAATTCAATTTCAGCTTTAAAGCAGCTCTACAAATGACAATGCTGTCATTATTCAGCTGAATTTAGTTCAATTTTGATTCAGTTTAGTTAATAACAGTGTCTGTGTTGAAAAGGTTATCAGTTATCAGATCACTTTGCATTATATAGTTAGTCTTTCTTTCTAATGAGCACCAAAATGATTTTTCTTATAAGATTCATGGGTTTCATGTATGTAAATATTCATTTTTCTCAGGATCCCTGGCAGGCTGAATGACAGGAGGACACCATTAGGGGAGCTGAACTGGATTTTCACAGCTATCACTGACACAATTGCATGGAACGTCCTGCCAAGAGGTTTGTCCTGATTAAAATCCAGATATTTGCAATCTCTGAAGATTTCGTTTTGTGTCAATCAACTGCACAGACCTTTCAGGGCTCCCAAAAGAGTGACAAATTCACTTTGATCATTCAACATCTGTTAAATTATTTTGGCCCAGTTAAAACCCAGATTTGCCTGTTGTCTTTGCTTTTTCCACAAAATAACAGGAACTGTCAGAGACGTTTTTATATATATGTGTATATATATATATATATATATGTGTGTGTATGTATATATATGTATGTATGTATGTATGTATATATATATATATATATATATATATATATATATATATATATATATATATATATATATATATATATATATATGATGTGTGTTATATAAGTAGTAATAATAAACAGCCAATATGCATGCTAATAAGCAACCAATTAATAGCGAATAGTGTTACCTTAGTTCTTAATAGAAAATACCAAAGTAGTTCCAAAAGCCAAAGCAGGATCACCTGTTGCATACCTCAGAGCTACTATGACAGCAAAACTGGCAGCAATAAACACAGGCAAGTGAAGTGAGTCAAAGCATCTCGACTCTTATACTGAATGTTGTTATTTTTAACAGTTCCTGTCCAATCAGATTAGAGGACTGAAACTAACTGTTGTATAAAGAAATATAATTATGCTTAATTTGTGCATTCACAAGTTTTGTAAATGCTTTGCCGGCATTTTTACAGTGGTCTTCATTAAAACACAAGATATTTATCTAAATTCCCAAACTCAAGCATCGCATAACACCAGCTTTGAAGTTTTTACTCTTGTCTCTGTACTGAGGAGGAACCAGACGTGAATCTGTATATCCTGTATAGGTATATCCTGACCTCTCACATCCCTTAATTAATTATTGTACATCAGAGATAAATCTGCATTATAAAAATCCTCAGGGTTTAATCTGTCGTACACACACATCATAATTATAGGGTCTCATTAAGACTGAGAATTTCAAACAACAGAATTTAGCAATTTTAATCAAAGTTACCTGCTATCACATGTCATTCCTTTCTAATATATAAAGTTTTTTTTATTCTTTCTCACTCTCAATCTTTGTAGATCTCTTTCAGAAATTGTTTCGTCAAGATCTTTTGGTGGCCAGTCTATTTCGAAATTTCTTATTGGCTGAGAGAATAATGAGGTCATATAACTGTACACCAGTCAGCAGCCCCAGGTTGCCACCCACATACATGCACGCTATGTGGTAAGTGTATGGATGTTAACACGCACACACACACACACACACACACACACACACACGCAATATCTACAGTATTTTCCCTAAGACACAACAAAACAGTTAGATTTTTGTCCTGTCTGAACAAATGTTGCACATACAGTGTTAACTCATATGGTTAGTTGTTCTTAGGCTAAACAGTAAAAAAGAAAAGAAATCCATATTTGTATATGGTTTGAAATCCAGTTTACATTGGATTTTTGGAAATGCCTTTGAGTCTGAATGTTACGTGTGCAATGTATTAATGCAATATACAGTAATGCCTCCATTTACTCATTTTCGGCAAGATGTTGTGATAAACATGAACATAGACAAAAAGTTGCCAATACTTTACACAATAATAGGTGCTTTTATGTGTTGTAGAAGACAGTCTCTTGGCATAGTGCTCACGTTCATTACTATGGCAACTATTGTATTTATATTAGACACTGACCACACTGTCTGAACAAATCTTAGCTAGAGATTTCTGGAATTTTCACTTGCAAAAACAGAGAAGTCCATGCTCTAAAAAAGCAGAATTGAGTGGAGAGTCAACAAATTCCTATATTTTGTCATTTATAGTTTAAAATATTAGCGTATTCAGACTCGACATCATTACTTAACTTTAGTACCATGTCGATATTAAAATATATTTTTTTAAATCTACAGTATATCATACAGGGTATGTACTCAGTCTGTTTCAAAAATATTTATTTATTTGTTCTTTATTATTTAATGTGTACTTAACTGCTTCAAGGCCTTATGTTATTGTTTTAATTAAAGCAATATTTCAATTACATACAGTGGTGGCCAAAATTATTAGAACACTAGTATTTTCACCAGCTAAAAAATGGTTTTATGTCAGTTATTTCTATCTTTAGTGTGTCAGTAGGAAATATCAGTTTGCATTTCCTAACATTCATTTTGCCATTAATTGTAATAATCCAGTGAGATTTTTGTTTGCACAAGGAGTCTGACAACAGCCAGTGCTCCACACAGAGTTCTGATCTCATTATCATCCAGTCTGTCTGGAATGACATGAAGAAACAGAACAAACTGAGACGAGACAGACTAAATCCAGAAGAACTGTGGCAATGTCTCCAATATGCTCCAAGAAACTTACCTGCAAAGATAAAATGCTGTAAAATGAGGATGCTGTCAAAAATAATATCATAAATAGATTTTCTTTATCAATTAACTTCTATTAACTAAATTAAATCAACATTTGGTGTGACCATCATTGCGTTTAAAGCAGGTTTTGCCCTCGGTGCACTTGCACATAGTTTTTCAGGTAGCTTTGCAGTTAGGTCTCTTGAAGCATCTTGGAGACATTGCCACAGTTCTTCTGGATTTAGTCTGTCTCAGTTTGTTCTGTTGTCATTCCAGACAGACTGGATGATGATGATGATGATGATGATGAGATCAGATCTCTGTGTGGAGCACTGGCTGTTGTGCAACAAAAAATCTCACTGGATTATTACAATTAATGGCAAAATGAATGTTTGGAAATGTAAACTGATATTTCCTACTGACACACTACAGCAAAAGATAGAAATAACCGACTTAAAACCATTTTTAGCTGGTGAAAATACTAATGTTCTAATCATTTTGGCCACCGCTGTATAAAGTGATGCTTTTGTTAATATGTTAAAATTAATATGTATACATGTTAATATTTTTTTCTTAATGTTTAAATAATAAATATCAATATAATTTTTTATTATACTTTTACATAAGGTTATGTATTCAGCAGCACGTTATATTTTGCTGTGGCAAATTCTTTGAGTATCGAGTATTGTATTGGTATTGAGTATTGATAGTTTGGTATCATGGTAAATTCTCAGTAATATTCTGTTTTATTATATTTCTCCTAAAAGCAAAATCGGCATGCCAGATTTTAAACAATATTCCATGGAGAAGAGGGAGCTTCTTTATTCCTACAGTGAATGGCACTACTTATTTATTTACACTGGTATTTTACTCAGAGGTCTCTCCCTCTGCATTTTAAATGAACTATGTTATGAATTTTCATTCCCCCTCTCTCTCCCCCTGTTTTCCATCATCAGTATCATGCTGTTGGCTAAACCTGCATTGTGTAATCCTCAGCAGTGTATGATGGAATACAGACTTTTTTCTCCACAGCTAGTTGAAGCTTGAATCTCATAACATACCATTAGCAAGAGAGAAATAGATTTCACTTTTGTAATGGAGCATCAGAGCTCTTTAGTTTCGCTGTGCAGAAATTTCCTTGAGTCTTCTGGTCTTCTGAAACAGGAGATGAGAAATGAAGAGAGGCAGAAATAGAGGGAACATTTGGTAAAGAAGGAAAGAGTTACGGGAACATTAGAGAGAAAGGATGGTGCCTTCCGCTATTAGGAGGAGACATGATGAAGCAGGGCGGGGAGTAAAGGAAAGAAACAAAACAGGAAACAGACAGAAAGAATATAAATGTTCTTTGTGAAATAATCATTGCAGTGTGCACCGAAGGGACAGCAACTGTCCAAAAAAAACAACCGTTCACAATCTAAAATGTTTATAGAACTAATGTACAAATGAACCCTTTGATGTATGCACGGTTTAACCATACATCGAATTTGTACTTAATCTAAGACTAATTTAAATGTTTTAAAATACTTCCATATTTATAATGACTATATTTAGAATTAGCAACATATTATGTCATTTATTTTATTAAATTAAGCAATATATTAACTACTATATTACTAAATTAAACATTTAATCCATTTACAGTCCTGTTTACTATATGTGTATGGAAGGATATGGTAGCAAAATTAATTTTGAAATGTAATATGCAAAATGACAATGCAATATGTAAAATGGCAATGTATTTCTGTATTTAAATTTACATTTTCCCATATGTGCAACATTTAGTGCAAAATTAAAATTCAATTGTATAATTTACATTTGCCATTTTCTACACTAGTTTTAATATGTAAATTAAAATAATATTTTAACGCTTTATAAGTTGCAAAATTAAAATGAAATTGTATTACCCAAATTGAGTAGATATGTTTAACATGTCCAAGCAAAAATTGTAGCAAATTTATCATTTAAATGCCATTTTCCCTAAATGCATTTAGACTTACGGATAGGATACTTGAGACTGCATTTTCATTGTGATACCGCGTGATAATTGTAGCAAAATGCAGTGTGAATTTCAAATGCATTCTGAGCCGAATGTGCACCATTTGGTTGCAAAAATGGTGATTTAAATGTCTTTTATTTTTCTTAAATGCATTGACACTCACACTTAAGACGTTTCAATTGCATTTTCATTAAATACCCCGCGATAATGTAGTTTAAGTCAATGTGGATTTGAAAATGCATTCCGAGCCGATCACGCCCCCAACTTGTCAATCATTATATCAAGGCGGGGCTCGGCAACAAGACGCAAAATAGGTCAATATTCCCCTTTAAACAAACGCTTTTCACCTGCCTCAACATCTCTCACTGTTTTACACTCCGATTGATGCACATAAGCAATTCTACACTTATTTACTTGCCACCATACACAATGGCTACACTTGAAGCGACAGTTGTCGTGTCGCCTCACGCCGCATCCAGTGTAGACAGCATCACTGATTATAATGGGTTCAATACTGTTGTTTGTCGTGCCGCTGTAGACACGGTGTTGCCTTCCTCTCTTCTAACCCATAATAGACCGCACGTCCCGTGGCACCTAAGCGTCTGTTTACACTCCGGTTGATGCCCATGACCCAGGGCTCCAGACTCATTCTTCCCACTGGTCGCTCTTTTGCTAACTTGCACGAGCACATTTTTTATTTTTTTTTATTTTTTTACTTTTTTATTTTTTTGCTACAACATGTGGTTAATCAATGCATGCTAAGGAACTTTTATCATAGTGTATAGTTATATGGAAACGAAAATGGTTAACATTCAACCTGTTCTTTTTCATCATCGAATTCGCGATCTTGTCATGTTTTACAAGAAAAGATAATTGTCTGTTTTGTTTACATCTATACACCTTTCACTTTTTAAGACTAAAACAAAAGATGGATTCATTGTTATTTTTAAATTAAAAAGCACAACAACAATAAAACAGTAAGATACAATGACAAACTAGCTTATAAAACAAATAAGATGAGGCATGGCACGCACCACATGCTGTATTATATACTGACTAGTAAATTACAGAACGTTTAGCAAACACTGAGGAATCAAATAAAAAAATAAATAAAAGAGAGCCTCCAAAGCATAATGTGAGGTAAACAGCAAAGATAAGCTTTTCAAAATGAAAACAAAAAGAAAAGTAAAACATCTCTGGTTACTTTCGTAACCTCGGGTTCCCTGAGAGACGGGTTCGAGACATGGCGTCAGAAGCTGACGCTTATGGGGACTCCCTTCCTTCCTAATCCTACCTGAAATCTTATTGCACAACGCCAGTGAAGTTGCAACTCTCACTGGCCAATGCCAGTCAAGACGGCGAGTGGGGGTGTGGCAACTATATAACTATATAACGCAACTATATAACACTCGGTCTTGTCGGCATAAGCTCAGAATCTTCCGCCTGAACTAGCAACGCACCAGACCTGAGCAGTGAACATGGCAGCCTACGCCATGTGTCGTTCCCGTCTCTCAGGGAACCGAGGTTACGACAGTAACCGGAGACGTTCCCTCTCGAGAACGGTTCACTTCGACATGGCGTCAGAAGCTGACGCTTATGGGGCCTGTATAGAACAACGCCGTGAGAACAGCGAAGGAAATAAAATGCTCAGCCTCAGCGGAGCTAGCGTAATAGTCCTATAATACACACAGACCACTCCCCCAGCCAATCATAGACGACCTTATGGCATACCCCAAGGCGTTTGGATGTAGATTCCCGCTTTGGGATCCAATCAGGTCACTCAGAAATCTTGCTTGGCAGCAGGTCTTCTTGTTGAAAGAGACTCTGCACCGTCGTCCTTTAAGGGGCTAGGAAATTGTTCATCACCCAAAAAACGCATGTACTGTATATCAGAATATCAATATAACAGTGCAACATAGCGTGTGAGCGGCGATGCTGGGCACAACAATAATAGCATACACGTCTAGCTAGCGGCCTTAGCCAGCGCCAGTACGAACACAAGAAGCTCTAAGCGAGCCCTTGCACATAGCGAGGACAGAGACGGATCGTAGGCTTTATGCCTCGCTAATCTCAGGCCATAACACAGCAGCATAGGCACGATAACCTAGTATCGAGAGGCTCGCTTTGCTGGTGCTAAGGCAAGCACTGCCATCTGGGTACAGCGATGGCTCTGCCTCCGCCTCCGAATTCCACCTATACAACCTAGTCGAAACCACCGGTCTAGTCATCGCAGTTGTAGGTGGAACCATGGGTCCTGCTCACGCAATCGCCCTCATCGAATGGGCTCTGACAGGACGTTCTAATCCCCGGCTAGAATAAACTAAGGCGATCGCATCAACCAGCCAATGTGAAAGCAGTTGCTTGGAGACAGGCCGCTCTTTGGTGTTGCCCCCAAAGCACACAAACAGCTGATCAAACTGCCGAAACTGAGTCGTGCAGTCAACGTATAGTTTCAAAGCCCGCACCGGACATAGCACATGGTGAGGGGCAGCATCTGACGAGGCCTCTGGCATGAAAGCAGAAAGCACCACCACTTGCGCTCTGAACGGTGTCAAGAGCAATTTATGCACATTGCCCATTCTTGGCTTGAGCGTGATGTTATAATCACCTGGTCCAAACTGCATGCAGTCAGCATTCACAGAGAGCTCTTGTAAATCCCCCATGCACTTAACCGAAGCAAGGGCGAGCAACAGTGCGGTTTTAAGCGAAAGCTCTCTCAAGCCAACAGACTGAATTGGCTCGAAGGGCGGGGATGCCAGAACCCCCAGCACCAATGCCAGATCCCAGGATGGCACTGTGGGAGGGCGAGAGGGTCTCTGTCGTCTCGCACCTCTCAAAAATCTGATCACCAGATCGTGTTTGCCCACTGAACGCCCGTCGATAGTAACGTGAAATGCTGAGATAGCTGTAACATAGACGTTAAGAGTGGAAGGCATACTGCCGCCATCCAGCCGCTGTTGTAAGAAATCCAGAATGTCAGACACAGGACAGATCTGCGGGTCGCAACCATTCGGTTCGCAACCATTTCACAAACACTGTCCATTTAGAGGCGTACAGACGTCTTGAAGAAAGGGGTTCGCGCCTCCGTAATCACGCGGCGAGACACTGAACTCGTGTTTACCGGTTCCCGCACACCATCCACACATGAAGTTTCCACCATTCGGGGTTGGGGTGCCATTTCGAGCCTCCCGCCTGAGACAGGAGGTCCAGTCTCAGCGGAATCAACCACGGGGGAGCCGTTAGTATCTCCAGCAGATCGGGAAACCAAGGCCTGTTTGGCCAGTACAGAACGATCAGTAATACCGATGCTCTCTCCTCTCTGATTTTGTGCAACACCTGTGACAAGAGCTTCGGTGGGGGAACACATACAGACGGGCATTTGGCCACGGCATCGTGAGTGTGTCCCCGCCCAGGGGAGAGCATGGCAGAGAGAAGAACAGAGGGCAATGCGTGTGCTCCTCCATCGCGAACAAATCTACCTCCACCTTCCCAAACTGTTCCCAGATCAGTTTCACTGTCCCGGGGTTCAGTCTCCATTCTCCGTGAGGGATCCCATCCCTTGATAACATATCTGTGCCGCTGTTCAAACAGCCCGGGACATACGCTGCCCGAATGGAAAGCAAATGGTGGTCAGCCCACAAAAGGCGAGCTACCTGCTCGTAAAGGTCTCTATAGTACACTCCGCCTTGGATGATTATGTACGATACCACCGACATGTTGTCCGTGCGAATCAACTCCGAAGAGGAAACCCCGAAGCCAGAAAGACCGCTGTCAGTTCGAGGCGATTTATGTGGCACGCTCTCTCCGACTCAGTCCAGAGGCCCAAGACCGGTACACCATCGCAATGAGCTCCCCAGCCTATTGTTGACGCGTCTGTCGTGACCACTTTGCGCCGCGTGACCAGACCTGGCTGGACGCTGTCCAAGCATCTGCGAGTGACCACAACATGGACACGGCCCGTCTTCCAAGCACTTCTCGGCACCTGTGCTTTCAGCCATAACTGGAGGGGGCGCATAAAGAGTAGACCGAGGTGACATACCGTGGCGGCCACCGCCATCCGCCCCAAGAGCCTCTGAAACTCTTTCAGTGTCACGGAGCGGCCCAGACTGAAGGGATTCAAAGCGGATAACAAGTCCCGTATACGCTCTTGACCCAGACGCGCTCTCATCGAGACATCGGGTCTAACTGCACCCCAAGATACATGATCGACTGGCTGGTGGCACAATACGCTCTTCTGTGTGTTCACGCAGAGACCTAAACTCTCCAGATGAAGCAACAGAGCGCGTTTGTGGCTGTTGAGCACATCTTCCGAATGGGCCAAAATCAGCCAATCATTCAAATAATTCAAGATGCACGTTCCGCTCGCTCTCAGAGGGGAAAGCACTGCATCCAAACATTTCGGAAACGTGCGCGGCACCAGTGCTAGCCCAAACGTCATCACCGTGAACTGATACGCTGTGCCTTCGAATGCAAATCTCAGAAAGTGCCTGTGACGAGGGGCGATCTGGATATGAAAATAAGTGTCCTTCAGGTCCACTGAAATAAACCAGTCTTCGGGCCGAATCTGCACGAGTATCTGTTTTAGCGTTGTCATTTTGAAAGCGCGTTTGTATAATGCGCGGTTGATGGGTCTCACGTCTAAAATCGGACAGAGACCGCCACCCTTCTTTGGAGCGACAAAGTAGCGGCTGTAGAAACTGCTCTCTCTCTCGCTCTGCGGGACTACTTCTATTGCTCGCTTCGCAAGGAGGTCGAGAACTTCTTGCCTCAGCACCGGTTCGTTGTGTGCCGGTACTGTCGACATCACCACACCATTGAACCAGGGTGGTCTGCGCCGGAACTGGAGTGACTCATTGCTTTGGAGCATTTCTGAGCTTCAGGGAAACGCTCCGCGATGTCTCCACGGTGTCTCCAAAGGGAGACAAAGGAGCGTTGAGCAGCATCCTCCTGTTCGCGTCCTTCAGCTCGATGAGCGTCAGCCACAGATGTTGGTCGAGCACTACCATGTAGCCCATGTCATTACACCATAAATAAAATGAATAATCATTATTGTTATATGATTATGTGGCTGAAAAATAAGACTCCCAGGTTCAAATCCAGGTGATTTTACAATTCAGCAAACAAAGCAGTTAGTTTGATTGTATTCATTTTGTGATTTTACTGATTTGATTAACTTGATTTGTACTTAGCATTCATCCATTAATTCATCCCTCACGATGTAGGAGACACAGTACTGTAGCCGCAAAATTGGGATGGGGCAGCCAGCAGAGGGAAGGAAAATATCTCTGCTCAGAAAAAGTTTGATTTTTTAATGAGAGGGAAAAGCAGATCAATTGGCAAAACCGACAAGACAGGATGGACCAATGGAGTGAGGATATTAGAGCTGGGAGGAATGCCTTGTGCTGTTGCCTGTTTTCAAGATCCACTACGACAGCTGGCCTAATGTTATTGGGACTTTTCTCCCATAAAATGTTTGTATATTTACATTCCACTCTGAGACATCCTGCTGATAGAGACTGGCAAATCATATTAGAGCTATAGCTGTAGTTTTATCTTTTGAATGGACAACACGTTTGATGTGTTATGTAATATCATGAATAAAATATAGCCAAAGTGTTGCGGGTTCAATGATCAAAGCAATTCTCTCAGCCTATGCGGCAGAAGAAAATACTTTGAAAAAGAAGTGTTAAACCACAGTGTGTGATGGAGCTCTGAAAGTTCAGCACTGCTGCTGTAGGTGACGTGTCAATAGATGATTAGTTCTCGTGTAATGTAACATAACTTAACATGCAGCCTTTGACGAGTGCAGTGAAGTTTACATGCAGATAATCTATAGCAGTGCTTTTCAATTTGTGGGTCTGTTCTTGTTGGGTCACAGGCAGCACAGAAAAACAGTGCTAAATATGTGTACTTCGTAATGTGTACTTAACTACTACTTAAGTAGCTTTAGTACCATGTCGATATTTTAAAAAAACAAAAAACAAATCTACAGTACATCTTGCTTGATGCACAAAAACAAACCTTATTGCTTCTTGTGGAAGCTCAAACGTCTTAGTGTGACAATCGTGATCAAACCTCATTTGTTCTTGAGGGTCAAGAAACCACATTATGAGCTTCTGTTTGCCACATTTGATGTGTTCTGTGCATGATATATGATATATCAACATTTATCTGTGAATATAAGCCTAAACTAAACCTTTTTGTCATGGTTTTTTGCATATTGGATTGCAATGGAGGGACAGAAATCTTTCAGATTTCATTAAAAATATTTGTGTTTTGAAAATGAAAGATATGAGGATAAGTCAGAGTGAGCAAATAATTACAGAATTCCCATTTTTGGGTGAAGGAGAGAAATAATATGTCTCAAAGATTTCAAACAAGTAAATTTACTGGGTTCTCTATTCCTTAATAATGAATGTGCTCAAAATAAAGTGCCAGTGCATATTTTCATTTGGTCAGAGCCTAGAAACTCACAGCAAGAAACATGAGTGTGGGATTGACTAATGTGGCATCTTTGTGTGTGTGTGTGTGTGTGTGTGTGTGTGTGTGTGCGCGTGCGTGCGTACAGGCAAGCTTGGGACCTTGCGGTGGACATCTGCCTCTCCCAGCTTCCCACCATCATCGAGGAGGGCACAGCTTTCAGGGTGAGCATGACTGATACTGCGTCTGTGCGAAGATCAGACAGACAGACTATTTCATGTTCAGTTATTCAGGGTCTTCTATAGCTATTATTCCTTTGCCTCAAATTGGCACTGCAGTCCTACTTATGATTTCAGTTCAGTTGTAGAATCTCTAATCATACTCAAAGTGATTTGTATATTTGCCCTCAGTAGTTATTTCATTTAATCTGATCACATGTTCTTAATGTTGTTCAGTTTTCTGTTAATATCATAGTCATGTCATAGTTTGTTTTTCTGAATTTTTAAGAAATATGATAAATAAAAATACAACATTAAAGGAACACTCCACTTTTTTTGAAAATAGGCTCATTTTTCAACTCCCCAAGAGTTAAACAGTTGAGTTTTACCGCTTTCGAATCCATTCATCCGATCTCCGGGTCTGGCGGTAGCACTTTTAGCGTAGCTTAGCATAGATCATTGAATCTGATTAGACCGTTAGCATCTCCTATTTCCTATTTAAAACTTGACTCTTCTGTAGTTACATCGTGCACTGACGGAAAGACTGACGGAAAATTAAAAGTTGCAATTTTCTAGGCTGATATGGCTAGGAACTATACTTTGCTGCCGTACCATGGGTGCAGCAGGCACAATGATATACAGGTGCATCTCAGTAAATTAGAATGTCATGGAAAAGTTCATTTATTTCAGTAATTCAACTCAAATTGTGAAACTCGTGTATTAAATCAATTCAGTGCACACAGACTGAAGTAGTTTAAGTCTTTGGTTCTTTTAATTGTGATGATTTTGGCTCACATTTAACAAAAACCCACCAATTCACCAATCTCAACAAATTAGAATACTTCATAAGACCAATAAAAAAACATTTTTAGTGAATTGTTGGCCTTCTGGAAAGTATGTTAATTTACTGTATATGTACTCAATACTTGATAGGGGCTCCTTTTGCTTTAATTACTGCCTCAATTCGGCGTGGCATGGATGTGATCAGTTTGTGGCACTGCTGAGGTGGTTTGGAAGCCCTGGTTTTTTTTTTTGACAGTGGCCTTCAGCTCATCTGCATTTTTTGGTCTCTTGTTTCTCATTTTCCTCTTGACAATACCCCATGGATTCTCTATGGGGTTCAGGTCTGGTGAGTTTGCTGATCAGTCAAGCACACCAACACCATGGTCATTTAACCAACTTTTGGTTCTTTTGGCAGTGTGGGCAGGTGCCAAATCCTGCTGGAAAATGAAATCAGCATCTTTAAAAAGCTGGTCAGCAGAAAGAAGCATGAAGTGCTCCAAAATTTCTTGGTAAACTGGTGCAGTGACTTTGGTTTTCAAAAAACACAATGGACCAACACCAGCAGATGACATTGCACCCCAAATCATCACAGACTGTGGAAACTTAACACTGGACTTCAAGCAACTTGGGCTATGTGCTTCTCCACCCTTCCTCCAGACTCCAGGACCTTGGTTTCCAAATGAAATACAAAACTTGCTCTCATCTGAAAAGAGGAATTTAGACCACTCGGCGACAGTCCAGTTCCTCTTCTCCTTAGCCCAGGTAAGACACCTCTGATGTTGTCTGTGGTTCAGGAGTGGCTTAACAAGAGGAATACAACAACTGTAGCCAAATTCCTTGACACGTCTGTGTGTGGTGGCTCTTGATGCCTTGACCCCAGCCTCAGTCCATTCCTTGTGAAGTTCACCCAAATTCTTGAATCGATTTTGCTTGACAATCCTCATAAGGCTGCGGTTCTCTCGGTTGGTTGTGCATCTTTTTCTTCCACACTTTTTCCTTCCACTCAACTTTCTGTTAACATGCTTGGATACAGTAATCTGTGAACAGCCAGCTTCTTTGGCAATGCATGTTTGTGAAGGGTGTCAATGATTGTCTTCTGAACAACTGTCAGTTCAGCAGTCTTCCCCATGATTGTGTAGCATAGTGAACCAAACTGAGAGACCATTTTGAAGGCTCAGGAAACCTTTGCAGGCGTTTTGAGTTGATTAGCTGATTGGCATGTCACCATATTCTAATTTGTTGAGATAGTGAATTGGTGGGTTTTTGTTAAATGTGAGCCAAAATCATCACAATTAAAAGAACCAAAGACTTAAACTACTTCAGTCTGTGTGCATTGAATTGATTTAATACACAAGTTTCACGATTTGAGTTGAATTACTGAAATAAATGAACTTTTCCACAACATTCTAATTTATTGAGATGCACCTATCATTGCGCCAGCTGCACCTATGGTACGGCAGCAAAGTTCCTTGATTATTACACCGGAATGAGAGTATAGTTCCTAGCCATATCGGCCTAGAAAATCGCAACTTTTCATTTTCCGTCAGTCTTAGTGCACGATGTAACTACAGAAGAGTCAAGTTTTAAATTGGAAAAATATTGAACCTCTTTGTTCATTTTTGAGCGAGATGCTAACGGTCTAATCAGATTCAATGATCTATGCTAAGCTACGCTAAAAGTGCTACCGCCAGGCCCGGAGATCGGCTGAATGGATTCGAAAGCGGTAAAACTAAAATGTTTAACGCTTGGGGAGTTGGAAAATAAGCCTATTTCCAAAAAAAGTGGAGTGTTCCTTTAAGTTAACACAAAAGCAAAAGATACTGAATATGAGACTGGCATAAAGTTGGCTTGACGTTGGACATTCGATATTTGCATATTTAGGGACCGTCTCTAAAGTTGCATGCGATATTGGTATACCCTTTTCTAACTTCAATAGCATATGAGTAGAATTACTTAGTCATATCACAAACTGTAAACTGTTCGTCTAGGTGTCAACTATAATGCACACCTTTTACATATTTGATATTTATTAAAATAAAAAATCTATGTTTTTCAGTACCGAATGGGCTCAAACGCAAATTTAAAGCTCAATAGCATTTAAGCAGAATGACTTAGTCATAACACAAACTGTAAACTGTTCATCTAGGTGTAAACTGTAATGCACACCTTTTACATTTTTGATATTTATTCAAATCTATTGTAAATCATATGTAAAAAATGCTATTTTTCTCTATCGAATGGGCTCAAAGGCAAAATATGCCATAATTTTAAGCTCAATAGAATTTGAGAATGACTTAGGGTGAATCCCATTTCTCTGTAAGACGAAGGGGTAGGGGAAGGGAAACAGGTAAGACAGAGAAATGGGATTCACCCTAAGTCATAACACAAACTGTAAACTGTTGATCTAGGTGTCAACTATAATGCACACCTTTTACATTTTTGATATTTAAATCTACTGTAAATCATATGGGGAAATAATGCTATTTTTCTCTACTGAATGGGCTCAAATGCAAAATATGCCATAATTTAAAGCTCAATAGCATTTGAGCAGAATGACTTGCAGTTGTAACACAAACTGTAAAGTGCTCATTTAGGTGTCAACTATAATGACTCACTTGGGAGCCCTAATCATCACTGACTTTAAGAGAAAACGCCAATGAAATTTGGTTAGTGGATTTTGCATACCTGAGCCACTCCCCATGCATACGGGTATAAATAGGCGACAGGTGCATCCAATCTTCGGATTTTTGCTTCGGAACCGAGTGGATGAAGAGTGCTGTTCTCCACAAAGCCTTTCATCTGTTGTCTGGAAGCTGTTCTTGGTTGGCATTACGGTGCGAACAGCGGTGTCCCTGTCATCAGCGATTCCCCTGGGCACTTCAATCTAAAAGAGCAGATTTCCTAAACACGGACAGCTTGAAGATGCCGTTCTGTCCGTGTCCTCTTGGTTGTGGTCGTTACCTGTCTTTCGAGGACGGACACAATCGTTGTCTTCAGTGTCTGGGCATCCAACACGCTGAAGCAGCCTTCGTGGGTGACTTAAGCTTCCACTGTGGGCGTATGAGCATGGCCTCGCTGTGATCTCGCCTCTCTTTTGTGAAAAGAGTGGGACCCTCTGCCGCCACCCATCCCAGTTTCTCTGGCTCGAGCAGAGGACCGCCGGCTGGCGCTCTGGGAGATCTGAGAGTCACAATAAGAGCTTCTCCGCCGGGAAGGACCCGTTCAGTTCCCGAGTGATTTCGCTGGCCTGTCTCTACGCAAGTATGCGTTTCCCCCAGTGAGCCTCCTCGCACAGACACTGTGCAAGGTCAGGGAGGACGAGGAACAGGTTTTGTTGGTTGCGCCTTTCTGGCCCACCAGGACCTGGTTTCCGGAACTCATGCTCTTCGCGACAGCCCCTCCCTGGTGCATCCCTTTGAGACAGGACCTTCTCTCTCAGGGGCTCGGCACCATTTTGCACAGATACTGTGCAAGGTCAGGGAGGACGAGGAACAGGTCTTGTTGGTTGCGCCTTTCTGGCCCACCAGGACCTGGTTTCCGGAACTCATGCTCCTCGCGACAGCCCCTCCCTGGCGCATCCCTTTGAGACAGGACCTTGCTCTACGAGGCAAGCCTATGCTCTGAAATGGAATCTGTTTGCAAACTGGTGTTCTTCTCGCCGAGAAGATGCCAGAAGATGCCCGATTAGTGTCGTGCTTTCTTTCCTGCAGGAGAGGTTGGGGCGTAGGCTGTCGCCCTCCACCTTGAAAGTGTATGTGGCTGCTATCGCAGCACATCATGATGCAGTGGACGGCCGGTCCCTAGGTAAGCATGACCTGATCGTTAGGTTCCTGAGGGGTGCCAGAAGGTTAAATCCTCCGAGGCCACCCCTGGTGCCTTCCTGGGATCTCTCTGTTGTCCTCCTGGGATCTCTCTGTTGTCCTGGCTGAACTTCAGAGGGGTCACTTTGAGCTGCTGGATTCAGTCGAGCTTAAGTTCCTGTCTGCTAAGAAAATTATGGCATATTTTGCATTTGTGCCCATTCGGTAGTGAAAAATAGCCATTTTTACATATGATTTACAGTTTATTTTAATAAGTATCAAAAATGTAAAAGGCGTGCATTACAGTTTACACCTAGATGAACAGTTTACAGTTTGTGTTATGACTGTAAGTCATTCTGCTCAAATGCTATTGAGCTTTAAATTATGGCATATTTTGCATTTGAGCCCATTCGGTAGTGAAAAATAGCAATTTCTACATATGATTTACAGTTTATTTTAATAATTATCAAAAATGTAAAAGGTGTGCATTATAGTTCACACCTAGATGAACAGTTTACAGTTGTTTTTATGACTATAAGCCATTCACCTCAAATGCTATTGAGCTTTAAATTATGGCATATTTTTGCATTTGAGCCAATTTGGTAGTGAAAAATAGAAATTTTTACATATGATTTACAGTAGATTTTAATAAATATAAAAAATGTAAAAGGTGTTCATTATAGGTTACACCTAGATGAACAGTTTACAGTTTGTGTTATGACTAAGTCATTCAGATCAAATGCTATTGAGCTTTAAATTTGCGATTGAGCCCATTCGGTAGTAAAAATAAGTAATTTTTACATATGATTTACAGAAGATTTGAATAAATATCAAAAATGTAAAAGGTGTGCATTACAGTTTACACCTAGATGAACAGGTTGCAGTTTGTGTTACAACTGTAAGTCATTCTGCTCAAATGCTATTGATCTTTAAATTTGCGTTTGAGCCCATTCGGTAATGAAAAATAAAAAATTATTTACATATAATTTAGTGTTTATTTTAATAAATGTAAAAAAAATGTAAAAGGTGTGCTTTTGAGCTTTAATCTATGGCATATTTTGCATTTGAGCCCATTCGGTAGTGAAAAAATAGAATATTTAATAAATAATTTACAGTTTATTTTAATAAACATCAAAAATGTAAAAGCTGTTCATTATAGTTGACACCTAGATGTACAGTTTACAGTTGTTTTTATGACTGTAAGTCATTCTGCTCATATGCTATTGAAGTTAGAAATGGGTATACCAATATCGCATGTAACTTTAGAGACGGTCCCTAAATATGCGAATATCGAACGTCCAACATCAAGCCAACTTTAGTGTATAAGTGAATAAGAGTGGCTTTCGAACCTGTGTTTCCCTCATGAACACCATTTCTAAAAGTGTCACGGACACATGTGCGAACTGCTGAACTTTTGACTGTTTTATTTACTTTTTCCACCTCTTTTTATTTTGTGCTCAGTTTTACTGGATATGAGGTGCATTTCCTGTTGTTTCTGATATGCTCTTCTGCTATAACAGCTGAATTTCTCTCCTGGGATCAGTAAAATGTTATCTAATGGACTGACTCTTGTGACTTTCAGACATTTGTGAATCAGTGTCTGTCTTGTGTAATGGTTGCAGTGACCTTGATTTCTCAACCTGATATGATTTGTCTTTAGTGCAACAGATGCTGTTTCTGCTAACACACACTCATATTGCTGTTCTCAGGCTATTAAAAGAGTGTTTGAAAGTCTGAAATTCAGTTATGTAATCGTGCTGGGACCGAACAAATAATGTCTCACATTCACCCCTGTCTTTGTTGTTACTTTTGGGATTCAGTGATTCTTATATGCTTATAATTGTGTGTGTATCTGTGTGTGAGAGAAAAGAAAGATGAGAGATGAGAATTAGAGAGCCGCTGTCTTGATATTTCTTACTTAGGAGGCTTTCACACTGAGCATGTTTGCTGTTATACGAATCAGAGTGCGATTGTTCCTAGTGCCCCCTGCAACATTGGTCTGATTTCACACTTATATGTTTTCTTCTTATGTTATCACAAACGTGCACTGTGCATGACTGAACACACAACATGGGTCAATTTTTTACATTTAATTTGGTGTGATTATGTGCAGCTTGACGCAAGGACACTTCCATCTACTGTATCTGCATTGCATGAACGTGGTTTTCTGATATCTAATTGCGAGCCATTTATTTGCTGCTCTGAATGCACTCACGATGCAGGATTACACTGCATGCTCACGCTTGCTCGTTTCCTGGGTAAATCATCACCACGGTCATTCTTTCATGTATTTTGTTGAACTAACGATGTTCTTCACGTGAATCACATCACATCACAGTTCCAGCACAACCAAATTCAGACCACCACTTACTGGTAGTCTTGGGTTCGGTGCAGTTGTACTCCTGGGTCCGCATGACAGCTTTCACGTTGCCAATTTTTTATGCATACCATTCCCCTAATTCGAACTAAACTGCTAGTGTGAAAGCACCCTGAAAGTGTGTGGTACAGTGGGAAGAGTGACAGCCTCTTACTGAGAACTGTGCCAAATTACACACACTCTTCAAAGCCACTGATTGCAAAATATAGGTCCTGAAGTGTAGCACTGTTGAATGTTTGTCTCCTCTCCCAAAACGTTTCTTCTTTTCCCTAACTGTATCTAATATCACTCTGAATTTCCTTTCTTTGGACACACGCATATATAAATGAATGTTAAATTATAATGAATATGTGACCTAAAATGTATTTACACAGATATGTACCGTCTTATTTATATTTCTAGAAACCAGAATATTGGCTTAATCAGGTTATGGTGATTTAATTAGTGCTTACGTAATTGCAAAGTGACCAAATTCTCCGAATTAATATTGGAATATTATTATGCATGTAAAAGCAGAGAGGCAGAGGGCAGCCTGGATTTATGTTTCTTGTTTTGTAGTATTAATACATGTAAAAACACCCCCAAAAAAATACATAGTCAAGACCCATCTGCCTACTTACATTCACACAGAAAGTGAACATTCTCATTTGAGATGGGAAAGGTAATTAAGTAATGGAGGAGGAGAGAAAGTGTTATGCAAGACTTATGTAATTCTACTGCGATCAATACAGCCATCTTGATCACTTATGTACAGTTTTTGTCTGATTTAAAGCTTTTTTTCCACTTAAACCCTGTGAGTATTAGTGCTCACTGCATTTGTGTGTGTGTTTACTTTTCTGTCTCTCACAATTTGTTTTTATATCCACAGCATAGTCCATTCTTTGCTGAGCAGCTGACAGCCTTTCAGGTGTGGCTGACAATGGGCGTGGAAAACAGAAACCCACCAGAGCAGCTGCCTATTGTCCTGCAGGTAACTTACAACAAAGGTTTTCTCAATAGCTCCATTTCAAAATCTAGTGAACTGCATACCTAGAAAGCATTTTTAGTGATCATAGGCACACTGCTGACATGAAGTGGTTTCCAAAAGATTGGAAGCAACATCATTCAGCTAAATTCTAAGAGAGCGTTGCATTTTTGCTTTACAGAGGAGACAACCCCAGAGTGCAACAAGTCAAAACATTTGTCCAAAAATGGCAGATGAGTTGAGAGAAATATTGATTATGAATACATTTAATTCAATGATGAAAATATTGCACAATATTAAAATTTGCTAAAATATCTTTGATAAACTTTGTCATCAGAGTTTTTGTTGTAATAAATGGCAGGCTAAATGCAACATGCAAATATAGCATACACTACAGTATTAGTTATTTTTCAGAATAGTTGCAATTTTAAAGTTGATTTGACTGTAAGGGACAAATTTGTTTCTTGAAATTTGTTGTTGTACTTGGAGTAAAACTGTAAGGTAAGTAACAGTTACAAAGTTTGGTACGTCTCCATGTGGCTGTTCTACTGCAAGGATACTCTAAATTCATCCAAAAAAATGAATGTGAACATTGATGAGAGTGTGAGCCTATCACAAGTTTAAAGAAAATTCTCTTTAATTCTAATAAATCATTGGTTTAACACTTAAAATATTTAGTTTAGTACAGCAGTGCTGTGCGTTGCTTGTGTTTGTGTACAATGTATTTTATATTACAGTGTCTCCCTTTTGGGCTTATTCAGCAGGATGTGAGGTTCACTCCTCTGAGAGCAATAAAAGCAAATAAAATTCTGAGGCATAGAGAAAGAGAGATATTGACTGCAGAGACAGCACTACTAAGGGATGTGTGAATGAGTACAAAATACACAAAAAGTGTGTACAAGTGACTGACTGCAGGGTTTTGTGGTCCAGCTCCCTGGTGCTGCAGTCACACTGCCGCACTACCCTAAATTCCATTGGCAGAACTGCATGTCCCATGATTCTTCTCTCTTGGGCTGGTGTCAACCTCATGAGACTCAGGGTAATAGTATAAAGGCCCGTTCACACCAAGAACAGTAACTGACGATTTACTATATTAGCGCCTACATCGGCGAACAATAACATTCTGTTTATTATAATCACACAACGCAGTTATGTCTTCTACTGTTTTTAATGTTTGAGCTCCTTTATGCCGCATTGATTCTAATTTAATGTTTTAATTGTTCATCAGAAAGGTAGTTCCATCAGTACTGTTCTTCTGTGCTATTTCTTGCTGTGGTGTGGACTATTCTCATAGAATTAGAATGATTATTAAAACTTTATAGTTATCATCCTTGGTGTAAACAGGTGCCTTAACACACAGACACTCTCTCACAAACCATCTGGTTTAAAATATAAATATATATATATATATATATATATATATGTATATATATATATATATATGTATATATATATATATATATATATATATATATATATATATATGTATATGTATATATATATATATATATATATGTATGTATGTATGTATGTGTATATATATATGTATGTATGTATGTATGTATCTGGCTTTCCCACGCACATAAAATACCTTTAGTGTCTCTCAACACTGTTTTTGTTGTAGTTGTTTTATTAAAACACTCTTACGTATTGTTCTTATGAACACATCCACACAATTTATTTTATATTGTTTAATATTTATCTTTAATGCAGTGTACATACACACAGCATTGGTTAGACTTCTGAATGTTTGATGTCTCTTACAGTGTACTGTTCACAATTTCTTGAGTAATAAGATTTCAAAATATATAATTTAAATGTAACTTAAGTGTTCAAATACTCAATTCTTGCTGTAGCCTATGTGTTCCTTTAGCTCAGATAGTAGAGCACGGCACTATAAACAACAATATTGTTCAGTTCTCAGGGAATGCACAGAACTGACAAAATATAAACTGTTATGTAATGCTTTATTGTCAGAATTATATCAGAATTATTGTTTCCTGCTGCTTGTGTTGAGTCAGATTGAGTTTTTGTAATATTTCTGTGCATCTTTTTAAGAGGTCTGGACTCTTCGCAGATGGGCTCAGATTTTCACACTTATCTTAAACTCAGCAACCAGTCACACTTTTACACACGTGTGTATGTGTGTAAAAGCTTGTAAGTGCTGAGTAATCTTCCATTTGGCCAGAGTCAGAAAAAAACAAACCTCCCTCATATTCCTCCCACTTCTTCCACTTCTCTCTATTCTTTCATCTCTCTCTCTCTCCCTCCTTCCTTCCTTCCTTCCTTCCTTCCTTCCTTCCTTCTGTCCATAGGTATTTCACAGGGTATTAAGGAACGCCCTGTTATAGCCAAGGTGCATGCTGAGAATTTTCACAGTCCGTGATTTGACGTGACCCTGCGATCTATTAATACCTTTATGGTAGGGTGGCATATTGTTTTGGCAGGAGATTGCAGGCGTTTTGGAGTTCGTGCGTGTTTTTGTGTGGGCATTGAGGTGGGCAGACCTTCTGTTGTGCTCCTTACACACAGCACGGCTCTGTCTCTGGGTAGGCCTATATCCGGACCCCCTCACAATGCTGAGAGTGTGTACCACAGTATCTAGATGCTTTAAATACATACACGCGTATACAGAGTTTTAAAATGCTGGCGTAGAAAACAAAAACTGCTATTTAAAACTATGTTTACATGTAACTCCTTTTATGTTTCTTATGATCTCAGATCTTTTGATCTAAAAAGGCTTATGCTTAAATGCTTAAAACAAAATAATAATAATATATAATAAATAATAATAATAATAAATTGTGCCATCCTATGGATTTGCGCTCAGCATACATGTCAAGTCATTAAGTATTATTTTAATTGCATCTAGGCATAGACATTATTGTTTCCCAATTTATTTATTTTTTTATGCACATATCCCTCAAAGTAAAGCTTAAATATCCCCTCATCAACTTAAATCCAGAAACTGGTGTTAATTTTGAAACAAATGTGATTGTGAGAAATATAGATTGGGAACTTTCATATAAGCACCTATGGTTTGAGACATGGTATGAGGTCTTGCAAGCATTGTATTGTTGTAAAGAAGATGGTTTTGATCATCTTTTTCTTTGGTTTGTCAAGATGTTTGACTGGTATTGGTTTGTTTGTTTGTTTGTTCATTCGTAATTTTGCATACCTAAAATTTAATGTGACCACCACTTTTATTAATAACACAAACCCCAATATAGAAATCCCAGTCCAGTTTCAGTTAAATTTAAGTTTGTCTAAATTAAAAGAAACAAAGTCATTTAACTCAAAAACAGACAATTCAGATTACCAAAAATGTTTCAGTTTTTTGAGAAAGTTCTAAATAATATTCACATTCAAGTTCATTTTATTTTAACTAAGTTAAGTTTGCTCTACTCAAACCAAATAAATATTTTGAGCTTTAGGGTTTACAGTTCATACATAAATGTTAATGAATCACACACAAACCACTCTAGCCACAGATGTACACACACAGGTGGGAAGTCATTAGCTTGTGCCAGCCTACAGGGAGTGTATGTGAGCCTGAGCACCTGTTCAAAATGATTATATTAGTTGTTCCCATTGTGTGTGTGAATGTATGTCTGCCTGTTTTGTGTTTGCGTGGGTGGTGGGACATTTGGTGATTCCTGTAGGTGTGAGGTGTTTTAAATACCTAATATTCCCTAAGGGGCCATAACAACCTATGCTGTTAACACAATCTCCAGTGGGTAAATGCATTGTTTCATCTGTTTGAGCCTTTTGTAGAGTCACACACTGACACACATATCCATGTCATCCACTCCTCACTGACTCCACTGGCTATGGAAGAGAGTGGAACATCGGATTAATGTTCTTCCATCTGGTTTCTCTCAGGTCCTCTTAAGCCAGGTACACAGACTGAGGGCACTGGATTTGTTGGGGCGATTTCTGGACCTGGGCCCCTGGGCCGTCAGTTTGGTGAGATACACAACTAACATTTGTTTATTACTTTCATTATTTCATTATTGTTTGTAGCCTTTACACAATAGATACATATGTTAGTTAGGTAAACTATGCACAATATGGTTAAATGGCAGAAAACGTTCAGCTACCTTGCGTCATCCTAGTCTTTTTTTTCCCCCTCTCACTCTCCTCTCTGCAGGCTCTTTCAGTGGGGATTTTTCCGTATGTGTTGAAACTGTTGCAGAGTTCAGCAAGAGAGCTCAGGCCTCTTTTGGTCTTCATATGGGCAAAGATCTTGGCTGTAGATAGTGTACGTAAACCATTTTATCTCTTGATGACTCACATGAGTCCCAGTTAAACTCCTGTCAGCACAGTTTTAAGTAAATGTTCACCAAAAGAAAGACAAAGAAAGAATATATAAACAGATGAAAGTGCTTTTTATGGTCTCAGAAGTGTGTATTCCATTTGTATGTTCTTTGTTTATTTTTCTCCTTTTTTTTCTTTTCCTATATTTAAGAGCTTTTCTGAGAGACTTGGACTTTAAATATCAGAAACATTCTGATTAGCACAGACCCTTAAAGTCAATGTGAATTCAAATGCTATAATTGTACTTCCATAATGCGTCATAATTCTAATTGAAACAGGAAATTCAATTTTTTTAAAAAACTGAATAGGATGAATTTTATCCATCAGTATTCTTTGAACATTCAGAGTGTGTTTTTGTACATTGGAGTCTGGAAGGGCAGTGGAAATGAAAGTGGTTTGCCATCTGTCTCTGACTGTAGTGGTTAAGACACCTGCAGAGATTGATGATCATTCACGCACATCCCTCACAGAGACTGCAGCACTCAAATCAAAACACACTCTAATGCTGCTGATCTGGCTACTGAAAACACATTTTTCTTTAAAGAAAGATAGGACAATTCTTATGATTGGCTTATCAAATCCCACAGCAACTCTAGCGAATTGATATTAAATTAAAGGCTAAACTCAGCCTGTAAACGAGACCCTGTGACTATAGCTAATCTGAACTGTCAAATTTTAGGACTAAACTGAAACGGTTCATTTTATTTTATTTTGAACAAAGAGATCCAGATGCACAGCTCTTCACAACTCTGATGTAGAGATCATTGCTCTCAGATCTCATTGACACCTGCGTCATTTCAAAACTCCTTTCTGTCACAAGACGTGCAAGTATTGACGTCAAACCTGGCGTGTTTGCTTGCAAAGACAGTTGGACTTAGCACAATAGAATGGAATAGGGAATAGGGGGTCTTAGTCACGCCATCTTAAAGGGATAGTTCACACAAAAATGAAAACCCTCATCATTTACTCACCCCCATATCATTCCACACCTGTATGACTAATTCTACTCATGCAAAACACAAAAGATATTTTGAAGAGTATGGAACCCACTGACATTCGTTGTATGAGCAAAAAATAAAGGGTTACTTCTACCTAAAATTCCATCATTTACTCACTCATATTGTTCCAAACGGTTGTTGGTAGCCATTTACTTACATAATTTTTATTTTTTATTTTTTCCACACAATGGAAGTCAGTTGCTACCAGCAACTATTTCGTTACCAGCATTCTTCTGATTATTTTCTTTTGTGTTTAACAAAAGAAAGAAACTCATACAGGTTTGGAACAACTTAAGGGTGAGTAAATGATGACAGAATTTTCATTTTGAGGCGAATTATCCCTTTAATTGGCATGCTATGGATTATAGATATTCCTCTAGTCTTCATTATAACATGATGCTTCAGAAATCAATGTACCAGTTTGGTGTTCAAGTGGCATTTCCTAATATCACAGTTGAAAATGGATGTGCTACTTAAACTTTTGTCTCAAAACATGATACATTTTTTTTCAGAATTCTGCAATGAATAGTAAGTTCAAAAGAACAGCATTTCATTTTGAAATAGATTTTTTTTGTAACAGTGTAAAATCTTTACTTTCACTTTTAATCAATTTAATGTGTCCTTGCTCACTAAAAGACTTAATTTCTTGAAGAAAAAAAAAATCTTACTAACGCCACACTTTTCAGATATATACAGAACTGTTTAGCTCATATAGAGTGGTCAGTATGTGTCATTGGTGTGTTCACAATAGCACATGGCACTTAAAAAATCACCAGATGAAATGGAGAGCACAAGCAGGCGATAGTACAACTTGCCCTTTCCGTCTTGCCCACACTATCCTCCAACACACATTCTGTTTGAGATGGGACAAATAGCTTTTTTCATTCTCTCTCTGGTCATTCCAGGCTCTGTTATTGTGTTATTGGTATCAGCGATGTGTCTCACGTGCTGTAGTTCAGGTTTCATTAGGGGAGTATGTAAGTGTTTTACAACTCTGACTCAGAGAAAACTCAGATGTAAGAACTTTATATCAGACAGCAAGATTGGGAGAAACTGTTGTCAGCAGTCAGGTGGTGTTTTGTAACATTTTTGTCACTCCTTCAATTCCTTCTTTTACACTCGCCTACTCTCCCTCCTGCTCTTTCTCTTTCTCTTTTCTGTAGTCATGCCAAGCTGATCTTGTAAAAGACAATGGACACAAGTACTTCCTGTCAGTGCTGGCTGACCCATACATGCCCGTGAGTATCTTACAGATGGCACTGAATCATTTTCCACTTTGTTCAAAACAAAATCTGTTTTGTTTACTTAATCTGCTGTGCCATATTTGTTCAGACTATTCGTTGTTTTTCAATTTGAATTTTGTGTACTTTTGACCAATCGAATCATGGATGGACAGCGAAAATAAGATAGACACTGTTAATTAAATGAAGTCATGGATATAGTTGTTGACTCCTGATTCTTTATCCAGGCTGAGCATCGAACCATGGCAGTCTTCATCCTTGCTGTCATTGTCAACAACTACAACACAGGACAGGTAAAGATATTAAACAGAAATAAAAACAGATGGAGCTCAAGATGATGAATGTGGCAAAGAATCAGCACATATTATCTATCTGTCTGTCTGTCTGTCTGACTGACTAGTGATGGATCAACACATACATTCCTAAAGATTAAAACTAAGGGCAAGCTCTCACTACAGGACTGTATGACTACCTGAATTGTGGTGTTCGCACTCCACAACAAGGTTTCTTGTCATCTCTCATCGTCTTGTCATAGCGACGCGCACACTACATAACACAACCTTGAGGAGGTATTCAAATGACAAGACATTTGGTCGAGAGGCAGTCCTGACCAACAGTGAAAAAATGTTTTCTCACATAAATTTACAGAGATATTTATTACAAGATTTTTCCATTTATACCATCTGCACTGTGATTGGCTAGATTAGTTCCACCTTGTCTTTGTATCGCACACACTACAAGATCACATGGCAATAATTTGAAACAAGTTTGAAAATATTGCAGCATCTGTGACTGCTCGGGACAGGCTCAGATCATGTTGCTGACCTGCTCATACCTAACGAGCATCGGCAAACACAACAAGCATCGATTTGGCCGCAATCTGCAGATTTTTTCGCAGACCTGAAAAATCTGTCTGCGACAGCAAAATCCAGCCAAAAGTTGTATAGTGTGAGCTTACCTTAAGTTACCTTACCTTAAGTTAACTTATCATAGGGTTTACTTGAAAAGTAAATATGAATATTATAGGATGTTTTGAACAGCATATTATTGTTTTGCAAGGTTATACAGTATATAACAAATATAAAATATCCTGTCAGAATTTATAGAATAATCTTTTAAAAAAAAAAGCATTGTCCTTTCTTTTCAACAGGAGGCTTGTCTGCAGGGTAACCTGATTGCGATCTGTCTGGAGCAGCTCAATGACCCTCATCCTCTTCTGAGGCAGTGGGTGGCAATCTGTTTGGGCCGAATCTGGCAGAATTTTGATTCTGCACGCTGGTGTGGAGTTCGAGATAGTGCCCATGAGAAGCTCTACAGTCTCCTGTCTGATCCTATACCAGAGGTTCTGAATGTTGGCTAGTCTAATTCTTGTAGATGTTGCTTATCTTAGATACAAGTATTTATATGGTTTACGTTTACAGTGCCTTGCAAATTCAGATCTTAATCCGGGAACATTAACCTGTTGCATTACAAACCTTACATAAATTTCTTGTTTTCTCTGT
Source organism: Onychostoma macrolepis (assembly GCF_012432095.1). Taxonomy (NCBI): domain Eukaryota; kingdom Metazoa; phylum Chordata; class Actinopteri; order Cypriniformes; family Cyprinidae; genus Onychostoma; species Onychostoma macrolepis. The sequence goes on from NC_081160.1 coordinate 13,687,309, forward strand.
TTTTCTGTGTACTCCCAAGTCTATTCCTGATCAGGATATGTACCTCAAATTATTACCTTTAATATATGCTCAAAAAAGAGTGCTACCTTCTTACAATAACCCTGACCAAGGCTGTGTGGTTCATTTATGCTTTGTGTTGTCTCATTGGCAGGTGCGGTGTGCAGCTGTGTTTGCGTTGGGTACATTTGTGGGGAATTCTGCGGAGAGAACCGATCATTCTACCACCATTGATCATAATGTGGCCATGATGCTAGCACAACTCATTAATGATGGAAGTCCCATTGTGAGAAAGGCAAGTTTATTGGAATTTCATCGACTTCATTATCATAGTCTTAAAGTGATAGTTCACCCAAAAATGAAAATTCTGTCATCGTTTACTCACCCTCAAGTAGTTCCAAACCTGTACAAATGTATTTGTTCTGCTGAACACAAAGGAAGATATTTTGAAGAATGTGGGAAACAGAACAGTTTTGGGGCACCATTGACTTCCATGGTATTTTTTTCCTACTATGGAAGTCAATGGTGCCCCAAAACAGCCTGGTTACAAACTTCTTTTACAAATATCTTCCTTTGTGTTCCGCAGAACGAAGACATTCATACAGGTTTGGAACTACTTGACAGTGAGTAAACGATGACAGAATTTTCATTTTTGGGTGAACTATCCCTTTAAGTCCGTTCTAATGGTAAGAACTGTGCCTCTTGGAATTGGGGATTGTTTATGAATCATGATTTTCTCACATAGTGGTTGACAGCAACATTCTGCTCCCATTCTTTTGTCCAAACATGCTGTGAAGTCATGTCAGCAATTATTGTCATTTTCATTTATTGTCAACCATGTGTTTACAGTAAATGAGTGAACAACATTGTGTTTCTCTTACAGATCCTGGCTCACATTTGATATAAATATATTTCAAATTTAAGACTATAACCTCAGTACACACAGGACATTTTCGAACATCGTAAAGTACACAGTATAAAACACTCATATATATATATATATATATATATATATAGTAACAGCGATGTTGGATATACAGTGCACATTGTGGGACATATTACAACACCAGTACAGCAATACTGATGTGATGACAGCCTTTCAAGAGCAGAGGGCGAGAGAGTATTATGTCTTGGGAGAAGAAGCTCTTGTCTGGATATCTTGGCCTGAATGATCTTTTCTATTCAACATCACTTGCAAAAATGCCAATGAAATTCAAGGAGTCTCTGACACTGTTGATGGCCTTGTAGATGCTAGAGGTCTTGAATTGTTGGGACAGAGGTTCAAGTAATTTTTCGTCTGTCTTTACTGTCTGCTAAAGTGATTTGAAATTGGTGGTTAGCTTTAGAGTTCCCATGCCTGGCAGTAATTCACCTGTTGGTGCCCCTGTAGAAGGTGGTGAGGATGGGGGAGATATTATGAAGGTGATGTTGAGTCTCCAGGTACAATCCTCTGTGCGTACCACATTGAATTCTCTTTCACTATGTATTGCATCTGAACAAAATTCTGTAAAAATGCCCATCCTGGCAAGTTTTCACATAAACGCATCAAAAATCAAAACTTTATGACTGACTTTGTTCTGTTGAACGTAAAAGAAGATATTGGTCTGGGGGATGCAGGTGCTCAACATGATTGTGCTGGAGGTTTTGCAGTCATTCGAAATCCACTGTGGTTTCTCTGTTATATAGTCCATATATACTGTTGCATAGTCCTGTTTACACTGAAAGGGCCAGATTGTCCAGCTTTTCAGTCAGCTTTTGAGGCATGATTGTGTTCAGTGTTGAGCTGAAATCAATGAACATCATTTTTAAATAGGTGTCCTTGTTTTCTAGGTAAGAAAAACAGGCCAAGGGCATGTTTTATAAACTATATGGTGTTGAATATGGAGGGAAACTTAATGTGGTCTTTGAATATACTCTCAAAGAACTTCAAAATTATGTGTGTAAGTGTCATGGGACAATAGTCATTAGGGCAGGACATTATTTTTTTCTTACGCACATGTGATGGTCATCACCTTGAAGGATGCTGAGACAGTTGCCTGGCTCAGAGGAATGTTGAAGATTACTCTGGGGACATCTGTGAGTTGTACTGCACTGTCCCTGAGCATCTGATGTGTGGTTCATTAAACATTCATACAGTGGGGAAAAAAATTATTTGATCCCCTGCTGATTTTGTACGTTTGCCCACTGACAAAGAAATGATCAGTCTATAATGGTAGGTTTATTTGAACAGTGAGAGACAGAATAACAACAAAAAAATCCAGAAAAAAACAAATTTCAAAAAAGTTATAAATTGATTTGCATTTTAATGAGTCAAATAAGTGTAGTTCGCAAAAAATAACTTAGTACTTGGTGGCAAAACCCTTGTTGGCAATCACAGAGGTCAGACGTTTCTTGTAGCTGGCCACCAGGTTTGCACACATCTCAGGAGGGATTTTGTCCCACTCCTCTTTGCAGATCCTCTCCAAGTCATTAAGGTTTCTAGGCTGACGTTTGGCAACTCGAAACTTCAGCTCCCTCCACAGATTTTATATGGGATTAAGGTCTGGAGACTGGCTAGTCCACTTCAGGACCTTAACGTGCTGCTTCTTGAGCTACTCCTTTGTTGCCTTGGCCATGTGTTTTGGATTATTGTCATGCTGGAAGACCCATCCACGACCAATTTTTAATGCCCTGGCTGGCTTCAATGCCCTGGCCCTGACGGTACATGGCCCCGTCCATCGTCCCTTTGATGCGGTGCAGTTGTCCTGTCCCCTTAGCAGAAAAACACCCCCAAAGCATAATGTTTCCACCTCCATGTTTGATGGTGGAGATGCTGTTCTTGGGGTCATAGGCAGCATTCCTCCTCCTCCAAACATGGAGAGTTGAGTTGATGCCAAAGAGCTCGATTTTGGTCTCATCTGACCTCAGCACTTTCACCCAGTTCTCCTCTGAATCATTGGCAAACTTCAGATGGGCCTGTACATGTGCTTTCTTGAGCAGGGGAACCTTGCGGGCACTGCAGGATTTCAGTCCTTCATGGCGTAGTGTGTTACCAATTATTTTCTTGGAGACTATGGTCCCAGCTGCCTTGAGATCATTGACAAGATCCTCCCGTGTAGTTCTGGGCTGATTCCTCACCGTTCTCATGATCTTTGAAACTCCACGAGGTGAGATCTTGCCTGGAGCCCCAGACCGAGGGAGATTGACAGTTATTTTGTGTTTCTTCCATTTGCGAATAATCGCACCAACTGTTGTCACCTTCTCACCAAGTTGGTTGGCGATGATCTTGTAGCCCATTCCAGCCTTGTGTAGGTCTACAGTCTTGTCCCTGACATCCTTGGACAGCTCTTTGGTCTTAGCCATGGTGGAGAGTTTGTAATCTGATTGATTGATTGCTTCTGTGGACAGGTGTCTTTTATACAGGTAACAAGCTGAGATTAGGAGCACTCCCTTTAGGAGAGTCTCAGCTCCTTACCTGTATAAAAGACACCTGGGAGCCAGAGATCTTGCTGATTGATAGGGGATCAAATACTTATTTGACTCATTAAAATGCCATTCAATTTATAACTTTTTTGAATTGCGTTTTTCTGTAATTTTTTTGTTGTTATTTTGTATCTCACTGTTAAAATAAACCTACCATTAAAATTATAGACTGATCATTTCTTTGTCAGTGGGCAAACGTACAAAATTAGCAGGGGATCAAATAATGCCAATCTGCCAATCTTGAAATTGGTAAATGTGGCGGCTGTATTCAAACATCATTTGAATCTAAAAAAATTTACGGTTTAGAAGCCTTGCCCCTAGAGCTTACAACATGGAGAAATGTAACCTGGCCAAAAAGAGGAAATAATCTCATGAAAGAGAAATCCTACTCTAAAAACACCTGTTAACCTTGTAATTGCAAAAACTTACATTAATTTATATGTATATTAAATAATGGTAAATTTAATGAAACATATGCAAACATATTCTCCTCACTCCACAACAAATCCTTTACATTTATCTGTATTCAGAACAGAACAAGAATGAACTATAAAATTGTATATTAAACTATAAAATCAAACACAACTTCACAACATCAAGCTAAAATAAATTTATTTAAAGCAAACCTGAAATGTTTTGCCTCAAAGGTTTTCATTTTTTTGCCATGCAACATTTGGTTGCTAAATTATTATTCATTATGTAAACAAGGCTTTGTACTTAACTAGTGTTCCAATATCCACATAAAACACTGATTTTACAGTGGACCTTTTAAATTGAGCAGTGTAACTTTTCTGTTTGGTTGACTGCATTTTAGTTTGATGATAAATGGCTGAAATGTCAAGTTAGCAATGCTAGAACTGATATGTTGTGTGTAAGAGAGAGATGCCTGCACGATCAGTTGGATTTTATAAAATAAAGATATAAAGAAAAATAGAATGTGTTTTCACAAAAACAAGTGTAGCCTATACTTGTCACACAGTTGTTGTTGTTTTTTCTTTTGTTAATCTGTTAATTATTTAGGAGAAATATATTTCATGCAGTATTATTTATTTTATTACTTTTATATACTTAATTTCTGTTTTTCTCCATTCACAGAAGCACTGCAGGTGTATGATGTGACAAAAAAAGACATTAAAATCTTACTGGTTAATGATCGAGTAATGAGCTTCAGTTATCGGTCAGAAAAATAATCTAAATGAACAAAATGCTGTCATTATACCGGATTTACTATGCTGCACACAAGTTCAGGCTAACTCAAAAGCTTGCACACACAAGACTTGATGTAAGATTTCAGTCAATAAAAGATGTTGTGGAAAATGAACATCATGTTTAGAATAATTCACAAAACAGTCTGATGTGAAATGTGAAGAACAAATACAGGTGTATCTCAATAAATTAGAATGTCGTGGAAAAGTTAATTTATTTCAGTAATTCAACTCAAATTGTGAAACTCGTGTATCATATAAATTCAATGCACACAGACTGAAGCAGTTTAAGTCTTTGGTTCTTTTAATTGTGATGATTTTGGCTCACATTTAACAAAAACCCACCAATTCACTATCTCAACAAATTAGAATACTTCACAAGACCAATAAAAAAAAAAAAACATTTTTAGTGAATTGTTGGCCTTCTGGAAAGTATGTTCATTTACTGTATATGTACTCAATACTTGGTAGGGGCTCCTTTTGCTTTAATTACTGCCTCAATTCGGCGTGGTATGGAGGTGATCAGTTTGTGGCACTGCTGAGGTGGTATGGAAGCCCAGGTTGCTTTGATAGCGGCCTTCAGCTCATCTGCATTGTTGGGACTGGTGTCTCTCATCTTCCTCTTGACAATACCTCATAGATTCTCTATGGGGTTCAGGTCAGGCGAGTTTGCTGGCCAATCAAGCACAGTGCCACCATGGTCATTGAACCAGCTTTTGGTACCTTTGGCAGTGTGGGCAGGTTCCAAGTCCTGCTGGAAAATGAAATCAGCATCTCCATAAAGCTTGTCAGCAGAAGGAAGCATGAAGTGCTCTAAAATATCCTGGTAGATGGCTGCGTTGACTGTGGACTTCAGAAAACACAGTGGACCAACACCAGCAGATGACATGGCAGCCCAAATCATCACTGACTGTGGAAACTTCACACTGGACTTCAAGCAACATGGATTCTGTGCCTCGTCATTCTTCCTCCAGACTCTGGGACCTTGATTTCCAAATGAAATGCAAAATTTACTTTCATCTGAAAAGAGGACTTTGGACCACTGAGCAACAGTCCGGTTCTTTTTCTCCACAGCCCAGGTAAAACGCTTCTGACGTTGTCTCTGGTTCAGAAGTGGCTTGGTAGCCCTTTTCCTGAAAACATCTGAGCGTGGTGACTCTTGATGCACTGACTCCAGCTTCAGTCCACTCCTTGTGAAGCTTTCACAAGTGTTTGAATCCGCTTTGCTTGACAGTATTCTCAAGCTTGCAGTCATCCCTGTTGCTTGTGCACCTTTTCCTACCCAATTTCTACCTTCCAGTCAACTTTGCATTTAATATGCTTTGATACAGCACTCTGTAAACAGCCACACCTTTCAGTAATGACCCTCTGTGACTTACCCTCTTTGTGGAGGGTGTCAATGATCGTCTTCTGGATCATTGCCAAGTCAGCAGTCTTCTCCATTATTGTGGTTTCAAAGAACAAGAGATACCTGGAATTTATACTGTAGGGATGGTCATTTATTCAAACTCAAATGTAAATATTATAATATTTTGAGATACTGATTTTTGACTTTCATGAGCTGTAAGATCTAATCATCAAAATTAAAACAAAAAAAACTTTTGAAATGTTTTACTTTACATGCAATGAATCTAAAATATATGAAAGTTTCACTTTTTGAAATAACTTAAAGAAAAAATGAACTTTTTCACGACATTCTAATTTGAGATGCACCTGTAAAAACTTAGGCTAATCTTTCAGTTGCTCACGCATGTTATTAAAAATAAACTTTAACCATGCATTTATAAAGCTCAGATCTTTAGAAAGGCTCTGCACAGTTTTTGGAGGTGCAATTTCTTTACATCCGCTGACAGAACAACATTAGACTTTGACAGACTTATAACATTTTTATTCAACAGCTGTATCGCTGATGGACAGACATGAGTTGTTCGGAACACACCTCTTTGATTACATACGACAGTGACACGTTAAAGGCAGGGTAAGCGATTTCTGGATGCCAATGTTGATATTTGAAATCACCAAAACAAACATGCCCCTATACCGCAAAAGGGTCTCTCCCCTATTTTGATAGATCCACCCCACATATACGTAGCCTACGCAACCCAGGCAACTGTGAAACATAAGCCGCTTTTCCACCGAAATTACCTGGAACAATATGTCCCAGGAACTGTTTTCCCCCCAGACCTGTTGCTGTCTGCGTTTCCATCGCGGTCTAAAGTACCGAGAAGATTAGGCAAATAGTCTGGTGACGTAATGTTAGGTCTGCGCGCGTTTCTCAATACCAAGTACGCAAATTTCGGACTTACATCCTCGGTAGTTCAGACTTCACGAGTTAGACTCGGGAGTGTGAACTCCCGCGGAGGAACGACGCAAGTCCGGTAATTCTGCAAAGAGCAGCGTACTTGATAATGTCAGTCAGTTCGCCTTGGCAATCTTCCTCACTGTATCTACATACGAAATATATCAAACACCACTGCCTCTTTTCGTTTTCATTCAAACATATTAATAGCCGCAGAAATGTAGTTCAGGGAATGTACATACATTACAATGAAACAAAATATTATATCAAACATTGCATGTTTTCATTTTCATTTTAACATATTAATAGAACAATATAATAAAGATTACCTGTTAGATTTACCCAAAACAAACTATCTTATGTTTAACCACTACAGAGACATCAGAGCCAGCGGCAAATGTCAGAAGGACTAGCCGAGGTTATTCTCCTCTCTTCGGGATACATGAGCACTGAGCGCCCGGTGATCGCATGGAGCTCACATCTCCGAAATCGGCGATGCACATTTTCAAATAGGCGCTGTTTTTATAAATAAACCGCAGATTTGAGTTTTAAACAACTACATTCTCGCCTGAAATACACGCGTCCAGTGTAGGCAGGCTTTAGCTGTTGGGCGTGGCACGTCCTGAGCAGACACAGTGTTAACTGTTACTCACCTGTTGGGAAGAAACAAAGCAACCTCGGCATCCGATCGTAGACCTTCCGCTCCTTGAGTTCTCTCCAGCGCTGGAAAGCTGATCCGATATTTACACGGGTCCTACTTCTTGCCTTATCGTTCCGCAGACATTTTCCTCTTGTTTTTTATCCGCCATCTCTATCTTTCTGTCACTCGGCTCGGCTGTTCACTGCACGCTCTCTCCTCCACATCATGAGTAGACACGCCCCTTAGTGCTGATTGGCTACAAGTTTGTTTTGTTTTGTCATCACTCTTGTGTTGTTGTAGTTGATATTAAATACTTTTTATATTTATGGTAATTCTAATTATTACAGAACGAATATATGGCATTATGTTAACTGAGCGACTACTACATGGAATATTTTTACTTCATTTGCCGCACCGCAGGACCTTTTTAAGAAGAGCTAGTAAGAGCAAAATTAAAAGTAATTGAAACAGTCTTCCTGTAGTGGCTCTTGATTACCTTCATTAACTGATGTTGATCTGTAGTGATTATTGTTTACCTAACTGGCCGATGTTGATCTATACTGACTTTAGATGACGTGTATTGGCTCATGATGACCTGCTATGACTTTGTTTACATTCAATAACTTTTATTTATCTGTTTTTTTTTTGTTTTGTTTTTTTGTCATGTTTAGGAGCTGGTTGTTGCTCTTAGTCACCTAGTCGTACAGTATGAGAGTAATTTCTGTACTGTGGCTCTGCAGTTCATAGAGGAAGAGAAAAACTATGCTGTACCCTCTCCTGCAAATTCCACAGGTAATTATTTATAACTGTTTTATTCTAAGTGACTTATAGTTTAAACAACAGCAATAAATGAAGTGTAATTTTTGAATAGAATACTAACATGCTGCTTACAGTAATGTACACTGCGCAATGTACTATCTGTCTGTCTGTCTGTCTGTCGATGTATTCCATAGTCATGGTCCGTTGTATACCTGATGTTTCAGCTGCCTTGATTTTTGTGTGTATGTAGAGACAGGAAATGTTACCCCAGGTAGGGACAGTCCTGCCATCCCTCGTTTACGATCAGTGAACTCCTATACAAACCTAAGAGCTGCCACCACTGCTCGAACCCTTAATAAGAGTCTTCAGAACCTCAATCTCAATGAGGAGGGTGAGTCAAACTCGACTCTACATCACCAAGCCTGAAATTTCTGGTACAAAATTTTCTGTTTTCATTTTTTTATATCTTTCAACAGTTCACAAGATCAATGTGATTGCAATAAAATCATGCTGCTTAACTGCGGGTCATATTGTACTTTTAATAGGTCCCCTTTATAAGTTAAAAATAAAATTCCTTATATTGTGATTTAAGATTTTGTCCATATCACCCACCCCTATTCCTAACAGTGCTTATTTTTGTTATGTGTTATAGGTGGTCCGGCAGCATTCTCTCCAGGGAACCTGAGCACCAGCAGCAGTGCCAGCAGTACTTTGGGCAGCCCTGATAATGATGAATACCTCCTCTCCTTTGAAACCATCGACAAGATGAGGAGAGTCAGCTCATACTCTTCCTTGAATTCTCTCATTGGTAAGACTCCCTGTTTCAGCAACAGTCATAGACAAGACCTTCATCAGCTTCCTTTGAAAACGTCTCTCTCCATAGACCAAATGCTTCTTTAAAGCTGCAATCCCTAAGTTTTGCCTCTTTGTTGCCATCTCGGGTTTGAAACCTGCATTTGCAGTTATTTGAGGAATTATATTCCTTGTGTGGGTTGTGCGCCAGCACGGCTCCTGAGTGCAGATGAATCTAATGTTTGATGTGTGGCTGTCAGTCACCGCACTGGTGTGGATATTCACTGTACTTCGGAATACCAGATTCTACATCTTGGAAGTATGACCCAAATATGAATTTTTACTGGATATTGTCATCTGAACGAGTAAGTAACAAGTCTGACACTTTTGTTCTGACCAACTAAGGAAAAAAGCATTACAATAAATCACTCTACCAATGGTGATTAAATCTAACGAACACTTAGCTCATATCAAACCATGCAAATTAGTATTACTGTTATACTTTGTTCTCAATTTTTTAATGTTAACAACATCAGCATTGCGTGACTACGTGTATGTAGTGTGTAGTAGCATGTAGATTTCCATTTCTGTACAGTCTAATCTCTAAGTGTCACACCTTTCGAATTTCGTATAAAGAAATTCTTTTAACCCAAAAAGCAAATCACTCTTCCTTAGAATTGGTTCTCTTTAAAATACAAATCTTGTGTAATCCGGCGTAGGCTATCTGAGATGCACATTTAAAACTGGAATATAATCTAATTTCAGTCACATTTGTTTCATAAACACATAATCGTTTCTGAATTACAGTTCACCGTCAAAATGATAAATTTAATTATTCCAGCTGCTGTGAGGAAAAGGCTGTAAACGATCCACCACCTGCAGGATCATCACATATAGTCTACAAGCCGGGACAACTTCTTTATGTTAACAGATGAGACGTAATGATGCAGCAGCATGCTCGAACTTCCCGCTCAGTACCACTCAGATTAGAAAACATTATTATAAGTTTACCATTGTGAATCAGGCTAAAATAAGGAGATAATTTTGAAGACTGGCCGGTTATGTACTTGCGCAAAAAACAATTTTGGATCTTTTTTTTCTTTTCTTTGAGGTTCTGATTTTTGGTTGGTTCAGTTCTCTGAACAGAAGAAAGACACTTGCAAAAACAATTATATAATGTGGCGAATGAATTGACGTTAGTAATAGTTATGAAAACATTTGAGACTTGTGCACAGTGTTTTGATAAAATTACGAGCATGATTTGTAATATAAAATGAATAAAAACGTATAATCTGTTTGGAGAAACGTCAAATTGATTGAAAAAATTTATTTAATAACTTTCCCATATAATCCACATTTGCTATCATTGTATTTATCACTCTTTAAATGTATAATAATCTAAAATATAGTATAATAGTCACTTTTTGAAACCATTTGAAAAAATAGGCATGTTGGAGGCTTATCTCGCAAAGTAAAATAGAGGATACTGCGCTGCTGCCACTCATGTGCTGTTGGTGTTGTGCGGCTACTGTACTGTACATTGCACGGAGAAATGTGCACAAATTAGTGGGAACTGATGCAGAGACGTCTGATGATGTTCTGTACAAATGAATTTATGCATACATATTTTCTGCTTCTTGCAACATTTATAGTGCATCCAGTAAAGGGAAATCAACCCACAATGTATATGATCGCCATGACAACCTCACACCAATCCCCCACAACCTAGTCCCCGACACATTTTAAGACAAATTTACGCCACTGCAGTGAAGCTGCTTTTTTTTTTTTAATCCCATTTGGTGCTTGGCAAGTGTTAATTTTAGGCCCTGGACACACCACTTTTGATAACGCTCTTCATCTATATTTTATTAATCTCACTATAATTTTGACTTGATGGCTAATTTTAACAGGTCAACATGAACTGCACATACTGCAGGCCCATAACTGTGTGATTTTCTTCATTCAAGAAGAAAGATGTTTTGCAGAATGCCCAGGCTTTTCTTTTCCATAAACAAAGGTAGACAGTGATCAGGGCAGTCCATACAACTATATTACATATATACAAGCAAAAAAAAAAAAAAAGGGTTTTGGTCAAGAGACGTCATTATATTTCCTCTCTTTTGTTTGCGATCAGTTCATTTTAAACTGGTAAACTTCTGGAAAGTTTTAAGTCCAAGGATTTAGAAAGCAAATGTATTCAAGCAGTCAGTTCAAAACAGTACTAATGCAGAGAAAACCCGGACAATTACATCAGAGATGGTGGAGAAAATAGTCTCACGTCCAGATTTTAGTAAATTATTCATTTCAGCATGTATTTGGCTTCAAAGCACAGCTTCTCTCATATTCAGTGATTGTTTCAGAGCAGCCCAAAGCTGTTTCTCATTGCACTGTGTGAAATAAAGACTGGACAGTGGCTCAAAACACCCAACTGCTGCATGAGCATATCATAAGCAAACTACAACTCTTGATTGGACAAAGCAAACCAGTGTCACGCTCAAAGTTTTGAGGGATGACTATTTCAAGATGATTACAGTGAGTCATAGATTAGGAACACATCTCACTGTATTTATGTAGTTGTCAGAATTCAGGGGGAAGGTTGTTACCGGGTACGTTGTGTTAAAAGGGAAGCCCACTGTCTTGACTTTGAAAACCCCTAAAAACATATTCGAAAATATGTTCTAAAACATATGATAGCTTCATGTGACAAGCAGACCAAAATTCATGCCTATACATTCAAACATAGTGCATTTAGACGTGCCACACTAGATTTGACGATTTGCCGGTTGTCGTTGGTGTGAATCTGACAGTTCATCAGTGTCATTAATTTCTATATGATATTATAAAATAGCAGCTTGTGCATTTAGCAAAAGTTCTTCTTTTTTACAAGTAAGTGAAAAACACAGGTTTACTTACAGAGGTTTGGTATGGTAGGTTTGTTCTCATTTGGTTAATTGCTGTTGCATATTTTGTCACAGTTCCTTTGAATAAAACTGTTTTCTTTGTGAATTCATGGAAAAGGAAAAGCCTGAGGATGAATATATGATGGCTGAATTTACATTTTTATGTGAACTGATACAGTTTTTTCATGTACTGAACTCACAAACTAAATGCTGTTCCACGCATGCTTCGCATTTGTCCCTGTGAGAATTTATAAGGAAGGCTAAGAATCAGACATACAGAAATGCTGGTTCTTTAATCTTGTTCTTTTATGGCCTCTGCAGGCAGAGATGATAAATGGTTAAATTAAGAGACTAGAAACCTCAAAATCCCTCTGCAGCAGAATTTTGCTCAATTTATTTTAGTCCTATTTCAACATATATACTCTAAATTGTGCTAATTTAGTCTCATCAATCAAACCTGCTGTAAAAGCACTCTTTTTTCTAGTCCTCTCTCACACTCTTTCTTATCTGATTTATAATTTGCTCTGGTCATCCCCTTGGTTTCAATTTCAGATCCTTCATATTGTTACTTCTGTCATTGTATGGTAAGACTGAGGCTTTGTTGCAAAACCCAGTGAGCTGCCAACTGCATACATAGACAACTGCCTTCTGTGTCAGCATCCTAACTGAAATGGGACCTCATAAATGAATTATTATTGGTGTATATATAGGCAGCAGTTCTGTGCATCATACAAATAGATCTACTCACATCAATTAATAGTTTTCATGTGACGTCACACCCTTATAGGAATGCCCATCTCGAGGGCAAAATGAAGCTTTGCTCCACTGACCGACAGTTATTTTTACGCGGTTTGCATTTAGTAGTAAAACGCAGATATTAAAAGGCGAAATACAGTAAACACCTTACTGATTATTTATATTTTGTACAGGAAAGCAGATGAAGCCAGAATATAAACGCAATGTACAAAGTTTCACGTTAAATGGTTTCCCATAGAAAACCATTAGAAGGAAAATACTGGACCATTAAGCGGATTGCGTTCATATTCCGGCCTCATCTGCTTGCCTATGTAAACTATGCATCATTAATATAGAGAATATTACTGTTTTAAATATATTAAGGCACTTTAAGTGTTTTTACAGCGTTTTTCTGCACTGTTTAATGATTGAAATATTGCCGTGGGTGTTTAATATGGATTGCAAATGGCCAAAACTTTTTGTTCACATACTTGTGTTTTATTCTTTTGAGAGGTGATCTAAATATATGCGGCTGTAAAACAGATGGAAAATTGTCAGGCTTGTCCTGCAGTTCTATGGATGTTTTGCCCTCCAGGTCTTCGAGCCGGTCACATGACTGAAAGCTATGAATTGTATGAGAGACTCGTGAATGGATAGTGCATTTGTGACGCAATAGCTACACATGCCTTATCAGCATTAAACTCAATTTATCGACATTTTCAGAAATTTCTGCTTCTAAAAGCATTTCGATCTGCACATTCAGGCTGTTTTCACCTCTTCATCTTTAAATCCATTTCACTTCTCTCTGTCTCATTCAGCCATTACATTTTTTTCTCAACTTCTTTTTCTGTCTTTTGTGGCTGTTGTCGTTTTTAGTTTTCTTCATATTCTCTTTTTTAATTCGTCATCCCCTCACACCTCTGAGTAACATTAGTGCAGAATCTACACCAGCACCTTACAAAACCTCTTCATTTCATCTTTCTCCTCTGACCTCCTGTCAACCCATCCTTTCCTTATATCCTCCTCCTTATCCCCTCTTCGGTTTTATATAATCTGTGGCTAACTTATTTAAAGTATGAAGCTGTTTGTACAGTCCTTATTTAACCTCCAGGAGTGACTGTGCTTTGCATACAGAAATCGGTAGCCAGGCAATGGAGGAAACTAAGTGCTAACACAGCAGAGTCCAGAGTTCAAAGCACCTTTAGTTACCACGGTTACTGATGGATTCACGGTGTCTTTTATAGCAGGTGTTTGTTTAAACTGAAGTTGCAGAGTTTTTGACAACCACGTATAAAATGTCAAATATTTTGGCTAGGGGTGCCATCTGAATATTAATGTAGTACACTTCAGTACACAGTACAGAATATATCAGAGAATTAAAAAAAAAATCCAGTGCTGGAATGTTATAGAACTATAAGGAATATAAATATTTCAAGTTATGTTGTGTTTTTGTATTATTGGAGACATTTGTGCAATAAAGATTAAACAGAAGTAGTTTACATTTATTCTTCTCTAGGATTATATATCTGGCATGGAAAACTGCGTCAAATCTCTGATTTATTTATTTTTATTGATTTATTTTGTGGCTGGTAATACAGTTAGGGTATTTATTTTTTTTTATCTGGACACATTACAGACAGATACACTGTGATTATATACAAAGGTGGCATTACTGTAAAAGTCAAGGAATACCCAACAAAAGCAAGTATAGAACATAAGAACACAAGTAACAGACAAGTTAACTAACTAACAAACAAAGATTTAAAGAAGAGTGGGTTAGAAGAGAGAGAGGACAAAAAAGTGAGAGAATAAATAAGTAAATAAATAAAATATTATGATATAGTAACAATAATAATGATAACATTAATGGACTTTATATAAATATAAAAATGATAAAAGTAATGGTTTATATACTGTATATGCAAATTCCTTTTTTGGAGCAGCAACAGATTAAAGAAATGCTATTTCACATGCTATTTGAATATATATATATTCACAAGTTTGACATCAGTACGATTTTTAATGTTTTTAATGGAGTTCATTAAGGCTGTATTTATTTGATCAAAATATACAGGAAAAACAGTAATATTGTGAAATATTATTGAAATTTCTAATATTGGTTTCCTATTTTAATATACTTTAGAATATAATTTAATTCTGTGACAAAGCACTGAATTTTCATCAGCCATTACTCCAGTCTTCAGTGTCACATAATACTTCAGAAATATGCTGATTTATTATCAGTGTTGAAACTGTTGTGCTGCAAATTATTATTATTATTATTATTGTTTTTGAAACCTGTGATACTTTTTTCTTTGACTCTTTGATGAATAAAAAGTTAAAAAGAACAGCATTTATTCAAAATAGAAATCTTTTCTAAGTCTTTACTACGTATTAAATTCTTTTTTTCTTTTTTTTTTTTTAAAAAAGAAAGAAAAAGAGACAGAGAAAGAAAGAAAGAAAAATTGCTGACCCCAAATTTTCTGAAGATTTCTGAAGGATCATGTGACACTGAAGACTGGAGTAATGATGCTGAAAATTCAGCTATGTTTCACAGGAATAAATTATGTTTTAAAGTATATTAAAATAAAATAAACTGTTATTTTAAATTACAGTAATATTTCACAAAATATTTTTCTGTATTTTTAATCAAATAGATACAGCCTTGATGAGCATAAGAAACTCTACAAAAACAGTAAAAATCGTTATAATCTTTAACTGATCCCAGACTTTTGAATGGCAGTGAATAAATGCAATGATGCAATGATGCTAAACATTTGTGTAAATTTAGGTAATTTGTGAATCACCATATGTGTTTCTTTTTATGGACTGATAGTACCTGTAGCCATTGTGTAGTGGATATTTTATTTTTCCAGTTGGCCAAAAATTTTTATTGGTGATATAGAGACAGAAGTAGGGAGGGACAGTAGACAGATAGTTTTGCTGTGACTTCTTTCCAAAATGTAACCTAGTAACCAGGGTGCACAACCAGAGGGCATATTGGCTTTATCTTGTATATTGAGATTGCAGTGCACACATTTGTTTGAATCTGTCATTCCCGTTTTAAACTATTAGTTTTGGGTTAGGTGTGTTCTATGTATCACTTTATATTGGATTAGTTGTATGTTAGTATTATTATTATTTTTATTTATTTTTATTTTTTTGCTGGA
This sequence comes from Onychostoma macrolepis, assembly GCF_012432095.1. Taxonomy (NCBI): domain Eukaryota; kingdom Metazoa; phylum Chordata; class Actinopteri; order Cypriniformes; family Cyprinidae; genus Onychostoma; species Onychostoma macrolepis. The sequence goes on from NC_081160.1 coordinate 13,703,268, forward strand.
ACTGAATGTATTTAAACTGGTTTCTAGATTTTCTATGGTTTCTAGATTTTTATAAAGCAAAATTGTAATTATGGATGACTGGATGAGTCATGGAACATTTTTGTTTTATTTATTTATTTATTTAAATGTAATCATTTATTCATTCATCCAAAATCTTCTAAAAGTAGTTTTTGTAATGTTTATTCAGCACTTTATTCAGTCGTCCTCTAATGATTGGGATTTTTTTTTAAAATATTGATATGCAATTATTTGTGACTACTTTAATTAATCAATCAGCACATCATGTAGTTCAATCGAAGCAACTGGTAAATGTTTAAGCATTTACAGCCTTTATACAGATCATTACACTGGCCTGATCTTGTAAATTTCAACTTGGAATTTAATGGTTAATAGTCTACTTGTATCTTTTTGCTCATATGTACATTTCTCCAGTGCTGATGCATGGAATATAAGCGAGAGCTTTTAACGTTCCCTGGAGAAGTATGTTAAGCACTGGAATAATATCATAATACACTGATCTGCTATGGTTAGTGAAATATTTTGTCATATAAACCTCTAACTTCCTAATGGGTCCATTTCTTAGTGTTTTCTGAAAGTGTGGCAGGTTTTGACAGCACACCACTGCAGTCCTTCTGAATATTTCATGACCATCTGTGGAGAATTATGCCTCTGTTTACATCGGCCAATCAAAATAAAGGAGTATGCTAAAGCCCTGCCTTTTCCCATATTATACTTTAACTGCTGATTATTCAACAGTTGTTGATTTCTCTTAGCTGCAAAATTTAAATTAGTTTTGTTTTTGGTTCATCAAAGGTTACTACTAATTTCAGGTGAAATGGCTTAAGATCAGCATTTAGGTGAAGTGACTATCAGAGTGAGGGTCAGAAAACTCTTTATAAAGCTTTCAGATCAATCTCCACGCCTGCTGTTTTTGTGTGAATAAAAAAAGTGCACGAAGAGAGAGCGAGTTGGAGGAGGTGTCTCTGGAGAGTGTGTTCATGAAGTGCTTTGGATTGTGCATGCGTTTAAGATGGCAGACGCAATGTGCATGCCAATGATGAGGGGCTCCACTCTCACGCAGCACCACAGGGAAAGCACACACTCTTTCTGCATCACAAATACGCTCATCTGACTGGTGGGCTCTTGATGTTTACACACACTTATACACATGCTCCAGCACAGGTATGCTCGTCCAGTGGATAGGATGTTGACAGTAACACATACGCACACATGGCAATTGCACCCAGTCTCATTATGAGGTGAGAATGGCACCACTACATAATTTAAGGAATGTGTCTTGGTCACCTGAATGGTGCAGAGCAGGATGAACTATAGAGACAGAAATGAGGGGTGGCATTCTGCAGATGATGACAGAATGAAAATGCATGAGAATTGGGAGAAGAAGAAAAAACAAAAAAAAAAAGGATAATGTCAGCTGCGGTTGCCGGTTCACTCCAGGGACAGGAGAGAAAATGTCAGATTGAAATCAACGTGTTCCCACAGCTGTTTCCTGCTTCTGAAATCACATCATTTCCAGACCAGCCAATGACATCCTGATAACATTAATGACAGCTTCTAATGAAAGATGGATGAGATCTGCTTATTTCTGTTGTGTAAATCGATAGTCCTGTTTTTATTGGAACAGGGAGGTGAAGTAATTAGTGACCTTAATGACTGTACTGGATATTCAGTTTCATCTGTTTCTTTTATTGGATGTATTGACAAAATCATAAACAACTGACCTTAAACTGTCCTGTAAAAACTGGTGTGACTGAATAAAAGAGAGAATGCTTTAGTATTTGTTTATTCTTATTTATTATTCTTATTTATACTGCTGCAATGAAAGTACCATAATATTGCTTTGTTTTGTGATTTGTGTTTTTCATGGTGAAACCATGATATTCTTGTAAGTATGATTTAACTGTCATTGTATATGAAAATGTTAATCATTCAGTACCATAAAAAGTAGCACTGTATTTTGATAGTGTGTCACTGTATCAAGGTACCTCAGCAGTACCTTTTTGAAAAGAATGTCTTAGGAAGGATCTGAATGCATCATTCCTTTTTTTTTATTTTTTATGAAACTAACAAAATGTGTTGAAATGTGATTTATCTTTTCAGGAGTGTCTTTTAACAGTGTATATACTCAGATTTGGAGGGTGCTACTTCATCTTGCAGCTGATCCATTTCCAGATGTCTCTGATCTGGCCATGAAGGTTCTCAACAGCATCGCATACAAGGTACAGACATTCCTGGGAGCCTAATTACATCTGCCCCATTTCACTGTGCTCACATATTTCTATCTGCTGTTTCTTCTTATATCTATATACGTATTTGCATTTAGTGTTATTTCATTTGTAAGTGTTACAGGTCCAGAACATTTTGCGCTACAAGTATTGTAGACTAGAACATTGTGTTTTATTCTTAAAGAAATATTCCAGGTTCGGTACATGGTAAGCTCAGTCGACAGCATTGTAGTGTAATGATTCAACTCGTCCCTCCTTTTTTATTTATTTTTTATTGGTTTTACAGTAGATGATTATGCATTTAAAGAAGTGTGCCATAATGATAGAAAAAGGTAGATTACTTTGAATGGGAGAATTATGAGTATAGATGCCTAACCTAGTTTTGTAACACACATTTACTTAGTCACTATTGTGACCCAATTAGTGTCATAAAAGGTTTTAAACTTTAATAATTTGCTGATGCCAAAAAAACACAACAACAAAGCAACCAATAAGTAACAGGTATAGTCACAATTTAACTTAAACAATGGAAATAAAACGCTGGGGCAAATTAATAAAATGTCCCCATGTTTCAACTAAAATGAATGATTAATAAAACAAGCTTGTGATTTGATATCTTTTTCCCACATAATTATTATAATTTCTAATATTTGTATTTTTGAAAATATTAAGTAATGTGACAATACTGACATTTAGCATAGCCTATAAATGCATGTATTATATAGGCTGCCACTTTTAATGGTCCACTGCAAAGTAAACCGCTTTTTAATTTTTTACAGCAAGAATGATATAACATAGGATTCAATTATATAAATAATACTGCACACCTGTTTAATGTGTAAAAATCTAAAATGCGGTGTTTTGCAAATGCAGCAGCGGTGGATATATATAGATAGATAGATATAGATATAGATATATATAGATATGTGTATGTTATGTATGTGTATGTTTTGTATAGCTGGCTAATGAGCGGTCTGTAAACTTGGGTCTGTATAAAAGGTGTTTATTGTGTTTGAACTAGTTTTGAGTATGGTACACTTGGCAGTGCACAAAGAACTGGTGAGAGCATGTCTGTAGAGAGCGGCATATTTTTGATGAGAGTGGCAAAAAACTGTCAAGGAAAGGTTGTGTGGAATGCCCTTATATAAAGTTGGTTTGGGTGTGTTTTATGAAAAAGACTCACCTCGTGCACACGGCTGCTTATTTAGAATACTCCAAATTCACTAACATTACAACGAGGTTAAGAAAAATTAACGTGCTTAATGCAGTGAAATGGATCAAGAATGCACTTTTAGCTCTAATCATAAATCTTAGTCTGATATGAGTGTCGAGTAATCATTAAGTATGGTATATATCAAAGTTCTTTTATTACCATCTGATACCTTGCAATTCCATACTGCCACAGGTCCTTTTTTTAAGAATCCAGAAAACATGCGCTTATGTGTTTAACGTGTCCACACATACACAAGCCCACATACAACATCTGAGCCTTATACGCGTCCTACTTTTAAACTTTCCACATTCAGCCCTGTTTGTTATTAAGCAAATGCAATTAAAAAGAAACGGAGAGGCACCCGTAAGTTAAGAAGCAAACAACCACCGCTGACTTCTGTCTCTGAGTATCTGCTGTTCAAGCTGTGTCAGTAGCCTGCTTCCTCTGATACTCCTCATACTGTATATGGCCTACGAGTCCCTACCCACGTTGCACAGTGTTAGTGCATAACATTCTGCTAATGAATTAGCCTGAGCACAAAGAGCACTTCCACTCACAGACTTATGTTCCATATGCTGCACTGTGTCAGTGTAACTAGATGAAACTAGACACTGCTAACTTTACATTATCAATTGCTGTTTTCTAAATATTGAAGCTTGTCCAGTGACAATTGACTTTTTCCAACATCAAGCAGTATATAATTTTTTTTAATTCACATTGTTTTCTATGTAGCTTTACTACACTGAACAAAATTATAAATGCAACACTTTTGTTTTTGCCCCCATTTTTCATGAGCTAAACTCAAAGATCTAAGACTTTTTCTATGTCAAGTCAAGTCACCTTTATTTATATAGCGCTTTTAACAATACAGATTGTGTCAAAGCACTTAACAGTATCAAATTGGAGGATAGAGTGTCAGTAATGTATAATGATAAGATTAAACACTAAATTTTCAGTTAAAGGCATTTCATTATTGAATTCAGAGATGTCATTGCCTAGCTCAGTTTAAATAGTATCTGTGCAATCAAATCGACGATAATCGCTAGAAATTAAGTCTCCCCGACTGAGCAAGCCAGAGGCGACAGCGGCAAGGAACCAAAACTCCCTCTGTGACAGAATGGAGAAAAAAACCTTGGGAGAAACCAGGCTCAGTCGGGGGGCCAGTTCTCCTCTGGCCAGACGAAACCCGCAGTTCAATTCCAACCGCAGCCATGTCAGACTGTGTAAAGGGCTTATCTGATTAACCATGGTCTGTACACAAAAGGCCTATTTCTCTCAAATATTGTTCACAAATCTGTCTAAATCTGTGTTAGTGAGCACTTCTCCTTTGCCGAGATAATCCATCCACCTCACAGGTGTGGCATATGAAGATGCTGATTAGACAGCATGATTATTGCACAGGTGTGCCTTAGGCTGGCCACAATAAAAGGCCACTCTAAAATGTCGCAAGTTTTGAGGGAGTGTGCAATTGGCATGCTGACTGCAGGAATGTTCACCAGAGCTGTTGCCCGTGAATTGAATGTTCATTTCTCTACCATAAGCCATCTCCAAAGGCGTTTCAGAGAATTTGGCAGTACATCCAACCGGCCTCACAACCGCAGACCACGTGTAACCACACCAGCCCAGGACCTCCACATCCAGCATCTTCACCTCCAAGATCGTCTGAGACCAGCCACCCAGACAGCTGCTGCAACAATTGGTTTGCATAACCAAATAATTTCTGCACAAACTGTCAGAAACCGTCTCAGGGAAGCTCATCTGCATGCTCGTCGTCCTCATCGGGGTCTCGACCTGACTGCAGTTCGTCGTTGTAACCAACTTGAGTGGGCAAATGCTCACATTCGATGGCGTCTGGCACTTTGGAGAGGTGTCCTCTTCACGGATGAATCCCGGTTTTCACTGTACAGGGCAGATGGCAGACACCGTGTATGGCGTCGTGTGGGTGAGCGGTTTGCTGATGTCAATGTTGTGGATCGAGTGGCCCATGGTGGCGGTGGGGTTATGGTATGGGCAGGTGTATGTTATGGACAACGAACACAGGTGCATTTTATTGATGGCATTTTAAATGCACAGAGATACCGTGACGAGATCCTGAGGCCCATTGTTGTGCCATTCATCCACGACCATCACCTCATGTTGCAGCATGATAATGCACGGCCCCATGTTGCAAGGATCTGTACACAATTCCTGGAAGCTGAAAACATCTCAGTTCTTGCATGGCCAGCATACTCACCGGACATGTCACCCATTGAGCATGTTTGGGATGCTCTGGATCAGCGTATACGACAGCGTGTTCCAGTTCCTGCCAATATCCAGCAACTTTGCACAGCCATTGAAGAGGAGTGGACCAACATTCCACAGGCCACAATCAACAACCTGATCAACTCTATGCGAAGGAGATGTGCTGCACTGCGTGAGGCAAGTGGTGGTCACACCAGATACTGACAGATACCCAATACAGTAAAACTGCACATTTTAGAGTGGCCTTTTATTGTGGCCAGCCTAAGGCACACCTGTGCAATAATTATGCTGTCTAATCAGCATCTTGATATGCCACACCTGGATGGAGTATCTCGGCAAAGGAGAAGTGCTCACTAACACAGATTTAGACAGATTTGTGAATAATATTTGAGAGAAATAGGCCTTTTGTGTACATAGAAAAAGTCTAAGATCTTTGAGTTCAGCTCATGAAAAATGGGGGCAAAAACAAAAGTGTTGCGTTTATAATTTTGTTCAGTGTATTAAGAATGCTGAGGGAACATTCGTTCTAGTCAGTTGTTTTGTACAGTTCCCTCTCTCATATGTTTCATTGGTAAGTCTAATTAATTATTGGTTTGTTGAGAATGTATATGAACAGATAAAAAATATTGACGTGAATATTTTGTTAATTTTCTGTTCATTGCTATTTACAGTATTTGATCTTTTCGATCTTTTTTTTCTTTCTTTCACTATAAATGTGTAAATTTGAGGCTTGTTTTTATACTAGTGAATATAAATCAGCAGTTTGATATTGTGCCATTGTGATTTTAATTTGCTGTGCTGTGTACTAAAATAGCAGATCTTCAATCTTCAATTTACTATAGTTAGCTTTTTTCCCTGGGTGTCTTGATAACAGATTCTTTGCTCAAAAGAGTAGCTTTAACTGCTTCAAATTATGACTAGCTAGTAGCTTGGCAAACTACATTGTCAAAGCGCTTCCTCAAAATTACATTGCTCAAGGGTTTCCAGAAGTTCAGCTTAACTGCTAACTTAAAACAGTGGCAATCTTTACATGGCCACATTTTTTTGTTTTTGATTTTGGTTTTCTGTTCATTTGAGTTCATATAAGTTTTGCTGAATTTACTTTTTTCGAATCCATGTTCATGATTTTGCCAAAAGCAACACTTAGAATTTACTTAGAAGTGGCTTCCTATGTGGTTCTCAGAGGTCTATGAGGCTTCACTAATTAATATATTTGTCATAACATTACTCTCAGTTTGACATCATCTAGCATAAGCAAGATGCCGAGAGACTCTGGCAAATACACATTTACTGCAGACTGATTCGCTTTACTAAAAATCTTCTTTTCATACACCATACTGAGCTATGTTTTTAAGTTGAAGCTTGAGTGTTGTTATAATCCCCTGTTACAGAGTTCAAACTGTAGAGAGGAGGCGTAGTCGGAGTTCCAAAATCCTCTGACAGAGTATCAGACATTCGTCCTTGTTTTCTCAGGTCTGCTTGCATCATGTCTACATCAGCTTGAGCCTGATTGCAGCCAAATAACTAACAATGGATTTTTGAGTTTTAAAGTGTTTTTTCTTTTTTTCTTTTTTTTTTGAGTACCAGCTACATAAGCACTTCAGTGCTTTTTGTTAGACACTGATTAACTTTGAAAAGTCTCTAAACCATGATTGCAGAACTTTCAAAGGTTGCTTAAATTTCCAATAATCAAACTTGTTTTGTCTTTGACCTTTCTTAAGTTCCTGAGCAGCAGGTGACAATGAGTGCCAATTTGTCATGCTGACATTTGTGCTGTGATACTCAGATAGACCTGCTGAGTCCAGTCAGTGCAAAATAACACACACCACACACACACCCCTCTATCAGAGCCTGTTATGTTCTAACTTATGTTCTAGTTTACTCATACTAGCACTAAAAGTACAGTATAAATTCACTGATGAAAGGAAAGTGCATCATTTTAAGTATGCAGAAAGACAATACACCACCACTGAGAGTGATATACTACTATAATACAAAATTGCATCTTGTTACTACAAATCCTACTGTAGTGATATCAGATGTTAGTTAGCCTAACACGGGACACCACTAAATGCAGTGATTTTAGATTTAAGTAGCACCACCAGTGTAATGGCTTTGGGCTTAAATATTAATATTAATATTTCGTTTTGGTCATACTATTTTATGGGGCACCAGCCAAGGAATTTGTCCTTGACAATAAAGAACAATCATGGAAGATTGTTGAATAAATAAGAATGACAAATAAATTATAGGAAGTTGTAGTCTGACCAATCTGAAGGATTTGTGAGATATCGTTAACTTGTAGAGCCTTTTTACTGTATTATCAACACAAGGGAAGACTCAAGTGTAATAAAAAAGGGTTTTATTAACAAAGGGATAGACAAGAGTAATTAACAACTACTAAGTGGATACAATGAATGGATAAAGTGCAAAAGATTGATAAATGGAAGTGACTGAGTTGGATGTTACAATGGACGTTATCTTATGAAAAGATAAACTGAAGTTTCCTGGAAGTAATAAGGTATTCTAGGTTCACCTTATTCTAGGTTCAACAAATAAATCGAGGGATTATTTATTAAATGACATCAGTTATATAGAATCTAATGCAAATTAGATAATCATAAACTGACAATACACTAATGCCAGCGGTCTCTGGAAAGAGGTTTGGAAAGAGTGATATTTATGTTCTGCCTGGTCATGTGCTGAGTCTAAGCGGCGACGTTTTCCACTTGTTGTCACAGTGGAAGGAAAGGAGTCGGATCCGTTTCACAGTCTTGAACACGAAGCACTGTTGGACGATGAGAAGGCGGGGTTTGCAAGTTGGCACCTTTCAGATCCAGCATTCTGATTGGCTGATGCTGTCAGAGGTGGCCATGGTATGGCCTCTCTCTGGCATGAGGTCTATTTGCATAGTTAAAGTCCACGTTTGCAACAATGTCTTTACTGTTTTTCCTATGCATTATTCACTTTTCAAACCAATTCCAGATTAACCTACACATTGTGTTGAAAGTATGAAGACCAAACACCAATGGGTAATGCTGAACATAACTTTCCACGTGTTGTGTGGAAAGGAGTCTTCCCATCTTGACCGTTGTTCACTACACTACTAAAAAACTACTAGAAATGATAAATCATTCAGGCACTTTTTACATTTTTTTAACTACTATTTGCATATTTAGGACAGCGGTGCATTCAAATAACTAACTTTAATGATCTAGGATCTCATTTTTCATGTTTACACTTCAAGTATATATAAATTCAGTCTCACATGAGAATCAGATAAGATTAGCTTATATTTTGTTTTTCATAAATTATTAATGGTGTGCAAGTATAGTTTTGTTTAATGGTGCTCCACCCCCGTGCCACTGCGATGCCTCTGCTTTTATCCTTCTACATTAGATCTTGGATTTAAATAATACAACAGATTTGGATTTAGAGGAAAAACATAGCAGCGAACTATGAAATTATGTGTTTGTGCAAACTACGTTAAATAAGGAGTATAATTTTAGGGCATCATATATGCTCATGATGCATGGCTTTTCTAAAAGGTAAGCATCTTAATTATCAAAATGCATTGTGACAAGCTAGGTGGGGGGGAAAAATCAAGTGGAAATGCATTTGCCCTTAATTTAGTAATAAAATAAATAAATATTTAAAAATGTGTAATAAAAACAAATTATTATAACTAATATTTATAATGTGTGAAGCATTTATTATTTTTTAAAGTATCATGCTGCTAGCTTATCAACATAGTAGCAGCAAACTCTATTGAAGACAATTGTAAGTTGTTGCTTCTGAGGACTTAAACTACAGAACATAATGGAAGTTTTACTTTGACACTTTTAGTGTAGACACCTTCAAGCCACTACGGTGCTTAATGTCAGTGGACACTCAGTCTTATAGCAAGGCAAATAGCTAGATTTTTGGAACATAGCTAGTGTCTCTCATTTATGGGGTTTGTAACTAAGAACATAAATAATGTGTTTATTTATATCCGATTTATTTGGTCTTATAAATAATCTTTTCTCTCTCCAGTCCCTATCACTGATTATTGTGTACATTTCTATAATCTGTATCATATCTTTTCAATATTCATATCTATTTTCTTTTTAACTTAATGAATATGTGGGAGACAAACACAGTCATTTTAATGTTTGATCTGCAGCCCAAACACAGAATAACTTTATTTCCGTCTACTCAATCATGATGAATCTACCTCTCTTTCGCTTCCCAGCAGGTTTTAGCATATAAATCAGATTAGACCATCTCTCCAGATGGCAATGAGAGGAAGGGATTGTTAACTAGATTTAGATGAAGCAGATAAGTCAACTCGCTGTGTTTTTATAAACGGCACATTTTCAGATTTTTACCATTTTAGGCTGCGATTATTGTTATGAGGAAGAGTTTTGCTGTTACTTTTGTCTCTAGGATTGCAGCTCAAACAGAGATGCATTCTCTATATTTGTATACATTAATTTTTACTACATTTGACTTACAATACTACGGGGCCACCAGAAAGTTTTTTTTGTTTGTTTTTTTTTGTCTTTTTTTTCCCTAGCACTTAGATGCAAAACTTTTAAATGGCACAGTAGGCACTGTTGTACAGGTACAGTAGATGGTAAATTTAGACTGTTAATGTAGGTTTAACTTAAATTTTTGCTGCTTTTGATGTATAGTACTCAGGACTATGTGATGCACAGTTTTAGACTTTTACATTTTTGTAATGCATCTGCCTTCTACTACTGCTTCTCACATCAGGCCACCCTGAACGCTCGCACACAGAGGATTCTGGACTCAGGATCTCTGACCCAGTCAGCACCTGCCAGCCCCACCAGCAAAGGAACACTCATACATCAAGCAGGGTGAGTTATAAATACTTAAATATGTATTTAATTTGCTTAAAATCAGCGTCAGGACCGTATAGTCACCTGGAATGATTTTGTTTTTTTTTAAATAACAGGTGACAAAGCAGAATGTAATAGCTTGTGCATCTCTCTTATTTTCCTCTCCTTTGCATTTATTAAACAGCATCCTGCTCTTATGTTTATTGGCTGTGCTTGGCTATTGCTGTTGATTTTGTTTTAACATGCAGCATTGCAATGCATGCTGGCCCTGTTCTTTTGCAGCGCATTAATCTGTGTGTTATGGCCATGCTTGTTGGTGTTGTAGTGCTTCCCACAGATCCAAACGCTCTTCATCTCCCTCCAGCGGATCTCCACCTATGCCTGGTGCCTCCAGCTCCAGCCTCACCAATGAAGTGCCCAAACCGCCAGTCCGAGAGGGGCCGCCCTCTCGTCCACCATACACACCAACTCTGGGTGGTCAGGCGCCCCACTCGCAGCAGTTCCCACGCACCAGGAAGATGTTTGACAAGGGCCCTGATCAGGTAAAACAGTGATGTTGGTTTCCCACAGATCTATCCACAACCAGCTGTACTGTCTTTTTGACATGTCAAATTATTTAGGAAAACTGTGTTTTGCATTCTTGTGGTTTTCCTATTTTGTGGCACAGACACAAAATGAATCCACTAACAATGATACCACTCATAGCCCAGTGTCCAAGGCCTTGGAAGCCTTCAATATTCATTTTATATAGAGCATAAAACCTTTGTTAGATGACTAGAGCCTCAGTAGTCTCCAGTTAAAGAAGGAAAATATATCTCTGATGTATAAGAAACCTGTAAGACGCATAAAGATGTGTCTCATCTCTGGATGAGAGAAAATGGGGACTATGGATGAACATAATATAAATAAAAATATTTAAATATTTTTAATAATTTTTAAATGATGTAAATAACTAAAAATAATGAATAATGAAATAATTTCAAATGAAATTAGTATTTCATATTCATATAATTGAAAAGAACTGAACTGAGCTGGATGTTGACGTCACTAAATAAACAATGAACTGACTTTAACTGAATGTTCATATAACTGTTTTTGGCAAACAGTTGCATAAGAAGCAGAATAAAGCACAGTCAGAAGGTCATTATACAAGACCTAATCACCCTGTCAGGGTTTATTTGGTGATTCAGTTACGTATTGTCACTTATGTGTTTTTATATATAAATTTATACTTTTATATAGCAAGGATGAATTAAATTCCATTAATTTCCATTTTAAATAAATGCTGTTCTTTTGAACATTTTTATTGATCAAAGAATCCTGAAAAAAAGTGACAGTTTCCATAAAATATGTATAATAGTAAGTTAAATGTTACTCGATAATTATTAAAATGAACTGTTTGAACATTTATAATAGTACTGTAAGAGATGTTTCTTGAGCATATTAGAATGATTTTTGAAGGAGCGTGTGACTGAAGATTGGAATAATGACTGCTGAAAATTCTGCTTTGCCATCACAGGAATAAAGTGCCTTTTAAAATATATAGTAAAATAGGTTATTTTATAGTTTAATAATAATTCACAATATTATTGTTTTTACAAATAAATGCAGTCCTGATGTGCATAAGACTTATTTCAAACTAAATTAAATGATTAATGCTCTTTTTTTTTTTTAGTTGTCATGTAATAACTTTTGCCAATTCAGTTGCATGTTGTCATTTGTCTGTGTATTTCTCAGACTGCTGAGGATGGAGATGAGACAGCTGCTCACAGGAACTTCATCAGTGTGAGTCTGCAGACGGGTCTTTGCGACTGGAGTGCCAAATACTTTGCTCAGCCTGTCATGAAGGTGAGTGCTGCACAGATCAGAAGTCAGATCTAATTAATTTACTTCTAAAGCAAACAAATTCAGTTAATGTATTGACTTCAGATCATTACTTAAGATTTAATTAGGCTGATTTAAACATGTTGATTAAGCAATTAAAAATGTAATGATATTAGTAAATGGATGTGAAAGAGTTGGAGCCCTCTTCTAATATTATCAAAAAGCAATTTGCCAGAAAGTGAAGTGAAAGTTAGTGATGAAGTGTCTCAGGATTATGTGTGTGATCATTTGCTCATTATGACACAAACAGTGGTTCAGTTCCAAAACCTAGTGAAGTCCTTGTCTGTCTACTGCCTACAGCCTTCTAGTCAAGAACAGTGTCCTAACCAAAATGGAAACTGTGAGGTTTGGTGCCAAGAACCCAACAACCTTATTAAAAACCTTAACAAGGTTTAACAAACCTTAACAACCTTAACAAACCTTATTTTTTTTAAAAACAAGGTATAAACAAGAGCTGACAGACACCAAGTCTGGTGCTACCTTTAACAGTAAGGACACTAGGAGAAGTGAAAGCAAAGCAAGCATCAGATGCAGAAGAACAATCCAAAGGGTGAATACACAGGAAAAATCAGAGCCAGGCAGGAGATAGTAATGCTATCAGAATTTTTACATAAAAATCATCATAATTTAGAAGTAATAGGCTTTTTTCTGTTCTGTTTTGACTGCCCTCATCAGATCGCTCTGTTTGAATAGGCGTGGCGGATTATAGACTCGGAAGTAAACGCCCACCCACTGCTATGATTGGATAACAGTTGTGAATGTTTGACAGCCTACATCCTTCACAGATGGATGCTGCTGTGATTTAAGTTAAAAACGCATAAATACTCAGTACATATCAAACGATCTGTCATAACAGACACAGCAATAGTGTGTACATAATAATAAAAACAGTTACTTACACTTGTGTGGTGCAACATTACTGTCGGTTTAGTTCTAATCTTTCTGAAAATTCTGTGAGGAGTTGTGCCTTGTCTGTAAACGTATCTGCGGTAAAATGAAGTGAATAAAGGACCAAGTTCTTACTGACACGGTCTGGAACTTCATGAAATATAAAGTTCATCCACTCTTTTCTAAGGTTGGGATCAGAAGAAAGTCAATGCAAAGACAGACTGTATTTTTCCACAGCTGGCACTGCACAGCATCTTCATGGCCATTTTGATATATGGAGCACATAACATCTCCCACTGAAGCCATATTGACGGTCTGGCCTTCTATAACGACACACTAACTCACAAATAGGTTAAGACCAAGTTGTGGGCATTTATTCACAAAAACTTAAGCAGGTAGGTAAACAGGTAGGTCAGCTTTATCAAAAGATGTAGATACTAACTGATGAATAAAACAGTTAAGTCAAGTCACCTTTATTTATATAGCACTTTATACAATACAGATTGTGTCAAAGCAGATTTACAGTGTTAAACAGGAAAAACGTGTGCTGATAATGCTGGAGGACAATAAATTAAAGTAAATTTTTCATTTAAAGTCAGTTTGATTCAGTGATGTTATCATCAAGCTCAGTTCAGTTCTTTTCAAATAGTGTCTGTGCAATCAAGTCGACAGTATTGCCAGAAATTTTGTCCCTAACTAAGCAAGCCAAAGGTGACAATGGCAAGGAACCAAAACTCCATCGCTGACAGAAATGGAGATAAAACTCTTGGGAGAAACCAGGCTCAATCCGGGGGCCAGTTCTCCTCTGGCCAGAAGAAACCAGCAAGGTGCGTTTAATTCCAGGCTGCAGTGCAAGTCAGATTGAGCAGAGGACTCATCTGGCTCTTGTGGTCTTGTGCCGATAGTCGATGTCTAGGTGACCAGGTTTTCACTGGGGATCTGTCTCTAGGGCTCATCAAAACAGGTAACAGTCACTTTCTTCTTACAGGGAACAGAAGGTATATCCACAGCGGCAGGGACTACAACTAAGGATCTTGGCATTACAGGTAAGTATCAACAGGTAACAGTCTTTCTCTTCCCACAGAGTCTTTAGTAAACAAGGAACTATAGCTAAGGATCTTGGCTTAACAGCATTCACAGAACGATTGCAAGCAAGAGATAGCTAAAACAGGAACTGTTACAGATCAGAGCCCTCCAGCAGGGATGTACTGAATACAGGTACCTCCAGCATCAAACAAATCATTAAGTAATACCAAACAGCAGGACACAGGCTGACAAAAGGAACAGGCAACTCATGACTATAGCTGCGTCCCAATTTAGAGACTGAATTCAAAGGCCACACCTTCACAGGCTGTGAATTTTGAACCGAGTGTTGTTTAAATGGGACTGTCTAGCCTACAGAGGATTTATCTTGTCGCCTAGCAACTGTGATAGCTGCGTTTGACAACAGTAACATTTGTACTGGGCTTTTTTGAAAGTGATATTAAACTGGCCGAAAACAAAACAGTGTTCTGTCTAAATATGTTCACTTTAGTCCATTTCTGTAAAAAACAAAGAGTATTAACTATAAAATTGCATTTTATTACAATCCAAGTCAACATTTTAACTGCTTTAAAGTTTTTTTTTTATTGTTACGTTTGTAGAATTAGATATTCAAGTAAGTTGAAACCCAGTGCTTACATTTAAAAGTGTAATTCTCTCAAAAAAAAATACTGTCGACACTGGCACACAATGGATTCTACATGTAGGGTAGGGAAGACCGCAAAAGGGGCCATCTGTTAAAGTCTTCATAGCCTGAGAAACGAAGAGTGCATTTCCAGGCCACATTTTAAGGAGCCTTTTAATTAGGACAGCCTTTTGTCACACCTTTGTCCTTCAAATGTGGTCCAAACACTCTGATAATAAGACACAGGTAAGTCTTGTTAACACTTAGGAGACTGAGAGTGGGTGCGAGAAGGAGAAAGTGGGGCAGAGTCCAGAGTGCACATGACGTCTCGTGTATGCAGATTTTAAGGACCCACATAAGGTGAGAAAACAGTGAGGTAAGATTTCGTGACCCAATAAAAGTTACGTTGTTCTGTTTCCATGGTGATGGCTCTCCCAAGAGAGTGTTTTTCTTCAGCCGATTTTCTTTATTTCAGAAAGAGGAGAAAACCCTTTTTGCCTGTTCCCAGCCAAACTAGATCTGCCAATCCTCATTGTCCCTGGAGGGGACTCCCTCGCACACATATAAAACTGCTGCTGCTGCAGTAATCAGTATGCTGTCCCATAAACCAATATTTAAAACACACACTAACAAAAGCACTATGTTTCTACCATGTTATTTTGGCATGTTCCATGGTGTACTATGTACGTACCATGACGTATAGCAATGGTAATCCTTCAGAACCATGGTAATATCTAATACCGCGACTACTACACTGCACCGCCACAGCATTTCAGTAAGAAAGGACTATATTTAGCAGTTGTTTGTATTTATCATGTGCAAATGAGAGTATTGTTTTGTTCTTTGTCTCTAAGCAGAGACATGGGTGTTGTGTGTGTGTGTGTGTGTGTGTGTGTGTGTGTGTGTGTGTGTGTGCGTGCGTGCGTGCATGTGTGTTTTGTGTCCAGTCCTGAGGCAGTATATGCATCCCATCAGTATGTGATCAGTTAGGAACACACACAGCCTATGGCACAGAACTGAGAGTAATACCTCATGTTTACTGTAAGAGAACAAGACACATTAATAATCAATAATGTGTTGGAGACAAAACAACATAAAACATCAAGAAAGGAGCATATACAATCTAATATATACATAACTGGTAGTTCCAGTCCTTGATTCTGATTGGTCAACAGATGTGTTTTATTCATGTTAAAACACTGATATGACCACTTCACCTAAAGGTTTTGTGTATCACTGCACAACATCCTTAGCAACCACCCCTAGCAACATAATCAATATAGCATCAAAACAGTTTGGTGAGTTATGTATTTCAGCAGAATTAACAGTTTATTAGTTGTGTAATGAACAGTGTTGGGCACGTTACTTTAAAAAAGTAATTAGTTATAGTTACTAGTTACTTCTCACAAATAGTAACTGAGTTACATCATTATAAAAGTAACTAATTACCAGGGAAAGAAACTATTGCGTTACTTTTTAAAAAATGTTCAAATGTCAAATAACTTTGGATGCCCCCAATATTAAATGTTAAATTAATTAAATGAACACTAAAAATAATAAATTATTATTATAAAACATTGTACATTAATCTACACTATTTATCTACTGACACTTAGTATCAATCAGTCAAGCATTATAATATAATATTATGATAATTTTAATATTATATGACGATAGAACTTTAGTAATTAGAATAACCAAGTATGAATGAATATTTGTCATCAATATAAAACGCACTAAGGATTAATGAGCTGCTGGGTTCATGCATATTAATCACGTTGTCTGCGTTCGCTAGAATTGATTTGCTGAAATCAAAACAGGGACGATAATAGGTGAGCGCCAGCCAATGAGATTGTCGTTTGCGCATTAGTTCCGCCCACTACCAGAGAAACCGGCAGTTCTTAAAAGCTGAAGAATTCCAAAGGAACTCCGTTATTATATCAGGACTCTGCTCCTCCAGCTGCACCTCGTCGCTCCGTCCCACCAGCTCCGTTGGGCTCCTTCCTCCCGCCAGCTCCACCTTGGTCCTCAGTCGCTCCGCCGCCGTTGGTCGGCCCCCTGGAGTCGCCATTCCTCCTCCATGGCTCCTCCCTCCGTTGGCTCCACCATGTGCCATCATAGCTGTGGCCTGGGTCCTGCTGTGCTCCTCCTCCTCTGGGCCCCTCCTGTCTCCTTCCTGGCTCCTCCCTGCTTCGTCGCCGCCCTGGTCTTCGTCTGCCCGCTCCCCCCTCCCTGGTGAAGTTGTTACGGGGGGGAGTAATGTCACGCACCTGGACTGTTTTGTTGTGTTTTTGCTCCTCATGTGCCCCGTGACCCAGTTTCTTCCCTGTCTGATTAGTTAATTCCCTGCACCTGTGTTTTCCCAATTATCCTGTGTTTAAAAGCCCCCGTCTGTTCAGTTAGGTTTTGTCGGGTCTACTCGTGATGTACTTGTCAACTCCAGCCTAAGTTGTGGATTATCCCTTGTGTTCCTTTATTAAAAGACATTTGATGTTTATTCGTGCTCCTGCGTGTTGTTCCTGACAGCAGACCATGACACCTACTGATTATTTGTACACACAATCCTCCCTCCTTTCCTCAAGAAGAGTTCAATCACTCTGTTGTACAGGTTATTTGTGCGTTTCAGTTCCAACAATAAGTCCTTTTCTATCGCCATGGAGGCTAATGCTGAAAGTTGAGTCTTTCCAGTCATATTTCTGGCATAAGTTTTAATTTGCTTTAGGGCTGAGAATGTTCATTCAACAGAAGCAGTGGACACAGGGATAGTCACCACCAAACATGCCAATGTGTACAGCTGCCTCATGCTCTCACCCAGATTTTTCTGCTGAAGGAAATCAAGGAGATCAGTGGAACTTTTGCCTTTAAAATCAGTCATGGCATACAGTAGTCAGTTCTTATTTAGCCAGGACAGATCGAATAGTGTTCTTTGACTCCACGCTAAGCTGGAGAATGCTGTATGCAGGAATTTTTTTCCAGTATGTCTGAAACTGCTGGGGGTCGAGGATGGAAACATTAATTTTTCATGGTCTTGAAATCTATTCCGTATCTGGCAGAGAATGTTGTCCAGAACATTTCTTTGGAATTGGTTGTAGTATCCACGAAGGTCTCCTTGTGCTAGGCCTCTCTGTACACACGGAGCACATGAGATGCGCGCAGTGGCTTCATAGACCTTCACCCTTGCCACACAGAATTGTACATCCAATGTTTTGTTCTGTAGTTTTGCAAATAGCCCATCTGAATGCTCAAAAATCCCATTAAATGTGTGAAGCAAAAACAAAACTCAATCATCGAGACGTCCATTATATCCATCAGCACAATGCACAGACCTTGTCAAGCTCATCATGATATTCCAGTATGTGGTGAAACAGCTCCTTTAGGACACACTTCTCAAAGACTGTACTGACCAATCTCGATGTGTATTGCCACCGCGTTGGTGCAACACGAGGAAGACGCCACAGGCAAATATCGTCCAGTAGTTGCGTGCGCCTAGGGGATCTGGAGAAAAATAGGCCATTTAGTTGGTCAAAAAAGATCTTGCATTCTTTAAGCTTGGAATCCCCTTGAGTCAGTACTAAATTCAACCAATGTGCATAGCAGTTAATAAGGCCATAGGTGCTCTCTCCTGAAGTTTCATCTGCAACCCATTTAGTCCAGATGACATGACAGCTGCACCATCGAAACACCTTGCCACAACTTTAACTAGACATTCATATTTCTCCGATAAACAAGAGCAGCGATGTCATTGGCTCGCTTGCCACTAGTAGCATCTTCAAATCTGACAAACCGCTCCTTGACACCTGTGTCCATCACATAATGCAGGACCAGTGCAAGCTGCACTGCATTACTCATGTCTGTCATCTCGTCTATCATAACAGCAACGAAAGTTGCTTTAATGATCTCCTTTCTTATTTGTTCTCTCATCACTGCAGTAGCAATAATCAGGTTGTTTTTTATTTTGCCTGACATCCCAGAAAACACTTTGTTAGTGGACAGGTGGTGATGTAAGTCTGTATTTTTCTCAGGAAGAAAAGATAGAAGCTCCAAATAGTTGCCTCTATTTGTGGATCCAGAGCTTTCATCGTGTCCTTTAAATGAAAGTTCCTGTTTACCCAAAAATGCTGTCTAAAATAGTCTATTAGTCTTTTCAATATTTCCCTATTTTTCTTCACCTTTTCATTGTGTAGCTCCGTTTCCCTGTCAGGAACTATTTTTAGTGGAAAATAGTAACTTCAAAAAAGTAACATATCAGTACATACATTTTTTGCTTTAATATTTGTATTCTGTAGTAACTGTTTTTTAAAAGCAAAAAGGTATGAGAGGCCGTGCTGTACAAAACCATTTCCTTGGGTGTTGTCTTGTTGTTGCCACTCCAGTGGTCCTGTTGTTTGCACCGAAGACCAGAAACTAATTCACAATACCAGAAGTTTAATTGACTTGATGAATCCCTGAAGTTTTGATTGTGTACAAGCTGGTGTGTATATATTGGGGGTGGGGTGGGGGTGATGTTGGAAACGGTATAGGTCAGGGTGCAATGGAGGTCGACCATGATTTTCACCTGCTTGTTCTCTTAACCAGGTTGAGTTAATTTCCTCAACACATCATACAATGACAGTTTCCAAACCAAAGACAGAATGTAGTCCAAAGAGCCTTATAATAACTTTGATGGTTATTATGTAATTATAGAATAATTATTATAGTTCCCTGTTGAGTCAATTACAAAATAAGACTTTGTCTATGTATTATATATATTTTCTAATAAATATTGTGTAAATATTTTTTTATTTAATGTAATCAGTTTTGTATGTGATTATATTATATTACAGATTTATCTATTTGTATTATATTAGTTATCAGCCACCCTGCACTTTAAATATCATAATGGATCGGTCATTAAAAAAATCCATATTCAACCTCTACTTAAACAGTTCATAACAAAGCAAGTGTTCTTGGGGTTCCCTGATAAAAAGTAACAGCATATACAACACATATGTGCAGTAATTCAGAAAGTGTACTAAACAGAGAGCAGTCTGGACATAAGTTTGAAATGTGCATAATGGAATACAAAGATAAGAGCACTTTGAGTGCAAACTGAAAAATCCTTGAGAGAAGAGCTCTATTCCAGTCTATTAGAGTGATGGGTGTGATAAGTGCATATTGCTGGTGACTTGACTATGTGTGAGTGTTTGCATGCGATGGAATAATAACCGCTCTAGAGGAGACCATTAACTCTGGCATATTTACAGTCCCAGCTGAGTAAGTAATCACATGTACAAGCTCACTGCTTCATTTCCATGGAAAAACAAATTATTGATTCTCATTAAGAGATTGATACGGAGCCCCAGAGCTCCAGGAAGAGAGACAGGTGTGATTTCTTACCCTGCTTGAGCAGCTTGGACTTAGGCTTGCAGCATGGGATCTGCTCTTCCCTGGAGCTCCTATCTGGAAGACTGGATCGATCAGGGCTAATTAGCTGGGGCTGTGATTCTCTCTCTCTGGGCTTCAGCTCTATGTGTGCATGAATTGAATACTTTATTTATCTTGTTTTGCGGTTTTCTCATTCTTACAAATGGAGAGGCAGAGTTTGGGGAGAGGAAGAAAGAACATCAGTCACACTTTTTAGAAATTTAACACATGTATAGAGAGAGTGAGAGACTACAGTTGAGATGCTTTTTTAGAGAGAAAAAAACTGTTAGCCTTTATTATCGTATTTCTTGAAGTTTTCATCCTTGATTCTGTTATTTTCCACTTTATAAGTTGCTTTGAAAGAGTTTGTATCGTTTAAAGCACTTTATCAAGGTAATTTGACTTTACACAATTACTGTCTCTCGAGTTTCTGTTCTCACAGCTGTCAAACCCAGGTGCATGTGTGCATTTGAATTTTTATGGTTTTAAACAGGCTGACTCTGTCTGTGCTCCATCTTTTAAAATGTAATTCATTCTTCTCTTTCAGATTCCAGAGGAGCATGATTTGGAGAGTCAGGTTCGCAAGGAGAGAGAGTGGAGATTCTTACGCAACGCACGAGTACGCAGACAAAGCCAACGCATCACCCAAAGAGGTACTGGTTTCCAACTGTAAAACTGCATGAAACTACTTAATTGCTGTCTCAATTTAGCCAGTTCTAGTCATATGTGGTCATAACATATACGGGTCAATATCACCATAGAGTTCCTTTCAGCTCTCACAATACTCAAAAATTTTGGTTTTAATTCGCTTTGTCATATCATAAATAGAAGACACTCAAGTACTATAGAAGCATATTATAATTTTTTTAGATAATTATGGGCCATTATTCGAAACATAAACCATAAGATATGTCCACCCTGTCATGGACATATATTACTGTTAAATACGTTTTCATTGCAAGATTAAGATTAATTATAATATATTATTAATATATTATTAATTATATTTTCTGAAAGGTATGATGTCCCTTTCCTAAACAGGGTTATTAAAAAATATAACAATAATAAATAATACAATTACATCCTCAATCACATTGATATACCCCCCCCCCCAATTCATTTTGGCTTTTAGCAATATTAACTACAAATGAATGCAATGTCCACCCTGTCATGTTTATGTCCACTCTATCGAGTCTAAGTGGCCGACAGTGTGGACATTTTGAGCTTCAATTAGCATATTAGCTTACAAAAAACTGTGACTAGCTAAATATTTAGTCTGGTTGTTGAAGAGAATTTGGTATATTTAAACATACATATTTTGAAAATACTGTATTTGAATCACTTCTAGCATATATTATGCTGAGAGGGTGGACATGTTAAGCTTTGGCAAAGCAAGTAAGCAAACTCATACGAAGAAAATTTGTCGATTGAAAAGTCACCAACTTATTCACCTCAGCTGTTGAAATTCCCGCCACTGAAGAGACAAAAAATCTGTTGTCCTGATGTCACTAAAGGGGATGGCCTTTTCTTAAAGGAGCGGGTTCCCCAATACGACAGGTTGGACAACCTGTTACGGAGCCGACGAGACAAGAGGCGAGCGGATCCATTTGCAGGGTTTTATTTAAAGACATGGTCATAAATACAGGCAGGGTCGAACAATGGCAAACAGGTACAACACAGGCAAGACAGAGAGTAATCCTAGGGCAAGCGTGGGTCTACGATCGGCGAACAATATCCAACGGGGCAAGGCAGAGAAATAATCCAGGTACACAAGCTATAATCCAAACGAGGTGCAAACAGAGTCCGAACGGCAAGGCAAAGGGTAAATCCAGGAAACGGGCAGGAATCAAAACATGAGAATACCGGCAAGACAAGACTAAGATAACTAAGTGGGCTCCGTAGAGTAGCTATTGCTAGGCTATACACTATACAATACTCGGCAAAGAGGAAGTCCATGGTTTATGTAGGGTGTGTGATCAGTGTGATCAGTGCAATCAGCTGTGTGTGTCATCAGTGCAATGGCTGATGGGAATTGTAGTGCAAGGTAATGTGAAACAGTCTGTGTAGTGTGAGAGTCAATATGATGGAAGGGTGACCGCTGGTGGCAATCAGACAGAAGCCACGAACCGGATTCGTAACACAACCATTCAAGGGACATGGACAAACTCTTCTTTTTATTAAATAAAAATATAGTTTTTATTACTAAATGATCAATACACTCAAATTGAATAATCTCTTATTTAACAAAATATTAATAGGAGATTTTTTATTTTTTTTATTTTATGATTTGACAATATTCTACTATCATTCAAATTTAGTGAGCAGTGCATGGGACATAGCAAAATAACACACATCCTCTTACACAAAACAAAAAAAAAATCTAGAAAATGTAGATTTAAAGAGCCAAGTAATGCTTTTGTTATGAATATAAAAACTTAGCCTAATATAACACACCCCTTCATAGTCATTTTTATGTTAAGTTATCATGGCAAATGAGTTATTTATGTACAGGACACCAAAAGTGATATTGACCCATACATATATTATATTTACCAAAAGTTACAGATGCTAATATCATTTCACTCAAGTCTACAGCAGGAATGTTTCTAGCCTTTCATCAATACTGGGGCACAGACCACCCCAGAGAATCAAAAAATTGTCCCCAATTTTTTATTTATTTTTAATATTTCAGTGGCTATAGCATCTAAAAATCGATCTTGCAATATAACTTAGTGTGTTTAAAGGGCTGTCATTTAATCAAAGTAATACATTTTTCAAAACAAGGCATTCGCAAATCTGGCGTTTAATTCTGACTCTAAACAGCTGATCAAATACAGAGGACATGATTGCTTAAATATTATCAGGGAAAATGATTCTCTGCTCGGTATACAATAATCTCCATGGACAGACAATAATTTATAAGTAATATTTTTGGGGGGACAGCATTATTTCACTGGGGCTTGTGACCCAGCAAAAAGGGTCCAGTGACACCCCTGGTCTGCAGTAAACCTTTATCAGGAATGCTTTTAATCTCTGTACATTAGATGCTTTTTATATAATGTGGATTTCACAATAATAATTTAATAATATACATTTAATGTGGAATTCTCAAGTGGAACTGGGTGAACCAGTTATATGCTGTAGTTTTTGTGTGTGAAAGCCCCAAGCTTAAAAGAAAGCAATGTGCTTGGCTCCCTGTCTGAAGTCAGCGGAGTTTCAAACAGAATGGCTAACATGCTTACGTCAGTGCCAGCACGCACACACACACAAGTGCGCAGGACTGATTGCGTCAGAGCGGAGGATCCTGCTCACTCTCGTGTGTCTTTCTCCTTTCATCACTCTCTCCGCCATCCTCCTCTCTGAAGCCGAGAGAGGGGCTGCCCTCATTCAGTCTAGCTGGAGGAACTGAATCAAATCCTGAATTCCCTCTGAGTTCCCTTCATGCATAGTTTTTTCTCTCATGTGCAATTCTCACACTGAAGTTCAGTAGTGTCACCCTTATTAATTTTCCTCAAAAACATGTAAAGACTGCTGTGGTCATTAGTAAAGCTCAACATTTCACTAATTAAACCTGTTGTAACTGATCTATCCCTCTTGTGGTTTTAGGAGTGACACGGTTAGATGATCAGATCTTCATCAACAGAAACCCAGGTGTTCCATCAGTGGTGAAGTTTCACCCATTTAACCCCTGCATCGCTGTAGCTGATAAAGACTCAATCTGGTGAGTGACTGTAACATACACAACCACATTCATCTACAATCAAAACTCTTTGAAAGAGAAGCATGCATGAGCAAGCATAAGAACATTATAACATTTGGACTTTTTCAAATACCACTTTTCACAGTACTGCACATAGAACAATGTTTCCCATTAATTACTCAGACTCTGCTGGCCCTCCTCAGTCTAATCTGCCCCAGCTAATAAACTGAAAATATAGTTTCCCTTCTCTCATAATAACTTAAAAAATCTCTAATGTTGTTTTGTGTCACTGCTTTGGCAAAGCATCTATCAATCAAATTAATATCGAACATGTGATATAACTTTTAGTGTGTCCGTGTGTCTCAAATCACAAAGGCCTGAAATTTAGTTTAATAAGTATAAGTATATTATCTATTTCTCTGCATATTTCAAATCAAAGTGTGGTACTGTGTTTACGTAAAACAGCGTGTGCCAGTTATGCTTTATTTTCACATTCCGCCATTTCTGTTTTTACTTTTGTTCCTGTATATCTCTAGATGGCATATTTTTGTAAACCTGTTGTTTTCTGCTAAATTAAAAGCTAGAGGGTTTAACTCTAAGTGAAGAAAAATAAATTAAGACAGCATTGTAATTTTACAACTGTAGTATGAAGTAAAATAATATACTTATTTTAAGTAACCAAGTTCACTCCCCCATAGTCTAAAAAAAATTCTATGGGAAACACTGTAGAATGTGATTTGTTATAAATTTCCTAATGACTATGGTAGGCCATATTTAGGCTATCTTTGCCCCCTATTCTCTGTTACAGCTTGTGAATATGAGTGTGCCAAGAAGATATTTTAATACTGTCTCTGATTTAAAACTCATAAAAATGCTTATGGAGTTTTAAAGTATGTGAATCAGTTTTTATCTTATCAAATTCAGTTCAAAACACTGATTCAGTGATTCTTTTGTTATCACTCAGAAATGTTCAGGGCGATCTCTGTTATGTTGTATATTGCATAGAGAGGCATTGTGAACTATTACAACTGTGTTCTGTGTGTGTGTGGAACAGTTTTTGGGACTGGGAGAAAGGAGAGAGGTTGGATTATTTCTACAATGGGAACCCACGATACACACGCATTACAGCTATGGAGTACCTTAATGGACATGACTGCTCTCTCCTCCTCACCGCCACTGGTCAGTTCACCTATCATTCATGTTGAAGCACACTTTGATCGGTTCTCATGTTTGTCTCTTTCTATGCTGACTTGCACCATGCCACTTTTTGTGCAGATGATGGAGCTTTGCGAATTTGGAAGAACTTTGCTGACCAGAGGAATCCAGAGATGGTCACAGCGTGGCAGGGGCTGTCCGACATGCTGCCCACTACACGAGGTTTGCTTTCACACTCATACACTCTCTGTGCGAATATCGCTCTTCTTCGTCATCTGAGTTTCTTTTCCCCCGTCTACTCTCTGCTCGGCCAGTGTTTGGAAAAAGCTGTCGGAATTTCCAGTCTTCCTGCATGACGCGGGACTGTAGAGACGCCCATGGGTGCTCTGGTACGAAAGCAGAATGTTGGTCATTACATTAGTTGTAGTTTTGTGGGTCTATTTCAAAATTCTTCAGTTTGCTGTTATATAAGACAAATTAGCAGTTGTGTTTATTTCACAATTGTTTGTGTTGGACAGTATTTGTGTGAATGTACAGTATTTATTATCCTAACTGGAACTTTTGCTATTTTGGGGTATGCATATAATTTATATAATGTTAATAATTAGCTTGCTTATGTTACATTTATATTTTTTCAGTTATGCTTCTCAGTTTTCCATGATTAATATTAGTTTAGTCCCTTCTTCTTTTCTGTATGTGGACAGACTGAAAATCTTATGAAAACCTTAAAACTCACATCACTGCAAAACAATTGTTGTTGCGTCTGTCGAAGAAGTTAAGATTACAAAACTGATAAGACTAAACCAAATAATATTATAGTCCCAGTGCCTTTTCATTATTCCGGGTGGATGATATCAAAACAAGACAAGCCTCATAGATAGTGGAGCTTACCTGCTTCATCTGTTGTATCTAGAGAAATTTGTGTCATAACCTGGTTATTCTTGGTGGGATTTTGAGAAATTAAATTGCACATTGAAATGAGGTGAAGGACGTGTCTGAGTCAAACTAGGACTGACATTAGTTGTCAGCAGTGGGGCTTATCACAACCTATCAGTTAAACCCAGCTAGACTCACAGACACAAAGATTTTTTTCCCAGCTGCTCTGTGGGTGGGGGGTGCGTGCTGTCAGCCTCAACTTTGAGACATATTTTTTGGAATAGTTCACCTCATCTGTACTCCATGCTGTTCAATCATTATTTTTGTGTTCTTTATTTCCATAGAACACAAAAAGCAGAACATTATGCCTTTCACATACAACACAACTTGATATTAACTGTCACTGTCAAAAAGGACAAAAAAAGCTCAATTTAATAGATTTACATGAGTAACAGATTGAAATGCATTGATCTTTGAAATTTGGTTCTGTGATTGGACTTACTAAAGACATATTTGCATAATGCCACAAAATAAAAAAAAATTTTTTTTACTTTTTTAAAAAGTGTACAGTGTACCATTTTAAACACGGCCTTTGTGAGCACAGTATGCCTGACGAGCAATGGTGGAATGCATGATTTTCAGCTAATTATAAAAATTTTAGTCTGTTCTTCACAAAGATATCGTAGAGCTGATCTCAGAACTGTCATTAAAACTGGTTTCTAGGACAGCTGCAGGGAGAAAGACCGGTGGCA
Source organism: Onychostoma macrolepis (assembly GCF_012432095.1). Lineage (NCBI taxonomy): Eukaryota > Metazoa > Chordata > Actinopteri > Cypriniformes > Cyprinidae > Onychostoma > Onychostoma macrolepis. The sequence goes on from NC_081160.1 coordinate 13,730,136, forward strand.
TAATCTGAGCCAGGTCATGGCTCCATTAGAACAGAAGATAGAGGGAAATCCTAGAATGTCCTTATGACCTTACCACTGACTCCTAGTCAAATTTAAAATTGATGAATAAAATTTCTGCATGCGTGTTGTATATGTATCCATGCTTTATGGCACTTTTACCTCAATTTTAAAGTTAAATGGTTTCATTCCAAGAATGTTTAAGTAAAAGGTCTGTAGCTTTAATAGAAATCATAAACGTTAGTGTCCTCCTTGGTTGCTGTAGCCCTCGTCCTTACTGCTGTTTCTCATTCCTGTTTTCTTTACCTACAGTAACAGCTGCTCAGACACTCTTTTTCTTTCCTTCATTTACTTTAATAAATAACTTTTTGTGATTCCCCTGCAAAATCTGCGTTTACGTTTCCTCTGTAATGTCTGTAAAGACATTTTTCATGGTCCTCTGTCTTTGGAAAGGAGGAACAAGGCTTCTGTCAGCAGTATGACTCTTTGAAGTTTTAATTCACCCAAAAACTGTCATAACGTATTCATTCTTATGGCTTACCAAACTCCTGTTACTTAATGGAGCCATCTTCTGTAGACAATAAAAGGAGATATTTTGAAGAATGTTTATACAGTTCTTTCACATGTATAGCATATAGTGAAAAAAGGCACTATAAAAATAGTCCATACAAAGAATAAGCCTTATACAGTATATAAGTTTTCTGCAGCCTTTTGATTTAATACTGTTCTAACCAAACACAACGCAACAAGGTGGCAGGCTTAAAAGGTATCTCTTCCATGATTTTTAACCGGTTTGTGATTAGTGGCATTACATTTTGTCATTTACTCTTTTCTATTTCTGCAACATTGTGCAAGGAAGCCCCACTTACTCTAAAATCTCATTTTACCAATGTGCAATACTTGCTAAAGGCCATTTTTCATTTATGATTTTGCCTGTTTGGCCTGATTCGGACGGTAATTGTTTCTCAAGGAGACGCAAGCGTTTTTCAACATTTACAGTAGTTAGTCTGTGATTTTATTGCCATCCAAATTCAGAATGCTGGTGTTTTTCTCCCACCGCCCTCATAAAAATCCCCGGCCGAACTGCCTACTGTTTTTTGACAAACACCAAGGTCCTGTGGTAATTTAATTGCCATCTGAATCTATATCTCTGAGTTTACAAGAAGAAAACGATTCAAAATTCAGTTTAAATCCTTTTTGACCATTGCCGAACACTGTACGGTTACTGTTACACTTTTCTGTAATTTGCATGCATATGTATTACTAAAATTGCTGGAAAGTATTTACAAGAACAGTATTTCATAACTGTTCCACCACAGCAAGTAGGAGCTGTTAAGAACAAAAGCAAGAAATAGTAGAAAACATATAAACATTTGAAATGGTTGATTATTATGGTAGAAACACTATGCAATACAATTTTAAAATATTTATTATGTACAATTATATACATAAAAATATAAACCAAGAAGCTTCATGTTTACCTTATGTAAATAAGAGGTAGCATTAACTTACCTGACATCCATCATTTTGAGAGATGAAATGCAAGATAGAAAACCATTTCAGCTATAGTGCATCTATTTCCCTATTTTTAAACAGGAGATTTAAATAATCAAATAATAAATAGGATATTATTAACTATGAATTTATTCATATTATTCCAAGCATATGACATTTTATTTGCAAGCAGACAATCATGCTCATGCCACGTGAGCAGTGTGTTCCCAGGTTCGTAGGATCACAGAACTCCATTGTGAATCAATCACCTTCCGAATCCATGAGTTTTATCAGAGTTGCCATGTAATTTTTAGAGATGCCCATGAGAGATTACCGTCCGAATAGGGCTAAAGCTGTTCCTTAGCATATTTTAGTACAATGGCTCCCTACTACGTTCTTGGAGTCACCCCATCACTTCACATTTTGCATGTCTCCTTAATCAATCACATCTAATTCAACTCATCAGCTTATTAGTAGAGACTCCGAGACCTAAAATGTCATACAAAGGAGACGTTCAAAATTTTGACTCCAGAAACATGGTTGGGAACCATTTTTTTTAGTGTACTTGGATTATAGCGCACAAGTTGTTTTATGGTACTGTTTTATGGAATGGATAGTTAATGCATACATTTGCTACTAAACTACTGTTTTGTTTTTGGAGCTTGAAAGACACTGTATACTATATGGTGACTGTAACATTCTTCATTTCTTCTTTTACTGCTAAGATAGAAAGCTAGGATCTCCTTGTGTTTAATTTACCTATTGTTGTGTGTGTGTGTGTGTGTGTGTGTGTGTGTGTGTGTGTATATACACTCACAGATTCTCATCTTGAGAATCTTTATTTCCCAAATGAAATTAATCCGGATCATAACCAAAAAATAATCAAATGAAATACCTGGGATAATAACTCAATGAATGACTCTCTCACAATAAAAACCTTAATGCCAAGAGAAGATATCAGTCACGTACATCAGAACGCAAGAAGATTCTTGAGCTTCTGGCTTTCCTGAAGAACTCCTGCACATCTGTGCTACTTTAAGATGGATGAGCAAAGTTTTGGCTCTGAGAACTGATTTCAGCCTTGCTATTCGGCTCCCTGTGAGAAAACCTGATTTACTTGGCAGATGTCATGCTGAGAAACCACAGCCTTGTTCTCCCTCCCTTTCCTGCAGTGTGTGTATGTGTGGATGTAGATAAGATATGAGGTGAATTAAATTCAGGTGGAAAATGAGTGTGGATCATATCTGTGTGTGTGTGTGTGTGTGTGTGTGTGTGAGAGAGAGAGAGAGAGAGACAATGAGTGAGAGAGAGAGAGAGAGAGAGAGAGAGAGAGAGACCGTTTCCATGTAAAAGTGTGTTTGTGTCTGATAGGCCCAGTCCCAAATTCTGCCCTGAAACCTTGTGCCACACTTTAATCATGTAATGCCACATAAAGTTTTGATAGGCCAAGTGTGCATTGAGAGTGCATGGTAACCACTATGGAGGCATTTTCGAGCCCCCTTCTGAAACCTAAATTGAAAGATGAAACACCTTACCGTCTTGTGGACTTTTCTGACATTTGTATAAAAGCTATTGCAAGACCACAAGTGCGCATGAAGTGCCCTATTTGGGACAGGGTTACAGATCACATCCTGGTGTGTGTTTACATGTGTGCTAACATGGTGGTGTCTTCTGGCTGATAAACTGACCAACCCTCCTGATCTCCTTCCTGTGCTCTTCCCCTCTCTTCCTCTTCTCCTTTCACAGGTTTGGCCCGACGGGTCTCAATCTATCTTGACAGAAGTAAGCAAGGAGGTGAGTGCTTCTCTCTCTTCTTTTCCTTCAACTCTATTTGGTGTTTGCACATGTGACACTGAGCATCTAATGTTTTCCCATTCCCAATTATAGCCTAACATTTTTCTCTGCATTCATCTGATTGGCTCTTTTAATTCTTATTTCAATTCTGATTGGTGGAAGTCAAAGCTTACCAGTATTTTTTTTTTCTTCTTCATTTTAAGCACTATTTTTTATTAAAAATATGCACACTTCTGTAGAAAGGAAGTAAAAGTAGCTTTAGTACAGAGCTCATTTTAGTAGAGAAACTAATTTTAGTCTGGTGCTCAATTTAGTTGATAAAAGCAAAATTAAATTAGCTCAAATTTACAAACACACAGGAGATATAGAGACTGTAGGAATTTATGAATGATGAACATAACATTTTTGTTGAAATTTGTGAATTTTGTGTGAGCTTTTTGCTCTTGTTTATTATAATACACATCTGAAGAAAGGTAATGAAAATGTTGTATAATCTTTTGCTTTTAGTAATATTCCCTGAGCAACATCACAGTGTGTGTGCTAATCTTTCTTGAATCAGAATCTGTGTGTCTTCACACAGGTGTATATTGTGCTACTTGAAGAAGAAAATATGTATGTTTGTATTTATAAGAATAATTACATTTTGTGTATAATATATTCTAGGTATGTGTGTGTGCTATATATAAATGCCTTTTTTGCATATCAACAACTTAAGTCGTCAAAAGTTCATAATTATTAGGTCTGTTTATTCATTTAAGCATTACACTGGAATTCCGACCATGAAGACAAACCAAATTCATGATGAATGTGCTTCATAAAGTTTTTATTCCTGATGTGAAATTCTCCTTTGGTTTCTCCATTTATATCTCAGCAGTGTTTGGAGGGATGAATGTGAGGGGGGTTTCTCTTCCCTAAGATTGGATTTTTGATAGACAGCAGAAGTTTTGAAAGTAGGGCAGCAGTACTACACTTCCAGCATGTCCTGATCCACATAAATTTTGGCTGTGTGTTTGGGACACTCATATAAGGGTGTTCTTCACTCAAATGATTGAACAGAATCAGAGAATGACAGCCAGTCAGTCAGAACTGAACCAGGGCCCCAGACCAGTAAGGACCCCTCTTGTCCTTCAAAAGGTGCCGATAACGTGAGAGCAGAAGCTTTGCAGTAAATTGGAAGTTGGTTTTGGTCAGTTTAATCTAGAGGTCTACTCAGGCAATAAGCTGAAGCTGGAAACCCTGTGACCTGACCAGTGCTGTCAAATTTTAAGACCGAGCCCAACCTGTCTCTCACTCTCAGTCTGTTTCCTAATCAAGTGAGTAGACCCGGACACTTGAATTCTCAGCACTCTTACTAAAATATGAGTGCATTTGTGCACAAAATGAGTTGTTAAAATCTCAAGCCTTCATAGACACACTGCATCCCAAATGACACACTATTCACTTACACACTATGTACTTATGCACTATGTACTCAACCATGTAGTGTCATTCATAATCGGAGTCTGATAGCCCCTCCCCCTTTGCTACAAAATTGAGTGCATGAAATGTCCAACATTCCACACTTCATTTTTTGGATTATTTAAGTGCATTATCCAGGTATTTAAAGTGCACTTTTTCTTTTTGGAATTTTCAGTGTGAACACACAACTTGCACTATTTATACTACAAAGCATCATAGAATAGTGCATAAGTACATGATTTGGGATGCACCTATAGACTTTATATGTGGACGCCTGCTTGTAATTAGCAGGTTTGGCTATTCCAGTGAAAACAAATCTACTCATGCTACTTCATACAGTGACATTCTAAAGACATTTAAATGACAGTGCCTCAATGTACAAGCAAGGTCCATAGAGAAAACTCTAGTGTGGAGGCACTTAACTGGCCTGCACAAAGACCTGAACCCCACTGAACATTCTGGGTTGAATTGCAATGCCAAAATCAATGTCTGGTGCTGAATAATCTGCTCTTGTGTCTAAATGCAAGAACATCACAACAGCCGTGTTCTAATGGAATGCCTTTCAGAAAAGTGGAAGCTATCATAGCAGCAAAAGGAAAATCAACTCCTTGTTAATGCACATTTGACATTAAATGTTCAACAAGCATGTAAGTCTGTGGTGTTTGGGTGTATGTTCACAAGTCCTTATCCTTGAAAACCATAGGTAAACACGAGAAAATATGACTCACACAGCATTAAATACAAGAAACAATGAAAAACATAGTTTGCACTGACCGATTTTTTACAATAAAGTCTGTTAGGTTGCCTTTTGATGTTCATTGTTCAATTTGGATCTTGAAGTAAACCAGTTAAGAACCACTTGACAACCACTTCTATTTGTTGTTTTATTCACTTATTCTACATTTGATCTATATTTTATTCATTTTATCTACAGTTGCTGTCTATAATCTATATTCTCCGCACACTAATGAAATCGTTTTGTAATTTACAATGACATCTAATCTACAAAGGAGAGAGTCAGACAACTGAGTCTCTCAAAGAGAATCCTGTTACTGGATCATAAATGAAATCAGCTTATCTTTGATTGGTGTCAGCATGAATAACTCTGTAAATAATTGGCACTTAATCCTGAAATTAAAACATTGACAGTCATATGAATGTCTCTGCTGGTTTATTTGGGATTTTTTTAGTGATCTTTGTAATTCCTCCATCTCTGTTCACATCATTCTTACTGTCTTAAGAATGACCAGAACTAGGCCCTGGACCATAAACTCTTAACCACTTCATAAGATGTGAGTTAGTGCTTTTGCAAGCTAAAAGGTTCAGCTTAATGTTTGTTGATCTTGATATTTCTTTAATCAGCCCCATATGTGGCTTTGATTTTTGATTTTGATTTTTTTTATTAAAATCCTTATATATTCTTTCTTTCTTTCTTTCTTTCTTTCTTTCTTTCTTTCTTTCTTTCTTTCTTTCTTTCTTTTCTTTTCTTTTCTTTATTTGGTTTAAACTTTAAGAGGTGTGCATCTTTGAGAAAGTGGTTCATTTACCAACATTTTTGTTCTGAAAGAAATGAAAACCAAAAGGTGAACGTGTGGCTCTTTTATCTTTTAATCATAACTTACAGACATGTCAGGAGAGCCCAGAGAGTTGTATGTGTGTAAACCTTCTGTACTCTCTTTTGAAGGTGCAGGTATGGTGGTGGACTGGGAGCAGGAGACTGGCCTCTTGATGACGTCAGGTGATGTTCGAGTCATACGTATCTGGGACACAGAAAGGGAAATGAAAGTGCAGGTACTGGCTGAGTTGCACAGGCACACACACGCACACACACACACACACACACACACATTCACCTTAAAAACATAGGTTCCGGATGAGATTTGTAGCAGCATCATTTATGTGCACCACTGTCTTGCTTCATAGTTAGATCAAATGTTCTTCCCTATTAGTCTCTCTCTGGCCTCTCTGTTTTCCCTCTCTGCCTAAAATTACAACTTTTCAAAGGTCCTACATGAACGTTTCCATTGATTGATTCTGCAGAACCTTGTGTCATTGTTTTTGGTGAGCAGTCATTCAGTTTAATTTACCAATTTGTCTAAAGCAGAAACTCTAAAGCTGGCATTTCACTCTGCAGTCAGGCTTGCTTTTATGAGAAGCCATACTGGACAAATGTGAAGCAAACCACACTAGAAATGATTGAAACTGATCCTGCTGTTCCATTCTCATAGGATGTCTCTCTCTCACACTTGTGATGCCGTTTCAGATGTGATCCAATTGTAATGTTATGATGCATCTTGAAGTATTGAACTGCAACATACTCTAATGTGCACTAAAAGTCTATTTTTCAAAATACAGTTTATTGAGCCTTTACACTGTGTCTATACTGGGGCAACCATTGTCTAACCAAAGCGACCATTGTAAATCTTTTTATAAAATCTGTTTTATTCAGAGCCCCAAACTGAGGAAAACTATGCAATTTTTTGCTGATATTTATATGCAGTTGCTGATATTTATATGGCCAAAAAGTAAAATAATATTCTGATAGCTTGTAAATCAATGAAATCTTACATAAAATGCATATTAATATCAGTTGTCACTTTTATCTCTCAATTATATGTCTTTGTATGGTATTGAAATGCTTTAGTATTTGATATTGTAAATCATATTTAACTGCACTTCTCCAAAAACTCATTCAGCTTTTGTGTCTGTGTTGCAGGACATCCCAACAGGAGCAGACAGCTGTGTGACCAGCCTGTCATGTGATCCTCAGCGGTCACTGGTAGCTGCAGGTCTTGGAGACGGATCGGTTCGGGTGTACGACCGCAGAATGGGACCTAACGAATGGTGTGTCAGCATTCACAGATCTCTGTCTACTATCACTAACCTATCAAACGCACGCACCTCACCTGAATTATATTACTGAACCATCTCTCAGAGACCTTCGCTAACAATCATATGAGATGGATCATAAAGGAATGAGCTATTATTGACCTTTGGGGAGAATCAAAACACTGAATCAACCCTCAGAGACCTTTAAAAAGAGTCATATTACTGAATCATAAATGTATTAATCTCCGTCACAACTGGTATGACTCCATAAATCAGACATCTCAAAATCTAAAAAATCATTTCTAACTGGCTAGATCAGAAAATTATTCAGCATGAATCTTGTGGCTATACGCAGTTTCACTCTTGTCCTGCACCACTGAGCTTGTTTTATTTTGCATTTGGTCTTGGTTGGATAAAAGTATCTGTAACAGTAACTCACATCTCCGTGTGTCCACATGCACTCACCCATAAATTCCATGAGAAAACATTGTAATTAAGTCATAAAAAGGCCTATAAATATTTAAATAATGCTAATGTAACAACTCCCTCTGGCTGTAACATTTCCAAACACTCAAGATTTCCCCACTTCTAGTCAGATGTGTCAACTCTCTTCCGTGCCTTTTTATTTCTTTGCTTTCATGCACCTTTAAACACTCCACCTCTGTGTCCCACAGCTCATTCTGACATTTCCTGCGTCACACTGTTGTTGAGTTCCTTTTCATTCATTTGCTTGCAGTCTGACAACCACTGTACTTAAATTGCTTAATGAAATCGAAGTGAACTTGTATCATGACCTCTGACATGCTGAAGTTTTGTCACAGAGGAATGTCTGTATGAGAACATCCTTGCCTCCAGTAACATTGCTGGTGTGCTCATGGTATATATATATATATATATATATTTCAATATTTATTTTGTGAAAATTATTTAGATTATTTTTTTTTTACTTTCAATTGTGGCATCATTTCCACCACTTTGACGCCACTCTTCATCAAGGCTGCATTTTTTTTTTTTTTTTTTTTTATATGCTGATTTGCTCCTCAAGAAATTTCATTAATTTGCTCCTTTGCTCCATTTCTTATTATTATCAATGTCAAAAACAGTTGTCTTGCTTAATATTTTTGTGGAAACATTATACTTTTTTAAGGAAAAGGGTAACACTTTATTTCGATAGTCCACTTTAGACATTCTACTAACAGTAAGTAACTTTGCAACTACATGTCAACTAGCAGTCATTAGAGTATTAGTAGACTGTCTGCTTAATATCTTCTAACACTTTATTTTGATGAGTCCACAACATACTGAAACTTTGCAAGTATATGTCAACTTATCCTACTAACCCTAAACCTACCCTACTGAGAGTTAGTAGACATGTAGTTGCAAATTAATAAGAATGTAGTTACAAAGTTACTTATAATTAGTAGAATGTCTAAAGTGGAAATATATCGAAATAAAGTGTAATCACAAAAAGCTTAAAAGATCAGCATTTATTTGAAAATTCTGTCATTAATTACTCACCCACATGTCATTCCAGTATAACCTGTACGATTTTCTTTCCTCTGTGGAACACAAAAGATGATGTTTTGAATAATGTTGGGATAGGAACCATTTTGAGTTCCTGTTTACTGTATTTGTATGAACAAAAATAACTCAACAGGAGAAATGCTGTTATGTTTAAATGCTTAAAAAGAAATGCATATATGTTTGGAATGACAGTAAAAGATTAGAGAATGGAGTAAAAGATTTTTCTTTTCTTTTTTTGGGGGGGTGGACTGTCCCTTTAATGCATCCATGCTGAATAAAGTCATTAATTTCTTCAATCAATCAATAAATCAACCAACCAATAAATCAATAAATAATAGACTTTTGAATGGTCTTTTGAAAGTCCACAGTGCCAAAAATGTCAGCAGTGGAAGCACCCTTCTAAAGGATTATAATTTATCCACTATGCTGTTACTGCAGAGATTGTTGTTGTTCTGTGTTCTGGTGCAGTACGTTCCTGCAGCTCCCTCTAGTGGTCAGTGTTTAACAATGCTGCCTAAATTTTGTGGACTGTAACTTCTTGTACTAATCAACTATCTCTTTCTACAGTCGTGTGATGACATATAGGGAACACGGTGCTTGGGTGGTGAAGGCACATCTGCAGAAGGAGCCTGAGGGACACATTATCAGTGTCAGGTAACTTCTTTTCTCTCCTACATAATTTCTATCACTTCATTTAAAGAAGATACCTCATGTCCTTCTTGTATTTAGCTCAGAAGTTAGTTCTCCTCTCTTGTAGTGTTAATGGAGATGTGCGGTACTTTGACCCACGGACACCAGAATCAATTAACATCTTGCAGACAGTGAAAGGACTGACGGCTCTGGACATCCATCCACAGGCAAATCTGTTCGCTTGGTGAGAGATTCACCTGCACCTTATACATCATTTATACAATTAGATCTGTTGTGCAAAATGTCACTGTTTAGAAAAAAAAAAAACACAGAAGACAAATGTTTCCTTTGCATCCATGAACCCTCTTTACACCTGGCATTAAGGTCCACATGTACTTCACTGAACTTTCACACATTATATAAAGTACAGATACACACTTCTCAAGACACATTCAGGTTGAGTGTAAGGTGCACTTGCACAACGCATAACGCTTTTCACAATGCATATTGTTTCAAAGCAGCTTCACAAAAAAATTATATTTCAATTCTACAATAATTATATTCAGTTCATTATATTTGGTAGATTGAATAGGCCACGTGCTATCACTCGTACCTGGGCAAATTGAGTGCCAGTGCACAGAGCCAGTCACAAATAATATGTTTACATAGTCTAATAATAATAAGTTATTGCTCTCCCACATGTCCCGCATTGTCCCTGCAGAATCACGTCTGCTCACTTGTGACAGAGCAATAACAAGGTGGTCACCCTAGTCCTGATATGCTTGTAACTCGTGCCTCTTTTAAACCATTTTTTTTCCCTCTCGTTCTCTCACTTTCTCTCTGCAGTGGCTCTATGAATCAGTTTATAGCTGTGTATAACTCCAATGGGGATGTGATCAGCAACATTAAATACTATGATGGTTTCATGGGGCAGAGAATCGGAGCCATCAGCTGCCTGGCCTTCCACCCTTACTGGGTAAGACAGATTTCTCAATGAAGACAGTCTTTATTACTATGAGCTGCAGTGTTGGGAAAGCTAATTTGAAACTGTAAGTTGTCAAGCTACTAGTTACGCATAAATTAAAGTAGTTAAACTACAGTCAAGTTATTAACAAAAGTAGCTATCCACATTGAAGTTACTGTAAGGGGCAATATTTTTTATTATATCGAATAATATAACTTACTATGTAAGCTGTATGATGCTAAAACAAAAATTTGCATAATGGCATAACTTGAACAAATAAATTGACACTAATTAAACAATTTAAATTAAACATATTTGAATTTATAACTTGATGGCAGTGATGAATAGTAGCATGTAAGTAAATATTTTACTAATACTAAAAAATGTTTTACTTAGAGACTACAATTAATCTGTGAATTATTTTAGAGCCGTTAGAATTACATGACCCATCTGAACTAACCTAACTTAACTAACTTATCACTAGAATGAATTGGACCTCCAGAGACCACTTATAAAAAGGACACTTTTTCTCCCATGTTGAAATTTTGATTCCAAAACCTATGACTAAAGGAATGGTGGAAGACCAGCCAAATACTAACTTAACTCAGTAATGCCTCTCTTTATTTTATCGGTCTCACTTTATATTAGGTGGCCTTAACTACTATGTACTTACATTTATATTAATAATGTGGTACAATGCACTTATTGTGTACATACATGATCTTACATAGTACTTATATTGTTAATAATACCTTTATGTAATTACAGCTGTAATTAATTTCTGTAATTACATTTATAATTACACTGTTGACCCATCCCTTACACCTTAACCCACCCTTAAACCGACCCATACCACTTAACCTGTCCCTAACCTTACCCGTATCCCACCTTAATAGCAGCAAAAGTGTTTTGAAATACAGTATGAACACAATAAGTACATTGTACTTATTTTTTGATGTAATTACATAGTAGTTAAGGCCCCCTAATATAAAGTGTGACCATTTTATCTATACAGTGGAACCAATGTAAACAATTTTTGCTAACAGATGTCAGTATAAAGTAAGGCCACTGTGGTATTGGCCAACAAAACAAATAAGTACTTTGTACACCTTTTATAACATTTGTATTAGAAAATAAAAAACTATATTTTTCTTTATTTTACTTCATCAGCCTCATCTTGCCGTGGGCAGTAATGACTACTACATGTCCATCTACTCAGCAGAGAAGAGACTCAGATAACATCATGACCGCTCACCTTTGACCCCTGCTGCCCCCTTGGATGTAATTGACTTCCTGTAAATATGCAACAACCACAATGAATGTCTAAAGAAGGCTGCTGAACCCACACATGATGACTATATTAAAACCATTATTATTATTATTATTCTCAACATAATTCTCATTATGGATTTATTGATTGTAGACTTGGCTGTGCAGAGGAGTGTGTACTATTTAAATTGCATATAAAGATCTAAAAACAAATCTTTATGGTTTGGCCAATGCTAGCCAACTTTTCCTTGGAACTGATAACCTCCTGCAGAGTCAGAGAGGTCGACCTGAAGACAAGAGACTAGGAAATGATGAACTTCCCTAAGCTCTGTGTTCAAGGCTGACTGTGGAAGGCCTATTGTTCAGTGGGTTCTCTTTGAAGCCCTGTGCCTCGTCATATCTCTGCTGAAGTACAGTTGGATGTGATCTTCTGAAAAACTCTTGTCAATCTTGCTGTAGATCCATAGTTTTTTAAGTGTGCAGGCGTGCATTTTTGTGTGAAGAAATAGCCAACAGATGCCGTGTTCTTACTCGCCAATCACAACCTCCCTCACACATCCATGCTTTACATGTTCACACACACACACACTATGCTAAACCATCTCTGCATCAAAACATAACAATTTATTGTGGTTTTACACCTCAACATCACATAGAACTCTGATCTCAAAGCACTGGACACGGATAACATTTGCTGCTGTTCATTTGCATCCACACTAAGAACTGTGGAGCCTGGGAGAAACAAAAGGTTCTTAAAGATAAGCTCAAATAATCAGGATAAAGATTTGTATAGATTCCATGGCAGAAATGTAAAGATAAGAGAGAGTGAGTTTGCCATTTAGTTTTGCCTGGGCAGTACAATAACCTCTAGTTTTCAAAGTTTTTTTTTTCTTTATTTGTCTTGCATTCAAGAGTCATACGTAATAGTTTTTCTCTCTTTACACACATAGCCCACTAAAATTGTGCCAGAGCCTCTGTTTTAGTTAGTTAAAAGAAATATCTGTTTTCCATGCTGGAAATGCCCCATTACCTACTTTTACAGCGCCAAACCTTTTGTTCTCTTGAGCTAGTGGTCACCATCTTTTTCATCATCATCATCTACTCATCATCTACTGAGCAGACTGACTCTTTTAAGAGATTCATATGTAATCTGCTGCACAAACTCATTTGGTCTTAAAATTAAAGATGGCCTTCGTTGTTATTTTTCCTCAATGAAAAATTAGTGCAGTTGACAGAACAGAAAAAGGACTATTTCATAATTTTAGCCTCTCATGATGTTGGACCTGATCTGTTTCCACTTTCACTTTCCCTGTCACTCCAATAATGTACAGTCTCCAGGTTACCCATAGAGTAACACAGCATTATGTGGAATCAAATATAAGTATCATGTCTCTGTCATCGCAGTCTCACTATGTCCTGTTCTGTTGTTAGCTTTGATAAATTAATTGTAATTCTATGTTTGAGTGTTTATAACTTGTGGTTCACAGAGGTTTCATCTGTGTCCCCAACTGTGCACAATTTTGATTTGTTTACTCAAGAATGAAAATGAAAGTATTTACTAAAAGCCTGAAGGGGTAGTTCACCCAAATATGAACATTTTATCATTTATGTACCCGCATGTCATTGCAAACCTGCATGACTTTTTTTTTATTTTTTATTTTATTTATTTTGTTTTTGTGTGTGGAACACAAAGGAGATATTTATCAGATGCTTTTTTATTACTTTTCCATTCAATTCAAATGGATGGGGACCAGGCAATTCAAAGACATTAATTGCCAAGTCACACAGGTTTATAAGAACATGCAGGTAAGTAAATTATTCTGTTTTCATTTTTGGGTGAACTTCCTCTGTACCGCAGCAAAATCAGGTGGAGCCTTGTTGTTTTTTTGTTTTTTTAAATATTAATTGTTCAGCATTATTTGGAGTACATAATGTGAATACCTTTTATCAGTAGTGTTGAAGTGAGATTTGTAAGGAATTTTAAGGTGCTGATAGCTTGAGTAAGCCAATTAATAAAACTAGAAGGGTTGAGGATCAGGGTGGAAATGTATTTTTGTACAAGCTCTGATCAGTGTGTTTTGTTTGTTTTGTTTGTTTGTTTGTTTGTTTGTTTGCTTTTTCCTTTTTCCTTTCACATCCTAGTAAACATTTCTGCAAGCAAATGGGAACTTTTATTATGAGGTGACTGATGGAAACAGGCCTGGATCAAATATTGAGAAATATGTACCCAGCTCATAGACAGTTACCTCTGGGACAATCATGTCACAATCAAATTAGACTTGTAATTCATGGCATAAAATCCAAAAAGATAAATGGAAGAATTGAATTGACCCTAGTCCTGAGTATTCTGTTCTGTATTATGAGATGATGAAGGTAAAACAACATTGTGTGTAGTTTTCCATCAACTTTAGTGCCCTGATTTTCTGATGTACCACTGATAATGTCACGGAAATGATGACTGGCAGATGTTTAATTCTTACCTTCCGAAAATCTAATTCCTGAATTGTGCTTGTATGTATGTTTTTTAACTGGTTTATGTAATATCTGTATTTTATTTTAACCAGATAAGTTTTAATGTTTTTTTTTTTTTGTTTTTTGTTTTCATTTACTGTCCTTCTTTTTTTCTATGTTTGTATTTTTGGCTTGCATTTCTTGGTATGCCTGCCATTCTCTTGCTGTTGTTGCATTAATCACTGAAGGGAAAGAGAAAGCACCTTTATTTGTCCGTCACCTTTCCTTAGGACCCTCAGTCTCATTTTAGGTTTTCTGCCCCCTTTGGACATTTGTTTTCATCTAAAGGAGAATTTGGTTTAGCACTTACCAGTGGATTTGTTCAAGAATTGTGCCAGTATATCCCTATCAGATGATTTTTTCAGCTCCCTGTCAGGGAGTGGGGGATATACGCTTCCTTCATCAGATTGGAAATCACTGCTCTACTAATCCTGTTTTTGGTTTTAACATTTTAAAGAAAAAGTTAGTTAAATGAATTGAAACAATCAGGTGTTTTTCTGTGGCTGTAGACTGCTTTTTCACCATGGTTTAAAAGACGAATAGCAAGCATTCGAATAAACCAGATATGTAAATGTACAATTTGCAGTATTTGTCACTTTGTTTGTTTCTGTCATAATTTTTTTCAGGTCCTCTTAATGTTGTCATAGGACAACATGTCATGTTTTTTTTATGTGCTATTATTGCTATATATATTCTTGCATTCTTGAAAAACATTTGTTTTCAGGAACAATGTACGTCCATGTGAGAACTTGGCTTCTGCTTGTTTTCAAAGACATGGAATCACTGTTACAGAAGAAGTAATCAGTGAGTTTAGTTTTTTTTTTTCAAGCATTTCTCTGTTCTCTGCTGGTTTACAACTGGAAATAGAAGGCTTTTAACTGAAGAGTAATGACAGGTTCACCTCTGCCTCCTGTCCACTGAACCATCCTCCTGCTTCGTCAGAGAGACGCAAATCCAGCCAGACTGAACATTCCAGTTCTAGGCCTCATTTCCCCAGGAAGCAACACTTACTTCCTGTGAAATAAAGAGAACAGAGGCTGTGTGAAGTGATAACTAGGCAGAGGTAAACCCCTTCATACACAACTCCTCCCTCGATCTTCACTTCACTTTGTCCTACAGTGTACACACACTGGTTAGAAACATACGTACACACACTGGTTAGAAGTGCTCAGCCATGTGGGTGAAGATTCAGCCCTCTCTAAAGATTGGCACCTTCCTCCTCCTCTTCCTCTTCACCTGTAAGAACACTTTTATTTCTAGTTGCTCAATACTGGTTCAAGTGGATGTTAAGGTTGGTTTGGATATAAACTTGTCTTGATTTTTGTCTCTTTTTTTTTTTTGGTCTAACCGTCTTTGACAACATATAACATCATCAGCAGAGGAAGCCTGCGCAGGTCTGTAAATCACTCAATTCTCAGCCTTGAATTAGGTTATTCAGTTTCAAAATGTCATAATCGTTGTCATTTATCAGTGGAATCTGTACAACTTTACTGTGTAAATTGGTTGATTTTGGTTTGTTAAATTCAATCGTAATAGGGATTTGGAGCAGTTTGACTTCACATTTATTAATAATAGAAATCCTTATAATTTGGACAAAAAAAATCTGTGACTTTGTTTTTGTTTTTGAAAACATGTTCAT
Source organism: Onychostoma macrolepis (assembly GCF_012432095.1). Classification (NCBI taxonomy): domain Eukaryota; kingdom Metazoa; phylum Chordata; class Actinopteri; order Cypriniformes; family Cyprinidae; genus Onychostoma; species Onychostoma macrolepis. Next base: position 13,746,245 of record NC_081160.1, read on the forward strand.
GTGTATTGTCACATGCCCTGGTTCTGGAAAGTAGTGGGAAGTGGTAGAGACATGAGGACTTCAGTAAGCCGTGTGATGTAATTCGTCATTCGCTTTCGGCATGATGCTTTTAGAATTCGATAGAAAAACATTAGAAGCTTGAATCTGGTAATCTGCATATCATTATAGTTGGTAGAGCTATGTGTACTGTAATGCGTTTTAGCTCATATTATTCACTTTGTTATTAACCAATTATTAACTTTTGATAGCTTATATGGAACTACTATGTTAATTTATTCAGTCCTGCGGTGTGGTCTATTTATTAGAAATAAATATTTTCATCACTAATACTAATAGGTTGGAACTTTACATACATACCAACTACTTTACTTGTTTGCTTATATGGAATATTATCTTAAAAATAAATTAATTTGTCACACCGTTGGACCATTACAATGAACTGGAAAAGAAATTTAAGTCTGCAAGTTTAATCTATATGTTGACTCTCCATGTCCATTTGTGAACTACCCAAATATTTTATGTGGTTTCACTGTTAATGTGATATTGAAACTGCAACTGCATTGAAACTTACATATTTCATACATATTATTGCAAAATTATGAAATTATGTGTTGGTTTCTGCCATTTGTGGGTGTGAATGGGTGTACATTAGAAAGATGTTTCTAAAATAACTCTCATCCCCAGAGATGGGATTTCCTTCCTGCCTCAATGTTTATGTACACCAACTCCCTGGGCACCAAAAGGGTAGCAGATAATAAGGCTTATAAGACTGTCGTAAGAATATCAAATGCAATTCTAAATGAACCACAAATGGGCTAAGAGCAGTAGACTCATAAGATAGTTCAGGGCTTCAGTAGTTAATTGAAGTAAATCTGAGTACATTTTACACCACCACAGTTTAGTTGAATCGGTCTTCTGCTGCAGTGTAAACTGTAACCATTAACAGTTTGAGTGGAATTAATTTCTGTGATGCCGAAATCTCATTCCTTGAAACACCCACCACCATCTAAGTGGTAAAATTGCTTTATTTCTCCACAGAGTCTGTCATAAAAAGTGTGCAACTTATTATCCATCCGAGAAATGAAGTTGAAAGAGGTACAAATGTGTCGTTGATATGTCAGGCAGAAGTCAGCCACGGGCTGGGGTCTCACCCCAACTATAAATACAACTTCTACAAAGATTTTCAACCATTATATACTGACCAGACCAGTTCTACGGACCACCTCTACTCAATACCAGATGCCAGAATGGCCCACTCTGGGAAATATAAATGTGCTGTTGTCATTGAGGAGCAAAACAAGGAGAGCAATGTCAAAGACCTGACAGTGAAAGGTAGAGGAACACATCAGTTCAATGTGTAGAAGAATTGCTCTGAGAATTCTAATATCTGCTGATGTTTCTGCAGGTCTTCAGACACCAGTCCTAACAATGGATAAACTGAAACTGAGAGAGGGAGATGATGTTACTGCTAACTGTACAGCAGAGGGAGAAATAGGTTCTTTGACATTTTCCTTTAGTAATGGATTTGAGGAAATCTACACGGCGAACACAGAGAGTCACCGAGTTGAGCAGAAGCTACGCCTTACTAAAGGAACTGTCAAAATATTTTGCTACTATTCTATTAAGTTGCATAGCACAATAAAACACTCCGATAACAGTAATGTGATCAGTCTTGACATTCAAGGTATGTCAATACATTATTTTCATACTATACTGTATAATAAATGTATTTGTTCATCCAGGAAGTGTAAACATGTCCACATTCCTTTCAAATTCAGAGCTGGAGATCAATCCCAATATCAAAGTCAACCCATCAGCATATGTCACTGAAGGAGATCTCATAACCATCAGCTGCAGTGTTGATACAACTTACCAAAGAAATTCTGATCTCAAAATCAGTCTCATCCATGGACATACCATGGTCAGTGTGGACATGACAAAGACAGATTACAAAGTATCTCTTAAGGCTAATGACTCTGGGGAATATGAGTGCATCTCCAGGCTTGGTGATGTTTATAAATCCTCCGCTATGAACATCACTGTAAAAGGTGAGAGACAATGAATGCTTATCAATGTTTCCTAATGTATTCTTTGTGAAATTTCACCTTAAAATAAGATTAACTTATGAGTATGATATTTTTAGTACCTTTTTTTTTTTTAGAAGCATACAATGGCCATGGGCTATCAGCATGCAGAAATTTTTGTGTGAAAAATCCTTTGCTGCGGTCACACCTTAGAAGATGTATTTTAGACCTTTTTTTGCTTTCGTTCTGAAAGGCAGTGAGCATTAAGCGCAGTCTGGTCTTGTCTAACCAAACAATTTTAAATATATTATGCTTTGATAACAGTTTGTATATTTTTGCCTCAGAGCTTTTCTCCATGCCTGTACTGAGCTTTCACCCAGCTGAGGTTTTTGAGGGAGAACGCTTCACCATCAGCTGTCAAATCAAAAGCTTTGCCTCAGAGAAGATTCGAAGGGATGATATAAGGTACTCAATATTCCAAGACAAAATACCTGTAATAAATGGTAGCAGATACAGCGGCACTGCAGGCAAAGCGTCCAATGGGAAATATATATGTGTTGCTGAAGCCAAAGAGATTATCAAAGAGAGCAGGAGGGAGCTGTTTGAAGCAAAAGGTAGGCAGTGACTTCTCATCCACTTTGTCTAGGAAAACAAAAATATCATCAATATAAAAGACGTAACAATTTTCTTTAGTTGATTAAACATTGTTTCTCTTAAGTTCTTGTTTCAAAGCCTGAGATCTCAGTTGATGGTCCTGTTATCGTGAATGAGTCATTTTGGATTCATTGCCACTCTGACAATGGAAGTCTGCCAATTATCTACTCACTAAAGAGAAACAACGTTACCCTGAACAGGACTAAGGTGTCTGACATTCATGAGAAGGCTCGTTTCTTAGCCATGATATCAACTCCTTCAGACATCAGCAGTTACATGTGTGAAGCAGAGAATAATGGCCAAGTCTCAAGAAAGATGAGTGAAAGGCTACATGTGACTGTAATAGGTGAGGTCATCATAAAGATATCTGAGGTCTAAAATGTCAGTAGTGTACAAATGACCAGGGACAGATAGATTCTGCCAATAATTAAAGAAAGAGCTTTATAAATTATGGCCAATTCCAGTTCTGTAGAATTATACAAAACTGTTTGAGTTCTGGATGTGCATATTTAAATGTAATTGATTGTGTTATTTATATGTAATATAGTATTAGTTTTAGTGTACTCTTAGTGTTTGAACAGGATTTTAGAAGAAAAGTTTGGGTCCAGTAGATTATACTATGATGTCATTTCATTTATGTGATTTAAATGCTGTGGTTCTCAACCTTTTTGATTGATCTGATTAGATTTAGACTATGTTTATAACAGTTTAATAGTTAGTCCTAGCCCCCTGGTTGAGAACCACTGATTTATAATGTTATGTCATTTCGTAAAAGCATCTGTTTACTTCATTGAGTTTACTGTTCTCTTGTTTTTAGTTCCAGTAGGGAAGCCCTTACTGATGGTCATTCCAGTTCCGGGAAACATTGAAGAGGGCAGTGATGTTACCCTGATATGTAACATTCCAAAAGGCTCTCCACCTATCAGTTTTCGTTTTTATGGAGGCAGTGGCACAGAAATCTACAGGACCACAGTTCAAAGTAATTCATCCTCATATGATCTGAGTGCAGTAAAGAGACAGCACAGTGGAAATTATTATTGTGAGGCAAATAACCAGGCAGATGCTTTGATAAAGAGTGACACAGTCACAGTCGAAGGTGAGCTTTATCTTTTTTTAGCATCAAATAAATTTTATGAAACGACATTTAAACTTAATACATAAATTAATTTTAAAAAGCGTCTTTTTCTAAAGTTTTATAATTATTGCATGTGCTGTTTTTATGAGAGATTGCATTTCATTTGTTCACTCTTTAAGACGTTCAAAAACCTTCATTTCAAACTTTTTGCAGAGAGTGAAAAGCTAAATCTCACCCATCTTGAATCTCATAAGGAGTTTACTTTCTTCTTGAGCCTGTGTATATAGAATAACATGCTCTATGTGCCTTTTTTTCTTACCTGTAAAGTGACACTGCCACTCTGGTGTTTAACCACCTTTACCTTAAGTATGTGTCATGGATATTTTTTGAAGCCATGCAGTATGTTTATGTGAGGAACACATTGACATTTAAATCAACGAAAGTATTGCTTGACAGCCGTGGTCACCTTTCAGTTTCATTATGTTGGAAAAAAGCAGCAAGGACATTCTGCAAATCAAAACCCCTTCTGTGTTCCATGGAAAAAAGAAAATTGTGCATATGTCGATTTTGGTGACCTATTCTTTTAAAGAAACCAAATATGCAACATTTTTATCTAACATCGAAAATCTGTAAGGTAAAAAAGAAAGTCCATGTTGTTTGTCATCTACTCATTCTCTCTGTATATGTCCTCTATAGTGAGCCTGGCAGAATGGAAAAAGGCTTTGATTGCAACATTCTGCATGCTGTTAGTGGCCCTACTGGTCCTTTTCATCGTGATACGCTTCAAGGCCAAGCGAGGTAGAGAGTCCTACAGCCCCCCTGCATCACCTCTCTGACCTGTGAACCAAATTCCCTTTTCAACTTTTCTCTCTGTCACAGGTAAAAGAGAGATGGCTGCCGAACTATCAATGTGAGTCGACTGGCTTATGTTTAAGTTGGTCTAGAATTGAAGGCATTAGAGAGACAAGATGAGGTGGTTTTGTGTTATTAAATAGTCACTACACTCATCTGACCATGCCTTTACAAGTCATGTGGTCCCAAACAGACAAATCTGTTTTAAAAGCAATAATATCCATAGAAAACCAGGATATTTAGGTAGTGGAGAATATTTAATAAGTACATTTGTGACCCTGGACCACAAAACCAGTCATAAGTGTACATTTTTCGAAATTGAGATTTCTACATCAGCTGAATAAATAAGCTTTCCATTGATGTATGGTTTGTTAGGATATGACAATATTTGGCCGAGATACAACTATTTGAAAATCTGGAATCTGAGGGTGCAAAAAAATCTAAATGCTGTGAAGTTCTTGCTATCAGTAATAAGCTATGCATATTACTAATCAAAAATTAAGTTTTGATATATTTACGGTAGGAGATTCACTAAATATCTTCATGGAACATGATCTTTACTTAATATCCTAATGATTTTTGACATAAAATAAAAATGGATCATTTTGACCCATACAATGTATTTTTGGCTATTGCTACAAATATACCCCAGTGACTTAAGACTGGTTTTGTGGTCCAGGGTCACATTTGATTTTTTTTTCTCTCACCATTCCTCAGAAAGCCTGCAAGCCCTAAATCAGATGACTCTTTAACCCTGAGTCTCACCCATGACACCCATTATAGCGACCACACAGGTAGTCTCTTTATATATATATATATATTTTTTTTTTTTTTTTTTTTTTTTCATCCACTCTAGTTCACCAGTCCATGTTGTGGTCATTTATATTACCTGTTCAGACCCAAACTCTTGCAAGACTGACTAACCCTGACTGTATATTTATATATATGTATAGAACTATTTCATATTGAGTCCTTGTATGATCAGGAGTTTCTGAAAACTGTCGGTCATGTGGATCGAAGTTATTTCTGTAGTTTTGGGACATGCCAAACACTGCACTGTACCCCAAAGTGTGTTTGTCATATCTACCCAATAAACCAATTCTAATTAGGATGAGGGAGCTCATCTTAAGTCAATGGTGGAGCAACTTGCTACTGTGTGGAACAGATTAAGATGACTTCATGTTGAAGTGTCCACATACTTACAAAGTGTCCCCTCACATTTGCTGTTTTGCCAAACACACGCACACACATCCTGTTCATGAGTCAAGATGACAGACCAGGAGTATTCAGACTTTGCCATTTTTGTTTACATCACTTAATCTGTGATCATGACATCTAGTCACCAGTTGCAACTAAATGTTACTGTACTAAGACGCTGTGTGACACTGGCAAATTCACTGTCTAATTCCAGGCGCAGAGCTACACTTTGATTCCTTGACGGGGAAGGTGACATATGGGACGTGAGATCACTACAATTAATGGGAACAACTAAAGAATCCTGTGAACAGTGTAGTGAAGGGTCCAAAATTTTCAGGGAGTTATGAAAACCATAAGACGAAGCAGTTTCTAAGATTATGAAACTGGAGGCAAAATTTATTAAGGCTTTTTAGGACCACCTCAGATCTTTTTAGTTTTTCAGATCATACTTTTTTTTTTTTTTTTTAACAAGGAAAAGGGGTATTAAACTGTGGATTGGTAACATGACTGGGTTTTTGAAAAATTGTTGGTTTAGATGCAATGTGTAAATGTACAATTTGTCAGTTTTTGATGCTGGCAAATCAACTGCCCCATCTTCTCTTTAGAACAGCAGAAAAATAATAAAGTCACCCATATCACAGCAGTTTGGCTCAGTATTCATCTTAACAGCATCTGAATCATCTGCTTTCACTGCTTTGCTTGCATACAGTATGTGTTTTTGCTTCCATCATCATTTGTTTGTTTATTAACTGATGTTGTTTGTTTCATTTTACTCTAAAAGCATCTGTGTTAATGCTTTATTTACTGTTAAATATTCTATAAAAATGTGTGTATGTATTTGAGACATGAAACAAGATTTGGTAGGCATTTAAAATTTAATAAAATGTTTTATTTGGAATTACCTCATTTGGAATTCATTCCCTAACGTATTAAGATTATCGAAATCTCTTTCAACATTCTGTCTCTTTTAACATATTTGAATGAACTAGGTGTCATATAAACCAGGTATCGTTTATTTATTTCTGACTTTTAACCTTCGTTACAATATTGTTATTAAGATTAACCTCCTTTGGTTTAAATATTTTGAAAAATTTGAAGCAGCAATGTTGACTTTGCATATATATTTATTTAATGAGCAGTTTCCTGTTTTTGTATCTGTCTGGTAGTACAGTGTCACCAGAGTTCAAACCAAACAGTTTACTTCAGATGCAATGTCTCTAAAAGCAGGTCACATGTTCAGGAGATACAGTGATTGTAGCTAAATTGGAAAACAAGGCTTACATACCGTACAAAAGTTGTTCTGCTTGGTTTAGGGAATTGACTGATTAATCACTGATTGCTGATTAATCCTAACACAATCAACATGCTGAAATTTGAATTTATAGATTTGTTATATATACATACAGCAGGTAAAATAAATATTGAGCATGTCACTATTATTCCAGTAAATATATTTCTAAAGGTGCTGTAGACATGAAATTTTCAGCAGATGTCGGTCACAACCGACAAAACAAATAAATTCAGAAATTAAGTTATGTGTAATAAAATGGAATGACACGGGGAGAAATTATTGAACTAATGAAATTTATTTAATACTTTGTACAAAAGCCTTCAAGACTCCCCCTGTATGGAGAAACTAGTCACACTCAGGTGTGATTTTGGCCCATTCTTCAACAGAGTCTTCAAATCTTGAAGGTTTGAAGACTGTGTTTGGGATCATTGTCTTGCTGAAATGTCCACCCCTTGTTTCATCTTCATCATCCTGGTACTGTAGGTGTTGGGACTGAACCAACTAATATTAATTTCCACAGGTGTCTTGGCTTTCCATGCCTTTTTGCACCACCCTTTCTTCATGTGTTCAATACTTTTTCCCTGTGTAATTCCATTTTATTACACACAACTTAATTTCTGAACTTATTTGTTTTGTTTTCTTTGTATGTATGGATTACTTGGGTTGTTACCGACATCTGGTGAAAATGTCGTGTCAACAGCACCTTTAGAAATATATTTACTTGGTGACGTGTTCAATACTTATTTTACACCATACGTATATATACCATTTTATGGTATATATACTTATATGTTAAAGTGTTGTGTGTGTGAGTGTTTTTAAAACCTCTGATGACTCAATCTAATTTTCTACAAAATACTCTGGTAAAGTTGGGAATGTACTTCAGCTAATTTGATTTCACTTGAGATCAGTGGCATGTACAGTAAATGGCCATGGCTGATGCACTATTTTTGCTGTGTGTTTCAGTGGTGGTGAATAACAAAGAGAGTGTTTGGAGTGAAAGACCTCCAGGTAAGTCTCCACTTAGTAATCATACTGATTTCTGTGCTTTCCCCAAGCTAGTAGTGTTTACCTGCAACACACAGTCAGACCTACCTGAAAATATTCTAACCTACTTCATTTTGTATCTTTGTATTGATGTTTGTGTTTTTCACCAGATGTTGCTGACCAGGACAGCCTAGGGTCCACAAATGAAGGTGACGTAGAGTACACAGAGGTGGTTCATCCTCAAATTGTAGATCCTACACAAAGTAAGTTCAACATTTTAAAACTATATCCATCTCTTTTTTTCTCATCTCACTCCTATTGCCTTTTGAATAGGAACATTTTGACTCCCTGGTATGCATGAGCTGATTAGAGAAAAACCGCTTCCTGGGTGGGGTCTAACCATCCAAATTATCAAGAGCCCTGGATTTTAATTACAGTGGTTACTTTCTAGAGACATCTTATAAACAGGAAGGGCCAGACTAATTAGGTTCCTGCTAACTCCAATAGCTTCTTACTTACATGATCCAGAATTACAGTGTGCATTTCAAAACAATTATTATTTCTACCTCTCTCTTCTTTCCTTTTGTTTTTGTTTTTTTAAGATATATCCTAAACATTTTTTTTTTTCTTTTCTTCTATAGTTCCTCTGAAAAAAGGCACAGATACTGTGTACAGTGAGCTTCAGACCACTCAAGGTACAAACAACATTGCAAAAAGGAACAAATATATTTATACACAAAAAGTTCCTATGGCATTATGTAATGCAAACACACAGAGCAGTGAGTTGTGTTATAATTAATGCTTTTTCTAATTCATACTGTTTGTACAGGGGCTATTGAACATGTAAACCATGTAAGTTACCTTAATTCTCTCACTTCTTATGACCTTATAAGCATTCTTTCCATCCTGCTGCCTGACCTATGAAATAATCAAGAGATCGCCAGTGTCTCAGTGTGTTTCAAAAGTTAAGAAAGTATAATGTTAAGTTATGTTTTTAATGTTTGACTTGGCTTATACATTAAAAATAATGAAATACTCCAGGTCCAGCATAATTTGTTTTTATATAACTTGATTTGTTTTGTTGTCTACTGCAGTGAAATTCACACATTTTAAACGTTGCAAGTTTAAAGAGTAATTTGGTCCAAAAATTGACAAAAAAAAAAAAAAACGTATTCCTTTCTGAAATTTTTAATTTTTTTCCATTACCTTATTATTTTTTTATACAAATATCTGAACAGTGAAGACATGCTACTCATCAGCTTTTATTTACTTTTTTATTTAAGCAAATTATTTAAAATCTAAATCAAAGCATGCAGCTTGTTTATTAACAAATGGCAATCTGAGACTTATTAACAAGTTCATTTCATGAGTAATATTTTACGTGTGTGACGTCAAATGCATCAATGCACCTGATCAGAGAACTGTAAAGTGATCTTAGTTTTCTTCAGTATCCCTATGCCATGTGGGAGGATGTAACATAGTTGCATGGAGGACTGAATGTGTGTGTTTTGTAAACTCTGTCTTCAGTAAGTGAAGCGGGAAACACCAGTCACACTTTCCAACTGGGAACAAATAGCAGGGCTGTGGTTTCCTCTTGAACAGAGGGCCAGAATTTACAGAGAGCAGTCATGCACACAGTGACTTCATAAACTCTTGTGAAAGGCCAGAGGAAAGGAAGACAATAGTACAGCAAAATTATGAGACAGAATGACTCAGATGACTCAGTGTAAAACATTGAAATTGACATCGACCCAATTTTCCCTTCTGGGTTTATTGTTAAACTTTTTCACCTCCTCTTCCTCATTATGTGTACATCTCTCATAGATTATGTGGATTCCCAACAGAGTTTAGCATGTTGAGAATGACAAGAGAGAAATGTGTCCTTTGAGAGAAATGTTTCCCTTTCCTCTGGGGCAGTCGTGGCCTAATGGTTAGAGAGTCAGACTTGCAACCCAAAGGTTGTGGGTTTGAGTTTCGGTACTGGCGGGGTGGGGGGGAGTGAATGGTGTGCGTGTTTGTTCACTATTCACTGCTGTGTATGCACTTGGATGAAATGCGGAGCACAAATTCCGAGTATGGGACACCTTTCCTTTCCTTTTTGAGGATGTTACTAACATAAACAGATTTTCATTTAATATGATTTCTGAAAATGAGGACACACATCTTATCTATCAATTTTGTGTTTGTATTTTTGTAGCAAGGCCTGTTAGAATATGCTGAACTCAACCATGATCTTCCTGAACCAGTGGACTGATAGAAGTCAGTCAACATCCCTCACCTCCCTCTGGACTACTGTGGCCTATGTGACATCAATCTTCTGTGTCCTCCACCAACATTCTCCTAAAAAAAAAACACTGATTTAATCATTTATTTCCCTTTCCTCGTATGTGATTGATTGCTTGTCCTATTTGTCACAGTGCTATATTATTGTGTGTATAGTCGGTACTAAAAACCACATGCTTTTCAAAAGGTTGCATTTTTAATAAAGTGAAATGATTTATTTGACTTTCTCTCTGTGTTAAATATCTTGTAACTTTAAAACCGCAATAACTTTTCTGTCTATGAAGTTGAAATTAAGGATTAGTTGTCTTTTTGTACCCTGTGTACAGCCGCATTGAATGATGTGATGCAAACTGCTACGGCAGTTAGTTGGATATCAGCTCACATAAGAGATAAAGTCATGTGTTTATCTTCGGGCAAAATGCTTTCATCTACTGACAAAAATAATGTAACTTTTAGCATTAGCTAAAGGAAACCAAAACAAAGAATTTCCCTTTGGGTTCCACTGGGAGAAGATGATAATGGCTAGTGAATACCAGTCACACCCACATCACTTAGCTCATCCAGCCTGACATCACTGAGTGTACATACACTACGGTCACAAATATTGGCACCCTTGGTAGGAGAAACATGGAAATATGTCTTTGGTGTTTATCGCTTGGTCATTCATTCATATTCACAAAATGTAATCTTTAATTAGTAATTAAATTGTATTAAAGTTAATGAATTCAGTAAAAAGATTTCTTTGCTAAGATTTCTTCTTTAATGTGTAATAAGGTGGATGAACATCTGTCAAGAAATATGAGACCATTCAGAGAGAAATCTCTCCAGATCCTCCAGTTTCAGAGGTCCTTGTGGACTTTCTTCAACAGCTTATCACAGGTTTTCTTTGAAGTTTAGGTCAAGGGACTGCCAAGTACTATGGGTGACTATCAGTGAATCATTTTTGTGTTGATACTGAGGTGTACTTTGGATCATTGTCCTATTGAAGGAGCCAACCAAAGTGCAGTTAAATGCTTGCTGTGTCACCAAGGTGTTGATTTAAAATCTACTGGTACCTGATGGAGGTCATGATAACATGTATCCTAATAAGTTGTAAAGGGCCTTTGGAAAACAATTAGCCTCACAGCATTAAAGACAAAAAAATCATACTCCATAGTGGGGTTGAGGAACTTTTCTACATTGGCTGTCATTCTGTCTACACCAAAAAGCATTTGCTTTCCTTACTAATACTTCTCAACCAACAAGATCTCCCCATACAGTTTACTGATATTCACTCTGTAAATTTGTGAATGCTTCTCTAGAGGAGAAACCCTTTTGAAAAAAAGTCAGCTTTCATGCATAGTATTGTGCTATTGTCATTGTAGTAAAGTTAGCTATATATTAAAGTGAGGTCATAGCAATTCTTGGTAATAACAGCAGAAAAAACAACAACAACAAAACATCTGGTCCTGGACTATCATCATCTTTCATTTCAGGGAAACCGGTTTTGAGGAAACTGAACTGTGTTTTCTGTTTGTGGTTTTAAAATACTTGCAAATTATGCTTTTTTTTTTTTTTTTTTTTGTGAAAACCTTCCCAAACAAATTAGTGCAAATGAGTATTTCGACCATCAAACAATTATCTTATTGCCATTTCCATTAAATCTTACTGATTTGTGAGCTAAAAAACCTTTTTTCACAAATCGTTGTTTTTTCAGATCTTTCCCATATTGAGGAAAAACTATTGAAATTAGCCTGTTTGTCACCTCATATTTATAGCCCAGTGAAACAGGAAGTCAAGGCTAATCAACAACTTTTCTGAGGCTCTTTTTTTCCAGCCATATCATTTGAAGGAGAAAGAATCAGCTAAAGAGTGTGGACCAGTTCATTTATCTTGGCAGTATAATTTCAAATTATGCATCTGTATTACAAATAACTCCATTCTAAAGACAGAAGAGACACCAATATAGCACTAATATATAGCATGCGTCATCCTGGACAGATTTGTTCTGGGACTTGTAAATTTTATTGATGGCCCTGTAAGCATTATTAAATTTTTGTTGTTGCTCTGTGTGTTCATATTTGTATTTGAAACAGTAATTGTTCATATTTTCCAAAAGTTCAATTTACCCTTGATGTAACACAATTGACCCCTATATGTAATGTAGGGCAAATTGTGTGAAAGGCTATATTAGCTACTACTAGGCTATATATTACATTTATACAGTAGGCCTATGTAGCATTAAATAACTGATAATTCAATTGTGTTTAGGTTGATTCTGATGTCACTCACATAGCCTAGGCTAATTAAAACCCTTCTTACAGCAGTTTGACACAGGCAATATGTGAAAACAATACTAAACCATGTTTCGTAAATAAGGCACAAAAGAAATCAGGAACAAATACTTTGATAATATCACTTACGTACATTACGTATTGAAATTACGTTTTAATCCTAGCATTGACACTGCATTATCGTCATTGTCCAGTAGAGGGATCATTTGTGCTGTTTATGTGTGGCATCTGCACATAGTTCAGTTGTGCCATCTAGCGGAGAAAAGCTATTATTCACACAATTGGCTGGTTATTGACCTACAAATTTATTTATTTTTTCTTCAGTATAGTGTTGTGTAAAAATTACAGCTCTATGTAAATGATTTTAATTCAGTTTTTGCCTTTATAGCCTACATGTTTTGATTATAACTGAGTGGAAAGCCTTATTCACACCACACAATATATCTGTTTGTTTCTTCTTAAAAAGGTCATGCCCTTGGTTTTCCGCATTAGACCGTTGTTAATATAGTTATTAAGGTCATACATGTGCTGTAATGTGTCCCTATCTTTTCAGATCAATGCTATTTTAATGTGATATGCATGTCCATTCTTTAAATGTTCCTAAATAATAAATTATTCTTGAATTCTTGAAATTCTTTCAACATTCTGACATTAATGAAACACTTTCCATTATGCCATGGTCTGTCTGAATACTCGATTCTGATCTGGCAGGTGTTGATTAAATTCGTTGAACCGCACAGGTAGTTCCAGGTCAGTTTAATCACGTTCTATATTAATGTGCTTCCTATAAACATCGGTAACCATAGTAACATACAGTTACAGTTGAATAGTAATACAGACGAAAATAACCGTCATTTTTATCGTTCCGGTCAAATATTGCAGCGCAAATATTATTAACATCTTTAATATGTGAATGTTGAAATGACCATGGCATAAACGGGATAATCAACTTCGCTGCTTCCGCTGCGCGTCGGGTGGTTCTTCGCCTCCACGTCGTGCATTCAAATCGTTTAATGCACAGCTAGCAGTTGATTATCCCTTACTTAACTGGCAACAGTATATACTTTGATAGTGTTATCACTTATAAATGTTCTTGCAAAGGCCTACTTTAAATCCTTACACCTCAGTGGTAATGTTAGATATGAGTCTTTAATCTCTACTATGTCCTCAAGGTGAGCGCGAAAATGGAGTTGACATGGCAACAACTGTATTTTTATCCTTGATAAAAAGAAAAATCATTTGCCATCTCCCATTACTCATATGTGCCGCCATTGAGCTGATTTAGAGAACAATTACAGCTTAACAGTTTTTCTATGCCTCCGCTATATTTAGCAAGCGAGAATGTAGTGAGAGATGATCAGGTCCTTCGTCTCTGCATTAAGTTTCATCTGACTTGTCCATTTGCTGATTTTGATGCTTTTATTTTGATGACATGCTAACTGAATCAGGAACTGAAATGTTAATGGAAGCAATTTTAATGGAACAGGGTTTTTTTTTTTTTTTTTTTTTGGACTCTTAATTTTACAAAACACTACATCTTTAACAAGTTTACAATGCTACATTAAATAATTTCCTTATTGCCCTGTAAATTAAACAAAGCAGCATTTGTTTTTCTTAGCTGACGATTCTTTGTTAACCAAACAGAGCTAGTGTTAGTTCCTGTTACTAACGCTTCTCAGCCAACAAGATCTCCCCATTTCACTCTGTAAATTTGTGAATGTTTCTCTAGAGGAGAAACCTTTTGAAACACAGTCAGCTTTCATGCATATTGTTGCGTTATTGTCATTGTAGTAAAGTTAGCTATACATCAAAGTGGGGTCATAGCAATTCTTGATAATAACAGAAAAAAAAAAAACATCTGGTCCTGGTCTATCATCATCTTTCATTTCAGGGAAAACAGTTTTGAGGAAACTGAATTCCGGTTGCAAAGAGTCTGAACTGTTTTCTGTTTGTGGTTTTAAAATACTTTTGCAAATTATGCTTATTTTATCAAGACATGGAAACACGCACATGGAGGTCAATGCATTTGTACTTTTATTACAAAACATCTGCGAACTATTTCAAACTTCGAATTTTATGTTGCAAACCAGCTGAACATCACACACAGTATTATTTCTAGTGTATAACCACAGAAAGTCTGTGGTGAAAGTGATAGTGGGCTATTTCCTGTATAGGTTCATTCTTTTATCTGCACAATCAGCAGCATTCAAATCTTTAGACTATACATGTTGGCAGAATTGACTGTAGCTATTTATCTTCTTATCTCACCTTTCACATAATGACAAATCTCTAAAGGGTGATTTTGCTTAATTAGGTAGACTATTTCAATCTGTGTTGTGTTCTACAATATGCCCATGCATCTTAATTCCTAATTACAATTTGAAAAGGCTCTAGTGAAATTACCATGGTTAGTATATTGAGTTTAATACAGACTCAAGCATACAAAGAAACTCTTAGAAATTACGAATCCTACTATTGTTCAGGAATTGGCTCATGAATATTAAATAGATTATACTCGCGTTTTTTCCTGAGCGTTCAGTCACGCAGTCGAATTAATATTAATGAGCCCAGTTAATACGCCAGTTGACAGGCTATCACCTAGCGACGTCTGCCTTTCGCCAAATCACTCAGGGCTAACTTTAGTGGCAGAACGTCACGTTGCGTAAATAATATTCATGAGCCAAGCATTCGCCGTAGTAGGAATTGTGAATTCGTATTCAAGACTGGCAGATTCACTTCCAGGTGCTAGGAGACACGCGGTCCACTCACAATTCAACACGAACTGCGTTCGGCCTGATAAATGCGCATGCGCAGCAGCACCGTCCTCTCTGTTTCCTGCGCACATTGCCACGTTATTAGCGGCAGACACAAAATTCAAGCGACACTTCAGACAGTTAAAGGTGAAAGAAGACCCGCCGCGCTAACAATTTCTCCGGTTTCCATCACGGTATTATTAATAGTTGGCACGTTTGGAGGTGATCCGAGATGCTGAAGTTGTTGATTGTGTGCGCACTAGCCGCTATGAGTGCGGCTGATATCGCCGAGGAGGAGGACGTGCTCGTACTGAAGAAAAGTAACTTCGAGGAGGCGCTCAAAACATACCCAAATATCCTTGTTGAGTTTTGTAAGTAGTCGCCAACTTTGTTTGAATTGTCGTTGCTATGTTCATGTCGATAGCTTGTGCATGAGGAAAATGCAAAACGAAACCAACTCTCAGTGAAATCGGAGTTGTTTTTTTATTCTTAACCTTGATTTGCTGCAGCAGTACTTAATCTCTTGCAATCATACCTCAAGTAACAGACGTGTGCTAACCAAATCTTAATGATAATATAAAACCGTAAAGTAAGAACGCAATTTTGAAAGCGTTCAGAGAAGTGATTCCAATATAACGTTAATGATTTGAAGGCATCTTTGCCACTCGCCCCAAAACTCTCGTATTTTGACAGCAAAAGTACACTGAATCCCTTTACGAATAATGCATTAGATTCAAATTGGTAGATTTGTAAGTACGTATTCAGGAAGATAGCAGCCTTGGAACAGTAGCTCTGAGTTTCTTTCGTGTTGAAAATAATAAATGCATTGATTTGCACTTTCACTTGTTTTTTCGACTTTCGATTTCCTACTGCTTTGTTTTTCGTTGTCGCCACTTTATGCAAATGAGATGCAGTATGTTATGGGCACGCATGAATGAGTTTTCAACCTGAAACGACTTCTCAAACTTGTGTGTAACCGGGCTCCTAGGTTAGTTTATCTGCGCTTTACCGGGCTAAATTCATTGGGCGCTCTCAAAGTATATCCTGGTACAGGGACGTGATAGACTCTCGAGTTGCCCAATCACTAGCCTCCACGAGTGTTTCGTCATAATGAGATGCGTGACGGCGAGGAATATGGGCCGGACTTTCCAGCGGCCCCGCGCTAGGTTGACGTGTACATCAGAAAAATAACTTTTGTTCCACATTGAATTTATGGTATTTAAAAACGCTTATCATGTAATGAGAGCGTAAATTGTACAGTATTTCATTAGTGTTTTATTTGATAAAAGAGTGAAGGGGTATTTGATGCATTTTTAAAAAAAAAAATTTATAACGTTGAACTTTGGTCTTGACTTTAATCTTCCTCAACACGTCATATCTCACATCATGGCATGTTATTAGAGTAATAAGTTTGGCCTACTTATTTAGTTTATCCAGTTTTACTGGGTTTGAACACTGGAATAAACCTACATTCTTTTTATTCTTGTATACCACTAACACATTAATTCAAACAAATTACTGCTAATGTGGTTTGTGAGTAATAAATGTAAAATCACTAACATGCAGTGATAGTAAATGTCAGTATTATTGAATTTAACCATTTTTTGCTAATTGCAGATGCACCATGGTGTGGGCACTGCAAGGCCCTGGCCCCTGAATATGCCAAAGCAGCTGGTATGCTGAAAGCTGAAGGCTCAGACATCAGACTCGCAAAAGTGGATGCAACGGAGGAATCAGAGCTCGCTCAGGAGTTTGGTGTTCGTGGATATCCCACCATCAAGTTCTTCAAGGGAGGAGAGAAGGAGAACCCCAAGGAGTATTCTGGTGAGGGATATCAGCCACAATTTTCCTTCATAATATCCATGGTCTGTCTTTGTGTATGGACTACTAGACTGGCATCAGCTTTTGACCTATACTTTTGTTAAAAAAAAGATTTCAAATGGTTTCAAAATCATTAATGAGATTTGTTCAAAACCAGTAAGTGTACAAACAGTTCTAACAGGTTTGTTTTGGTTGGAATCGCTGAAGTGTAACTGAGGTGTATTGATGCCATCTTATACTGTAAACCATAATTCAGTTTAGACAGGTCAGTGGTCTGCATACCATGAATGTGAGCGCTAACTGCTGAAGACGTGCATGTCATTCTGTACGTGGAAGCCCTGAGTTCCAGCCTGTTTGTAGAAGGCCCCTCCCCCTTTCCTTCAACGTGCAGTTCCTCACGTTGCCTGTGGTCTGGTTGCTGTAGGCTGCTCCCCATGGCTGTGTTTATTACTGTCTTACTCGTGCAGACCAGACCTGCCTCAGCAAATGCAAGTTCCATGACTTTCAGATGTCAAAAAAAAAAAAAAAAAAAAGGTAACACCCACTTTTTGGATTCCTTGTGGGATTTACAGAAAGCAAAATTCCAGAATGTTTAATCTTTGTCTTATCTGGAGTCCTCGATGGAAGGACTCTATCAGGGCGTCTGAATCAGGTGATGTCATAAGAACTCTGGCTTGATCAAAAGCTGAACCAGAGTGTAATTGTTGACGTGTCACATCAGTAGTTCCTGCTGTAAGCTGTGGTGCTTGCTTGCTCAATCATTTAAAAAACGCATAATTAAGACTACCTTTGAAACTGACATGTCATTCACATCGACAACATGTCGGTCCTGCCCCAGTGGTCATAAATGGGTGAGGATGCATGAAAGGAATGCTTTAGTTATGTTTACTCTGTATTTATTGGCTTTATATAATTTTTTTATTTTTTTAATTAACAGCGCATTATTTCTGTAGCTCAAAAAGTAGAACTGGGGATTAGCACGTGTTCATTTCCAAATGAATGCATGAACTGATGAAATGTATGCCTGAAATGCAGTGCAAGGAGCTTTGAAAAATAATAATAATGTGCCAAATGTAAATGTAGCACTTCTCCTATAGTTGCTATGCCACTTTTTTCTATACATGTACAAGAGTTTGCTTGATACCACCAGGTTCCTTTGTCTCACTATGACATGCTCATGCTCCTCTGTCTGCAGCTGGCCGACAGGCGGATGACATCGTCAACTGGCTGAAAAAGCGAACTGGCCCTGCAGCTACTACTTTAACTGATGTGTCACAGACAGAGTCTCTTATTGCTGATAATGAGGTTGCAGTCATTGGGTTCTTTAAGGTAAATGCCATTCTTTTCTTCAGCTAGTTAAGTTTTGGTGGGGTTTTTTCCAATTTTATTTTTTCGGTCTCTGTGCAGGATGTTGAATCAGAAGATGCCAAAGTCTTCATTAAAACCGCAGAGGCTGTGGATGACATCCCCTTTGGCGTCACCTCAGATGATGCAGTCTTTTCAAAGTTTGAAGTGGCCAAGGACGGTGTTGTTCTTTTTAAGAAGGTACACATTCTCTACTTTGTAACTCTGCTGACTAAATTTCAGAGAACTTATTATTAATATTTGTTTATAACTTTATATTAATGCATAGTAGCTAGGGGTGTGACACGATCTTATGGCTCGTTTCCACTGAGCGGTACAGGTCAGTACAGTACAATATGGTACGATTTGGGACCAAACACCCTGTTTGTGTTTCCACCGCCAATAGTACCCTTACTTGATGGGCATGGTGTATGCCAGAAAGTAGCGATCCCCGATAAAGCGCGACAATAAGCACAACTCTGCCTCTTTTTGTTAAATGTCAGTTTTAATGAATAATAGCCATTATAAAAGTACACTGAACAAAATTATAAACGCAACACTTGTTTCTGCCCCCATTTTTCATGAGCTGAACTCAAAGATCTAAGACTTTTTCTATGTACACAAAAGGCCAATTTCTCTCAAATGTTGTTCACAAATCTGTGTTGGTGAGCACTTCTCCTTTGCCGAGATACTTCATCCTCCTCACAAGGTCAGTCAGTATCTGGTGGGACCACCATTTACCTCACGCAGTGCAACACATCTCCTTCACATAGTTGATCAGGTTGTTGATTGTGGCCTGTGGAATGTTGGTCCAACATGAGGTGATGGTCGTGGATGAATGGCACAACAATGGGCCTCAGGATCTCGTCACGGTATCTCTGTGCATTCAAAATGCCATCAATAAAATGCACCTGTGTTTGTCCATAACATACACCTGCCCATACCGTAACCCCACCGCCACCATGGGCCACTCGATCCACAATGTTGACATCAGCAAACCGCTCACCCACACAATGCCATACACGCTGGCTACCATCTGCCCTGTACAGTGAAAACCGGGATTCATCTGTGAAGAGAACACCTCTCCAAAGAGCCAGTCGAATGTGAGCATTTGCCCGCCAAGTCGGTTACGACGACGAACTGCTGTCAGGTTGAGACCCCGATGAGGACGACGAGCATGCAGATGAGCTTCCCTGAGACGGTTTCTGACAGTTTGTGCAGAAATTCTTTGGTTATGCAAACCGATTGTTTGCAGCAGCTGTCCGGGTGGCTGGTCTCAGATGATCTTGGAGGTGAAGATGCTGGATGTGGAGGTCCTGGGCTGGTGTGGTTACACGTGGTCTGCGGTTGTGAGGCCGGTTGGATGTACTGCAAAATTCTCTGAAACGCCTTTGGAGACGGCTTATGGTAGAGAAATGAACATTCAGTTCACGGGCAACAGCTCTGGTGGACATTCCTGCAGTCAGCATGCCAATTGCACACTCCCTCAAAACTTGTGACATCTGTGGCATTGTGCTGTGTGAGAAAACTGCACCATTTTAGAGTGGCCTTTTATTGTGGCCAGCCTAAGGCACACCTGTGCAATAATCATGCTGTCTAATCAGCATCTTGATATGCCACACCTGTGAGGTGGATAGAGTATCTCGGCAAAGAAGTGCTCACAGATTTAGACAGATTTGTGAACAATATTTGAGAGAAATAGGCCTTTTGTGTACATAGAAAAGGTCTTAGATCTTTGAGTTCAGCTCATGAAAAATGGGGGCAAAAACAAAAGTGTTGCGTTTATAATTTTCAGTGTATAAGTACAAAGTATAAGAGGCTTATATACAGGGTGTCCGTGGGTCCTTAAGTCTTAATGTCTTAAATTCCGATTCATTCAGCGTAAACGACGATTGATATTGGATAGTGTATTTCTGGTATCAAGGTCGCGCTGTTGAGGCTCACGCTGCCTGTATCTTTATGAGAGACGTCTAAACACATGAGCATAACAACAAACATAAAGAAACTCAGAAGAAACGCACTGAGGTATAAATTCAAAATGCTTAGTTTATTCATAATGATGTAGTTAAGTGACATACCATGACAAGGGGGCTATTTTGCGGAATATTTCACGATTGCAAATGTCACATTGATTTTAGTTCAATAAACAAGTAGTAGTTATGTTACTTACTTTTTAGATGCAACATTTTTAGTTGGTGAAATGGAACAAAACAGTAATAGTTCCAAACAAAGATCAGCACATTCTCCAAGCAACACTGGGCGGTGTTTTGTTACTGAATGATTCAGCGTTTTGAACCGCCACCTACTGGTGCACCCACCCCCCTCCCACTTTTCTTATTTGTATATCCAAAAATGTATTTAAAATATTCAACTCATAACAATTTTTGCAGGGTAAATTTTAATCTGACTGGTAACAACCCTATAGTGTATATTGAATTTGATTTAATTGTAGTAATTTGACATGAAAGATGCATACATTTAAAAAGGCCTTTTGTAATGGCAAATAAAATATGCAGATTTAAGTATGTAAACGCTGATAGAATGCTGATGAAAATAATGCTTCAGAATAAATTGTTTACACCACCACAATCTCGGTGATTCAGTACTTTTGTGGGGATATTTTGTATGAAATATTGTCTGCTGATATGAAAAGTTAACGTTATATCATTGATGTAAAAAGAAAACAATATCACTGCTGTCAAATGATATTTATTACAAACGCATCAAATATTACATAAGAGTATCTAATGTGTTTTCATTACAGGTTTAGGTCTTAAATTTCATTTAAGGTGGTATTAAAAAGGTCTTAAGTCTTAAATTTAACTTGTTCATGTCTGCAGAAACCCTGTATATAAGAGGAAATAAAGACAAAAGCAAACAATTCAGTCAAACTTATGCTACAAAGTCAGCGCTGTACTACTGTAAAGTTCAAAATAAATATATAAAGTTAAACATAACCTTGTGCTAAGCCAAAATATATGACCAGGAACAATTAATAGATTTATGATACCACGAATGCCTGTTTAATGTACCCAAAACGATTTGTGTATCATGTTTAATCACTACAGAGACATCAGAGCCAGCGGCAAATGTCGGAAGGACTAGCCGAGCTAAGGCTGCTCTGGGCGGATACATGAGCACTGAATGCCTGGAGCTCCAAAATCGGCATGGCAAATTTTCAAATGGGCGCCATCTTTATAAATAAACCTCAGATTTGACTTAAACATCTACATTCTCATCTGAAAAACTCAATAACAGTAACAGTAATATTTTGAAACATATGTGGGTTTTTGGGCAATGATGTTTCACAAGTCCACAAGAACAGAAAAGAACACGCATTGAGAGATGTCTATTGTCTGTGTGAAAATGTGTATTTTATGAGTCACCCTTTTGGCACCCTTTGCTGTGCTAGGTACCCCAACGGAAGGGTACCAGAAAAGTGGTTTGGTATGCTTCGCTATTTTGGTACCATTCACAACTTCTGACAATGGAAACGGACATAATTGTGTACCGCACTGTACTGAACCGTACTACTCTGTGGAAACGAGCCATAATAGCATAAGGTATAGCATAAGTATCTGCCAATACCAAGTTTTCCTATAGGAATGTCTGTTTGGTGAACACTTCAGTTATTAAAATCAATCCAGTGTATAAAGTTGTGCAGAGAGCAAATTAAATAAATGTATGTTTATGTATATTTGTTAAAAGATACACTCTCTCTTTGTGTGTATATATACACGCAGATGTATGTTACAATGGTAGACATTGTAAACTGGCTTTGTGGTCACCATTATGAATATTGGTGTTATAATATTCTTATAATAACTTATAATATAAGTTTTATATTAGATGTACAGTAAGCAGAATAAATGCAAGATAAGGTTAGAAAGAATGAAGCTTGCGGTGTCAGAATGCCAGTCAAGTCTGAATTGAGACTCAACCCATAGCGCGTTATGACAACGATGTCTCAGTCTGACGGTAGATAAGTAAATCATTGAGTGATTTGTTACAAACGTGGAAATTAACAAGGGTGGATAGTTAGTCGCAAATATTAAACGTGTTTAAAATCTTTGAGAAGACCACTTGCAACGACTGGTTCTTGAATTTTAAGATCATAATCCTTAGACACCACATACTATACAACTTTTTCTGCCGACTGCAAACAGCGACAGAGCCCAACTGAAAGAGACCTGGTCCAACTGGACCAGGTCTCCGCCTCAGTCGTCCATCCCAAATTACATTCATAATCAGCCTGACAGTCGTGTAGTGTGTTCTCAGCTTTAACATCAGGCTCTCGAGAGACCATTTAGATAATGAAATCCATAAGAGTCCATCATTTTTCCTCAAAGTCCTCAGTTCAGCCACGGTAACATGATCCTGCTGCACCTATGATGGTCTCATCTGGCAACTCTGCTGTTGCTATTATTGGTCTTTGCTCGGCCATGCAATGAATTTGGTTTTCTGGTTCTTACTGGTTGAAACGGACAGCAGAGCTCCCCCTTGACCTTTTGAATGCATTAGGTAATGCTCTCATTTATCAGGGTTAGTGAATCATTGTCAACCCATTAATACATTTTGTGTGGCTTCCTAGAAAACAAACTGGTAATTTCGTAGAGGGCTGGCCATTTAGACATTTTACATTGCTTATAAAAGCCCCGTTCACACCAGTGGACAATATTGTTTGTTTGTTCGAAGCACATACTCGTCTGCCGCTTTAAATTCTTGAGCTCGTTACAGCAGGATGGATTCTGATTGGGTGTCAATATTTGTATCATTCATCAGCTGGAAAAAATCATGAGAATTATTCCAAAGATATCGTTTCTCTGTGCCTTTATTTTATTACTTTATGTGCCGCTATTGCTGTGGTGTGGACTCTGCTATTCTTTGATATTGAGAACAATTTTTAGAACTTTCTTTATCGTTATCTTTTTTATAGTTATTGTCCTTGGTGTGCACGGGTCTTAAGAGTTGAGCACCACATCAGTGAATTTAAGGGATTGTTCACAAAATGAAAACTCAGTTGAAATTGTCTACTGAAATGTACTCTCAAGTTGTTGCAAACATGTATGAATCTTTCTTCTGTTAAACAGTCAAAGAGCCAAGCCAGCGAAACGTTTGTCCAACCGTCATGTAAAATTAGTAGACTGATTACGTATTTGCATCATTGCTTAGGAGTCCTCTTGATGTCACCTGAAAAGCAGAATCAAATAAACATGCACTATAGTTCAAAAGAAACGATATACACTACCATTCAAATGTTTGGGGTCAGTACTTGTTGTGGTGGTGTTTGTTTTTTTTATTTTATTTTTTTTTTTATAAATATCAAGCAGCACAACTGTTTCCAACACTGATAAAACGCCATATTAGAATGATTTCTGAAGGATCATGTGACACTGAAGACCGTAGTAATAGCTGATGAAAATTTAGCCCCCACAGGAATTTAAATTATATTTTAAAGTGTTAAAATGGCAATGGTAATATTACAATTTAAAATAACGGTTTTCTATTTTATTATTGCTGTTTTTACTGTATTTGTGATTCAAATAAATGCAGCCTTAATGAGCATAAGACACTGCTTAAAGTATTCAGTGGTTCTTCGTTCAGAAAATGTATGTGCAATAATTAGCAATAGGACACAGTACTCCTGAGCTAGATGAGCTCCACACGAAGATGAGGTCTTGTGGTAATTCAGACACATGAATCTTTGATCAGATCACAGGCACTACGTCTTCATGCATGTTGCTGACATGGTGAATTTTAATGCAGTTGTATTTTGAGATGAGTTCTGCTGTGAAAATCATTTGCTGATTGAATATTCACTGATTGGCCTTCCATTTCCCTGCCCAACTCTTTAATCTTATTAGAAATCCATAGGGTTCCCATGGTCAGAGAGAAAAAATAAATATATAAAATCCTGAAACTGTAAAGTCTTTTCTGTGAAGACAAAATCTACGTTCTCTATAGAAATCGGCCTACAATAATTCTTTCTTTCAGCAGGGTGGAAGGATGTGCTTTAAATGTATAATCAACAATGGACTAAACTTCTCGTTGACCCCTGTCACTAAAGAGGCTTTGGGGTTGCTGTGTCTTAGTGCCCAGACACACACACTGAGGCAGTAGGGACAATGAATTTCATTCCAGAATGCAGCTGCTCTCTTTATGTGTGCTATTAATGCCCACTGTATGTGTCGAATCTAGAATATCCGCTGCCCTGTGGCCAACAACTGGTGCAGTCACGTTTCTATGCTTGAGGGATGCATAGTTCCCTAGTTAACACTCAATTACAGTGAATTTTGTTTCTATGGACACAGAGAGAGTGAGAGAGATTACCTCTTAACTTTTCTGTCTTGCTGTTTCGTTTATTTTTCAGTTTGATGAGGGTCGCAATACATTCGATGGAGAGCTCAGCAAAGAAAAGCTACTGACCTTCATCAAATCCAACCAACTTCCCCTGGTCATTGAGTTTACAGAGCAGGTACACTTTAGCCACACTTGTCTCTTGTATATTGACATTACAGATGTCTGGTTGACCTGTTGCATGCAGACCCAGTTGGCCTATTTAGATTTTCATTGAAAAAATTGATTGCACTTTTGCCATATTGTGGAGGGAACAATAGATTCTGAGACTCTTATTTCTCGTCTACAGACTGCTCCAAAAATCTTTGGAGGTGAAATCAAGTCCCACATCCTAATGTTTGTGCCCAAAACAGCCAAAGACTTCCAGGATAAGATGGACCAATTTAAGAAGGCATCTGAGGGCTTCAAAGGCAAAGTGAGTGGTGGCGTTTTTTTTTTTTTAATATATAATTTATTTTTTTTTAACTATTAAACTGTCTGTATGTTTTGCTGAATACATTGGCGTTTAACCTAATTCTTTCTCCACAGATTCTCTTCATCTTTATTGACAGTGACGTGGATGATAATCAGCGAATTCTGGAGTTCTTTGGTCTTAAGAAGGAAGAGTGCCCAGCAATCCGCCTCATTACCCTAGAGGAAGAGATGACCAAATACAAACCAGAAACCTCAGAAATTACAGCAGAGAACATCGTCACCTTCTGCACAGCCTTCACAGAGGGAAAACTCAAGGTGACTGAAGTTTGTTTGGGTTTCAGGTTTAAATGTCTGTGATGTAAATGAAGAAATTAGTCTTTATGGTATATTTAGTAGTTACTTAAAATTGGCACTTAAATGAAAATGTGTTCTGTCTTTTTGGAATGATTGTTTTGTGTGTTGAATGATTGTGATGTCTTTCAGCCTCATTTGATGAGTCAGGACATTCCTGATGACTGGGATAAGAACCCTGTCAAGGTCCTGGTGGGCAAAAACTTTGAAGAGGTTGCCTTCGACCCCGCCAAGAATGTCTTTATAGAGTTTTGTACGTATTTTTTCTATATAAAAATGTCTTCGCTTAGATGCAAGTTCTGTAGTCATGAATCTTGTTTGTCCTTCCATGTCTGAGCACTTGGTTTGAGAGATCACTTTGCATGGCATATTGCCTGATTTATTTTAAAAGCAGGATCTCTTGATTGCCCCTCCTCCTAATAGCCTTGCATTGTAAACACAAGATTCCTGTATCTGTCCAAAAGCTAATCCTGGCACAGGCACCCACAGGATACTTGCTTGGAGCGCTCTCCTTCCTATATACTCTTAAACTTGCTATAATAGGATAGAGCGAGAAATGCTGAGATCAATTTGGCTCTAAAGATATTTAAAGCAAGCTGCTTCCCAAACTAGCATGTCTGAGGAAAGTGGCTTTTTTTTTTTTTTTTTTATACACATGGCTATGACTGACTTTCTAATAAATGACATGGGTCTTGAAGGGTAGAAGGGAGTTATATTTCATGTCATTGAGGGCATTAGAGTGGTTGTTAAAATTGGGTTATGTGAAATGAGTTTTGGATTTCCAAAATGTTTGGACAATGGGTAGATTGCATCATACATGCAGCTGTCAGTAACCAGTGCCAGAGTGACTCTGAAAACCCATCTGCTTTTATCCCACATTTTAGTCCCATTGTCTGTCCTGTATTTCTCAGTACCCTGAAACCATTATAGGTCCTGCATATCCCTGTTCCTGTACTCCTTGCAAGCCCATTAGCCAACTTGATATTTCATGTCATAACATTATCACTAGTATCAATAAGTACATGTGCCTTTGCAGTTATAATCAAGCTCCAGTGGGGTTTTGTATAGTCACGCTATGTCTGTCCAAGCAAACATGAGACAATGTTATATCTTTTTTTTATTTTATTTATTTATTTTTTTTTTTGTAGGATTATATCCATGTTGCACATCACTTCTGTCTTGCAGAGCATGCGCAACAGCTGCTAGAACAATTGTAGTCTAATCCATTTACTCAAACATGATTTTCAACACAAAAGAATATATTTGTAACCCATATGCAAATCCAGTGGTTTTATCCAATTAAATAGTTCATTTACGGTCTAATTTTTGTCTGTTTATCATACGAAGTGATCCTAATGCTTCAGAAGTCTTGAATTAAATCACTGGAGGTGTATAGATTAATATGTTAGTTCGACTTGGACTAGTACAGTTTCAGTCAGGCTGCAGTGTTTTTTAAAAGGATAAATTGCTGTTATCTGACTTAAATCAAACTTTTAAAGTGTGTGTGTAAATTTTCCTTTAGTAAGAACCAATTATTTTGAATTCCATTTGGTTTTCCTTTATCCAGATGCCCCATGGTGTGGTCACTGTAAACAGCTGGCCCCCATCTGGGATCAGTTGGGTGAGAAATTCAAAGACAACGCAAACATTGTTGTGGCCAAGATGGACTCCACAGCCAATGAGATTGAAGCTGTCAAAGTGCATAGCTTCCCCACGCTCAAGTTCTTCCCTGCTGGTGATGACCGGAAGGTAAGGCCTCGAGATAATTTTGCTTCTGTTTTACAAAGTGTATTTTTAGCATGATGTAATGTGAATTATTAAAAAAAAAAAAAAACTAAGGAACTGCAGTGGTCAGATAATCTCATACATACAGACTATGCGTGTACCATATCTCTACCATATTCATATATTTACTACTTTGTGATTTAAGCATCAATGCCAAAACCTATGGAGTTGTTTCAATATCAACTTTGATAAATCGGATGTTAAGTTCAAATGAGAACTTAAGTCCCCGTATGGTATTTTGTTACTTAAAGTTTCAGTTATTGTTTCAGTATTGGTGCTTATAAACAAAAGGTTTAATATCATTATTTGTCACTAACATAAATATCATTTTTACTGAATGCATTAGGCTGAACTTTTTAAACCAATTAATCAGAATGGCAGTGAGTAATTGAGTGAGTTTTTGCCTTCATCAGTCAGCCCCAATATTCTTGAGATACATACATATATACACGCACACTTTTATTTTTTTATACAAGATGTTAATAATGCACTAGGCCAGCGGTTCCCAATTCCAGTCCTTGTCCAACTCATCCCCCCCGGCTCATAACCAGCTCAGTAGAAGAGAGCTACGTGCATGAACTGTTCCGATTGATATGATCCCTACACAGTGTTCATTGCTACCTACTGCCTGAGCAGGAGAGATCCGTTGAAGTTTACTTCACTTCGGAACATTCATTCATAGAATTGCGCTGCACTGCTGCTTGCAGCATCTTCACACAGACGAGGGTGACATCATATATCTCTGTAAATAAATATAATTTAAATTCACATCTTGCACACTTTAATACCCTTTGATCGGAACACATACACTCGTTTTGAACTGAAATCATAGCGGAATATCTGGTGAGAGCCACTTCGCAGGGCACTTACCGTCAAATGGAACAAACGTCGTACGTGATAAGAGATGCGTACGGAATATGCAGAGCAGGGGGGCACGAGGACTGGAATTGGGAGCCACTGTCCTAGGCCTTTTTATTCTGGATTGATATTGGTCTCAACTCTTCTGTATGGGAGAAAGCAACAGAGGATGCCTCTTTCTCCCTGTTGTTCTAAGTATTTGTGGTGGTGGTTGTTTTAGCTAGTATCATAGATGAGAGCTCATTCATAAATATCAATGAAGTTTAGTAAATATCATTTATGTGCATTTTTGGCGGAAATGTTTTTAATAATACTTGAGTTCATCCATCAGTACAGTTGGATCATCGCCTGATGTTAGTAGATGGTATATTACTATTTACACTCATGTCAGGATGCTAATGTCTTCATTCTCATTTAAATATGTGGTTTTATACCCCCCCCCCCTCTTTTTTTTTTTTTTTTCTCTCTCTCCTCCTTCACTTGGATGCTGCCCTGGCAAAGCAATTTGCTGCTGATAATTAGTCAACAGATTTAGAAATGCTCCGATATAGTTTGCCTCACAACACGTGCAAAGGAAACGAGATACTCCCGACCAAGTGAATTCACCCCTTGTCTAGACCCTGAGAGCTCTAGAGGTGCTGCATGGATCTAATTCTAGAATTAAAACCTTTTATTCAGTTCTCCGCTTCATCAAAAGATACTTTGGACATGGGTGTGGATTTTCATAAGTTACTTGATAAGATAATTCTTGGCTAGAGCCAAGTTTTGCAAGGTCACCCAGCTTTGACCAACACCATAAACAAGTTACTAAGATGCCTTAATACGTTTTCCTGCCTTTCTTGCAAACAAATGCAAAAATAATTATATTATTTTTTATTTTTTGCATTAAATGATTTCTTTTTTCCCTTGTCTGCCCCCCTTTCTTTAGGTAATTGACTACAATGGTGAGAGAACGCTAGATGGATTCACAAAGTTTTTGGAGAGTGGAGGAAAAGAAGGTGGGGCACCAGCAGGAGATGATGATGAAGAATCTGATGTATGTATAATTTGGTTGCGGTTTAATTTTCTTCAATTGTTTGGTTTAACTTCATTGAATTGTTACTTGTTCATACCATAAGTATACCATACCATAATTTCAATTGAAAATCTGGTAGCTTTGGCGACAGAGAAATCTGTTTCTGCTTAGTTTATTTCAGTAATTAAACTTTTGGAAGTGTTATGCATGTGCACATAAATTTAATTAATTTTTTTTTAAATGATAAAAATAAAAGAGTGACCTAAAGCTGACACTTCGCCAATCATTTGCATAAAGTTGTTTGTAAGCTTTGAGTTTGCTTATGGAGCTGCAGTTGTTTGCTGTCTGTCTCACGGGCATTCCTGGCTCTGGTCGTCCTCCTGCAGGGGGTAAAAGACCCTGCTGCAAATCTGTCAGAAAGGCACTTGCCAAGAGCCTGTGATGCAGAGTCCATTAAAGTGGCCTAGTTTCTCCATCAACCTTTAAAGTTTTGGCTTAATTCAGGGAGATGTTTGTTTGTTTGCAAGCATTTACAATAATTAATTTTTCAGTTAATATTTCAGATTCTTGATGCTGATTTTTCTTAATTTCTGACACTCAAATGACGTGTCTTAAAAAAATAACTGCCTACTGCATGACCCTTTGCTTCTGAAGATTCAGAAGGTGGAAAATAAACCCTTTTTATCATTAGGGCATAATCAGTAGTTCTTTTTGTTACTGCTTGAGTGTTATTGCCAACAGCTTCATCTGCACCAATTAATATTAATCCATAAAGTATGCAAGTGATTAGAACTGTTCCTGGAGTGAATGTTCTCTAGAAATGTTTCCTTGCTCACATTGTAGTCTGGGCTACTGAAATGGAGCCGTCCTTCCTTGAGTCTCTCCTTTAAATATTTGAAAAGCAGACCTCACAGAAAGGTTCACATCAAGCTTTTAAGTTAGCATGGGGTGGGTGTTCCTCCCTAAATACAGAGAGCATATCCAGACTGTAAAAAGTCTGTCTGCCTTATCTATTTGCACAATTTATTGCATTTAACAATCGGTTGTCAAAATGGTGAAAAATTTTAAAACACTGCATAGTCTTCACTGTATGAATTGAATATGCATTGATGCTATTAAAGCTTCTAAAATTCAGTTGAGTAACCTTGATGGCACAGACAGCACTAAAGACGGACCAAATGCATGGATACACATCTGATTTCTTTCCCAGCTTTTTGTTCACTTAAGAGACAACTGACTGTCTTCATGTAAATACTTGCCAAAATGGACATTTTGTGTATATTTGACTGAGACGGAGCGAAACAACATCGATGAGCAAAGTACACTTAGAGTTTCAGGTGCGTGCTTAAACGGAGTGCGCATGCAGAAAGCACCTGGGGTAGGAAAGAAATGGCGTGCAGCACAATGATCACCCTTTCATAATCGTTGGAAGCCAAAATTGAAACTAAAACTAAAATTTGATTAATTGCACAGCCCTACTACTAGCTTGCATTGAATTGTTTTGGAGTCACATAATTGAGACACACGAGATAATTTGGTCAGGCAGCACTGCCATCTAATAGTCAGTCAGTTCTGTAGTTTTAATATTAAGCGTGTTCGACTTCAAGCAGTGTTGCACAGACCGATTGGTGCATGACATCACCTATTATATACCTATACATAAAATCACAATCTCTACAATTAGCTTAAAAGGTAGATTGTGACATGACGATTGATCGCAATATGCTAACTTACAGGTGGGTGATCTTACAATTTTATAAGCAAACACTAGTAAGGGTTGTCAATTACTAAATGCCACTAGTCAAGTTAAAACTACCAGTATTTCAAGTGAAATGGGTTTACTAGTTGAGAATTTATTTTTTCCCCGCTGTCTTGCTGGCTTCACTGATCTCCAGATGATATGAGACCAGTGGCCTATTTTTGGTTCATTCTAAACCATTTGGCTCAAAGATTCTGGAGTTTATCACATTGTTTAGGTACAATCCAGTACCACAGAAATCCATCCAGAGGAATGCTTCTAGGAAGCTTAAATTTAGAACCCTATCATTGCCACTAATGCCCAACACAACTGTTATAGCTGTTTACCTTCCATTTCCCCCTCCCCACCACTTACCACCACCACTGACAGGACTAAGTCAGTCAACACTAGCTAGTCCGCACGTCCCAGCTATGAGGAAAGGACTCGTGTTAACACCAGCAGTGTTCGGTTGCAGAATCCTTTCCTCATAGCTGGGACTATCTCCACCCCTGTGAACTCATGTCGGTTGCACTTGTTTTGCTGCAGGGATTACTGGCATGTTTGTGGCAGGGCAGATTTGTTTTGATGAATTGAAGTCATGCTAGTACACATGGCCTTCTGGTAGGGATGACCGTGATTGTGCTTAAACATTTGTTTCGGTGGGCAAATATCCAAGATGTTGACATTTCACAAATGTTTTTACATGCATTCTTTTTATAATACCTTACTCTTTCCACAGGGTCTGGATCTTGATGATGTAGAGGAGGGTGATTCAGATGTGGAAGACGGACACGATGAGTTATAAGAGTCCGGAGGAAAAGGCGAGACAAACCCCTTCACCACCTCCACTTTAAACCTCCCTGTCTGTGAACACTAAAGCTTTTCCTAACTAATCCAACAGCCACCGGGCGTTACAGGGTCTTCTTTCAGCCAGTTGTCATTACCAGTCCAGCCCAACCATCTTCAGCCTAGAGAAGTGCCTCTCTGCCCACAACAACTTTATCTTTTTGAAGTTCTACTGTACAGTTTATTTTTTGCATTAAAATGTATTAGGTTTTTAGGTTTAATTCTAATGGTAATCTGTTGAACTGCTCTTTATACCTGCCCACTACCTCCTTTTGTGATCCGGGGGCTCAGTGTTAAGATTTTGCAGTATAATGCTGGAAATACTCTCCTGATGAAGGACGGGGACAGCCAGATATTCTGCCTTAATTCTGTGATATGAATGAGTGGACATTTCAGGGCAGAGGGGCTATATGTCACTTCACCTTTGGGCGAAATAAAATTACAATAATGGGCTGCTATTACAGTGAGAACAAAACTTAGCAGAGACCAAACTGAGGTACCTTCAGTGTTTCATTAGTCAATCCACATTTTCTTATTCCTTTTCCAAATTAGCACCTGCTACTGAATTATTTTTAAAGATGTAAAAGTGGAGAACTTGTTTTATTTAATTTTATTTCAATTATTTTCTTTTTTTATAATCTTCCATACTGAAGGGCCCAGAAACAGCACTTTTGTTGAATTACCTGGGGCAGAGTTGGCCCTCTCAACTTTCTGGTCATCTGGGAGGATGATTTGAAACCTTGTTTTGCACTTCATTCAGTGCCATCAGAGATTCCATATCAGTTACTGAAATGAAGATTGATCATCTTGTAAGGACAATAACTCTCCCATACCCTTCCTGCTTTCCATCACTTTAGTGGAAGATTCCTTCCACCTGGAGGTGTAATGCCAGTTGACGACGTCTGAGTGGTCAGTGTGACGGGGAGGAGAAAGTGTGCTTGTAACCAACTTAATCTTATCCCCTTATGCCAGAGTTCAGGGTTGTGCGTGTGCGATTTGGTTAACCCTCATGTTGTCTTTCTTTATTTTTCTAGGAGCGGTGAATTTCAGGGGTGATGTTTAAAGAAAGGGAGGGTTTAGGAATTCAATTGGGAGGGATTTGTCAACATGTTTGAGACAAAGCATTCCATTGCATTGAAATTGATAACGTAAACTGGTGGCCAAATAAACAACAAAATGGTAATAAATGTGTTTGTGTTTTATTTGACGACTTTCTATTTGAACCCTCTAGTGCTCTTTGGTCACTTGAATTTTTTTTAATTTTTAAAAACACAGATTCATCGGAATTGTACGAAACTTGGTGACTTATGGCATTTGGGAAGTGAACACAAAAAAATTGAGGGCTTGATTTGAGCAGGTTAAGTGGTCGTAAAAAAAGAAAATGGTCCCGCTTGTGGTCTTTGGTCAAAAATGGTCGACCATAGTAAATGAATGGGAAATTGACAAACACAAATTCTGCAAAGTTTTGTGTGCAATCTACAAAGCTGCCATAATGCTGAAAAAAGTACACAGCAATGGTGGGGTGAAACTCCAAAACACCAAGAGTGCAAAACCAACACATCCATACACACTTATACACACATACTTATGAACTGGTGTTACTGTAACACAGCAAATATGTAAAATAAAAGCAATGGTTCAACTACAATGCAGTAAAAAAAATGGACGGCAAGGAAGGGGTTACACTCTAAAACATCAAGAGTGCAAAACGGACACAGCCACATCCACTCACAGACACATAATTATACACATTCAAATTAATTGATATGGCTCTAGCCATATCAATAGTTGTCAAGCTAAAATAAAGAACAACAACAAAAGTTATGCAGCCAATGAAAAGAATGGGTTCTTGGATATAGAATTTCAAAATGACTGAAATTACTGCCTTGTCATCCCACAATGCTATTATGTGACTTTAAAACTGATCAATTCTTTGAACTGCTTGACATCAATTGCCATTGAAAGCTCTCCTAAGAGCTGCATTAACATGTTGGCCAAATAAACAGTTTATGGGTTTGGAATGACATGAGGGTTTATTTATTTATTTATTTTTATTTTTTTGAGGTGAGAATTCCATGTTTCACTGGGTTTTTACCATTTCAAATACCTTATACTCTGTGTTATACCCAGAACATGGAGAAACTTCTGGAACTGTTTGTAGGGGCTGAGTAATACTAGTAATATAAAATAGAAAGTCAGGTAGACTTAAAGCCGAAAACACTGTAAGGCCTGCTGTCAGGAATCATGACATATTAATGTGATTAAACAGTCATCTGCAAATAGAGCAAGAGCATCTTTTTGCTGGCAGCCAACTTAAAGATAAAGAGCCAGGCTGTTTATTCAAGTGTTATTTTAAACTTCTAATTGTGACCGTCAACATGTCCTTGCCTTCACGTTTGCCAGGCTGTACCTATAAACCATTTTTAAACCCCATTCACTGTGTTCTAGAAATTACTGTTGGCTTCCCTGCTGTGTGGCAACAGGAGCTGAGGTGGGGGAATTTAT
This sequence comes from Onychostoma macrolepis, assembly GCF_012432095.1. Classification (NCBI taxonomy): domain Eukaryota; kingdom Metazoa; phylum Chordata; class Actinopteri; order Cypriniformes; family Cyprinidae; genus Onychostoma; species Onychostoma macrolepis. The sequence continues at coordinate 13,780,668 of NC_081160.1, forward strand.
CTGAAGAGGAGGAGGAAAGGCCTGTGGTGAGTGAAAACAATCTGAGGTTACGAATCTCATTGCTAAGTTGGCTGAGAATTGTAGGGGTGTGACTCCAGATCACATCCACTCGTCTTCCAATTCAGTCATCTGAGCTATGAGACGACAGTCTCTTAATATAGTCTAGTGGGGGGTATATATAGGGTACACATAGAGCCCTGACTTCAGATCAACTTCTGAACGACTGTCTAGGAAGGTGCTCTACATCAAGACAGGAACAAACAACCAGACAGACTGAGAATCTGCAGTCATCAAGACTTCTGGAAAAGAAGAAATTCTGAAGACCTCTGATTGTGCTGAACCTTTTAGCCACATTGAGAATTAGTGGAGAATTTCTCATCCAATCTTTGGAACAAGAACATTAAAGAATGATGAAGTACTATCAGTGTCCAGTCACCCAGACCATGCGCTATGAGGGGTGCAATCCAAATGCCACTAGACCAGTGTCATGCTTTCATTCACAGCCTTCTATCAAACCTGTTCGCAATGTTCACTTTCCCAACGACATAGTCTTTCAGGATTATGTCCGTCAAGGAGAGCTGGAGAGAATTGGACGCTTCATTAGAACCAGAAGAGTGAGTCTGGACACCATCTACCATTCAGGTAGGAAAATCAACTACTTGTGTACTTAACTGATTCAGCTATGGAAAGAAAATCTATGCTCAGTCTCAACTATATACCCTGCGTGCAAGTAATTAAAATGCAGTTATGCATTTCCTCATCGCTAATAAAGGCAGTTTATCCTAATAATTAGCAATGCCATTTTTGTCTAGTTAGCTCTGACTGTTTGATAATATAATCCAAAGTGTCTCAAGTTTTAATCTACTGATAATTGAGCTGTCTGAGCCTGTCCTTTAACATGAACTCCTTGCTAATTGTCCAGGCATGGCAGCCATTCATGAAGCAGTCCTATCTGGAAACCTGGAGTGTGTGAAGCTTCTGGTAAAATTTGGGGCTGACATCACCCAGAGGGATGAGGATGGATGGACTCCCCTCCATATGGCATGTAGTGATGGCTTTCCAGAAATAGCTAAGTAAGAAAATGTCTTAATTGAATGTATTATTTGGACTTTGGTAAACACTAATCAGAACTGGACATTTAATAGATTATTACTATTTCTAAGTCTGTAGTTGTGATTTTCTAGCTTTTTTACTCGTTTGCTATCAAAGAAACCATGAAAGTCAAAGTATTTCATCAATGAAGCCTTATAAAATAGAAAAAGAAAGTAGAGCATTTACCAGCTCTATTCTTTGTCCATCAAAATGTGCATGATTAGTTAAACCAAATTTGTCAAGAATCGGGTCAAAGATTTAAAGTTTTTTCTTTGTGTTTTAGGTACTTGCTTTCTTTGGGTGCAGACACTGAAGCTGAAAATGACTGTGGGGAGAAGCCTGCTGACCTTATTGACCCAGACAGCAAAGAGCTGCTTGAACTCTTCAGGGTCGGTGGTGCCTGAACTTGCCTGACACTGAAGTTCTGATTGCTCTCATCTGTTATAGCAGTTGCCACATTAAAAGGATGAAACCAGTAAAGGAGTGGAACAGCCATTATGTATGCAGTGGAGCTGGTAGTTGAGACACCTTGACAGAGTGTCTGGTTATAATTATCTGGTCCCGTGCATTTGGACCAAATACAGTGATTAGGATGTGAGTTGCACTTGCCTCCACAAGAAGGAACTGTTCCAATGTAGATGATGTTCTTGCTGTAAGCAAATGACAGTCACAACAGCTTTTCTGTCAATGTGTTCTAGTTAACGCTTTCTGTTTTAAAACATGATTTTTAAGTAGCAGATCAATGCAGTAAAGTGAGAGTTTAATAAATAGCTCACTGTGATTGTATGTGATTTTTTTATTATTTATTTTTTATAAAAAATGAAATTGTACAGAAAGTCTTAATTTTATATATGTATGGATTAAATGTTTTTATACCTAAATATACATAAAAACAAAACAAAAAAACAATGCTGTCTGTTTTATTGTGGCTGTTGTCTGTGTCCATAGCTACACAATATACATAAAATAATAATGCATTAATCTTCAGGATTAGTAGTAAATCCCAATTTTATATGTACATAATTAAAATAAACATTTGGTTGATGGTATTAAAGTTAAACGTATGTAAAATATCTAGGGGTTGATATCTGCAATATCACAATTTTTTATAGTTCTGTGACTGTCCAAGGAAGATTGCTTTTAAACATTATCCTTCTTCCCGCACATATGTATTATTTGAAACAATGAAAATATATTATCTAGTAACAAATTGCTTTATTTGTGTTATGGCTGTTTAAATAATCATTTTCCTACTATTGCATTCAATGGATTATTATTAGATTATTAGATAAATAACGTACTAACTTCTTTATTAGAAATGTTCTTTCTTCAGGAAGTCCCTCTAAAGCACAATCTAAATGGAGGATCTGTTATCCAAACTCTGAATTGAAAAACTTATGGACCTTTCCTCACAGACTTTTTATTACAAAGTAAAATTAAAGAACTCCATTTCAAAGTAGTTAATAGATAATACCTTTGTAATTTAATCTTGAGCAGGATTTCTGAGAATATATCTTCATTGTGTTCATTTTGTAATATTGATGAAGAATCTATTCTACATCTGTTTTATCATTGCCCATTCTCCAAGTCTTTTTGGTCAGAATTTACCATGTTAATTTTTGCAGTAACAATGACAATGAAAAATTATTATTATTATTATTATTATTTTGGTCAGATTTTCATTCTAAGGACATTCATTTTGAACATATTGTATTATTGCTTTGTCTTCATGGGTAAATTTCACCTTCATTGTAAACCTAATACATTGGCTTCAGACTGACAAATGTATTATGCAAATTAACTTTTTTATTTTTATTTTGGTATCCTAGCACTGTTTATTTGCAGCTATTCAATGTAAAACCAAACATTTGTATGCCAGTGTTATTGAATGTCATATTCTATATATCTATATAACGCATAATGTTTCTGAAAGTAATGTGGAATGTGAAAATCCTTCTGAAAGGCACGAACGTGGTTGACAGTTGACCGTGGAAGTGCTCTGCTGAACGAATCGCGAATGTGCTGTACTGTGGGAAGTCGTTTACGCGAATCGGTTCTTTTGAAACACGTGATAACCGGATCAATAAACCGATTCAGTGATTCTTCTACGGTTACATACGTGACTCAGCTTATAGAAAACAGTCAGCATTTTAAGTACTACATTTACTTGACCCATTAATTTTTTTTTAATGGTTACTTACTGGGAATACACTCATTGGATTTAAGCTCTTTTAGGAGTCAGACATGTCTGCAAGACAGTCCCCGGTTAAATTAAGCTAAATTTCACAATAGTGCACACTGGTCCATCTATTTCACATAAAGAAGTGACATCGTAGTATGTTGATGGCGAACCGATGTTTGTGATTCATTGAAAAGATCCGATTCAAAAGAATGATTCGTTCTCCAATCTGACATCACTGATTGTGCTAGACACAACTGAACACAGCGGTGTACGTTGCTTTGATAATTGTTTTTTTTTTTTTGGCTGGGACAAAGGATTTCAACGCCACTTTGTAAGTCTCGAATGCGCAAAAGTTTTAGTCACATTAATCGTAATATATTAGTTACGTTAAATCGATACCTGTTTTAAGCATCGGGTTCTGTTGTGTTTTGCCGAGGGTTAACGTTACTGTTATTTGACGTTAGCTTGCCAAGCTAGCCGGATATCAGTGGCGAAAATATTATGTTATGGGAAAATATGAAAACACATTTGCTATTTGAATGATATATTAGTGAAATTAGCAAATTGGTGTTTGTGAGACTGACCATAAATCTGAGCTTGGCGTAGTTTAATACTGAGCTAGTTTGCTGTCATAGTTTGAACTACAGCTTGAATTAAAAAATGTAACGTTATATATAATAATACATTTAAAAATACTTATATATAAATTAGCTGGCAGCACGTAAAATGCTTTAAGAATAGACTCTAAAAAAAATAGGCTCTAAAAGCTGTTCCTACAATTTTTAGCCGGTTTTATTCAGATTTTAGCCCGCCTCTTTTTGTGCTTTTGACACTTCCTAGATAGCACACAAATAACCAGGGAATTGACTCCGTGTTGCCCATTTAACAATATAATCTTTCACAGTGGGCCTGTCACTTAAGTGTGTTAAATTTGATTTAATAATAGTCAACTGTTGCGTAGGGATTTTGACAGTGTTGTGGGCAGCTCTCCACCTTTAAAAATGGTTCAGAATTACAAGCAGACGTCTGGAGCCTGTTCCCCAACAAACACTGAGGAACTACTCACACCAGCACATGAGGAAAATGTGCGATTCATTCACTACAGTAAGCTGCCTCATGAGAAATCTTTTCAAATCTCAGAGACCCATAAAAAATATCCTGTTTGTAAGAGAAGTGTATATTTTGGGGGAATTAGTTTTCTATAACATTAACTCTTCTTCCAACAGCTTGGCAGCGTGTCATGAGAGAAATGCAGACTTGCCAGGGAAGTGAAAACAATAACCAGGGACCTCAGAAGTATGTGGAGAGGATGCCAAACCCTGCACTAAGCTGTACGTTCAACTACGTTAGTTTATTTGTCCTGAGGATTGTATTTTGTTGTTGAAGGAACATAGAGTGATAAATAATAACTATTGGTTAAAATATTTGGCTGTTTGAACAGCTGTATCTCAGCCCTTATCTTGCCAGTGATGAATGAAAACTGAATACAGTTTTATATTTTTTGATCCTTTTCCTAGACTCATCTGAAATATGATTTCGAAAATGCATGCATGCTCTCTAACTGTTTGTTTCTGCTCTTCAGCTTTTACACCAGTGGACTTGAATGATGTGAAAAGGAAAAACACACAAGACTCCAAAAAGTCTTCATGAAACAATTGGATTTATCCAGCATAAAGACTAATACAGCACAGATCTCATGCCTGGTGCACTGATGTTATTCAGGCCTTTATTTGCCGATCCCTGATATTTTTTTTAATTATCAGTGTTGTTCACTGATAACTTTGTCCTGTGTTTAAGGACAAAGTGCTGCTTTAAAAATGTTTTTAGAATTTCCATTGATTTTCATATAGAGTGCTGCAGTGATGATGTGTTTTTGTAGGCAACAAATGCCTGGATTTATTCACTGGCTTTTGAATTATTGCAGAAAACAAGCTCTGTGGCCAATACAAATATTATTATTATTATTATTATTACAAGTTTTGTTTATAGTGATCATTATCACAAATGAGCACAACTTAGATGTAGAGTAGATTTCCTGATCAGTGTGATGTTTAATGACCCAGAAATCCTCCTTTAGCCATTTTGTTGGCTCTTTTTTTTTTCTCAAGACAAATAGATTTTTTTTTAAAATGCATGGGGGTATTACTGATGTATTTTATGTTGTAGAAAAAAGCTTGTTCCTGTGTTACCTTATTTCAGGCATTTGCCAAAAACCCATTCAGAATAATGGGAATCAGAAATTCCAACTCGTTTCTGGGATTTGGCCTAGAATATGTCATCCCTACAGCACTCTATTTATGCTAATGTAAACTAGCATACATGTCAAAAAGCATGTCTTTTTGATGTATGATTTTTAAGTCAGACCAACAAAATAATTTATTTAACTAAACAAAATGAATTTTTTTTTTTTACTATTTTCCAGTAGAGTTATTCCATGTTGCAAGAAAACGGAAAAGATTGGAGTAAGATTTGCTCATAGGTAACCTACTGAAACTTATGTCTAGAGGTTTGTTGAAATTTCTTGTATGTGAATAAATTCAAGGAAGGGCCAATCATATCTAGTTGTCTGTGATTGAGGGTAGCATTTAGGGAAATGTGCTATACATTTAAATGTATGCTTTTAAAACATTTTAATCATTTATTTTTTTAGTTTATTTAGGCTTACAATTTGAATTTGCCATTTTTATGATTTGCAAATACGAAAATTTGGTACTTTTTTTTTTTTATAAATGTTGGTTGTGGGGCAATTTGAGTCAATGGTTCAACTGTCCTGCAACCTCTGGTATATAACACTCTCTGGTATGTAAAATATTATTTTCATGTAGCACCTTTCCTCCCAATAATGAATATGTTGTTTCTGAAAACATTGTTTGCACATATAAACATACAATGTTTATTGAAATAATATTTGAATTCTATTTTTTATTCTTTTGCCTGGTTCCTTTAACAAGCATTAAAACTCACTGTCCACAAATTTGCATGATTACTTTTGGTTTTACTAATGTAAAAAATGGTTCTCAAATATTAAAACGCACTAAATACCATCTATTTGGTTTACAGTTGTCTGCAAGAAAGGTACAGCACAAAGATTTGGAATAGATCAATGCATTATTGAATTATCACTGTGTGCATAACGCTAATGTTTTCACTTGGAAATAGTTAACCCATCCTGGGCAAGGATGTGCCAATGCCACTTTTTTGAAAGTCATATTTCATTATATACAAGCTCTATTTCAGTTTCTCTAATTGTTCAATATTGCTTTTGCTGCATTGGTTTATCTCAATACCTGTACCAGTTGTACAACTGGTAACCAATTCATCTTACTCCACTCTTTCCAACCATTGCATAAACCACATAATAAATGGTTTACTCATATAGCATGTTGTTTATGCAACTTAATATAATATAGTTGGTAGTTTATTAATATCTGCGCTATATCAGAATTTAAGTTTTTTTTTTGTTGTAAATAATGATTTAGTATATACTTAGTAATAAGATCCACTGTGGTGCCTTTGTTATTAATTATTTTATTATTTCAGGAATGATTTTAATTAAGAATTACCATACGGCTTACAGACAATCAGGGCAAATAAATTAATTCTCAATTGTGGACAAATATGCATGTTACATTTTAAAGTCAACTCCATCTGTTAACAAAGAATGGTTGACTATTATCCCAAAATAATTAATGAAGGTAAAAGAGAGTTGATTAAATTTAATAAAAAAGAAAAATATTTTAAATTGTGGGAATTTCATGTCAAGTTATTTAAGATATGCACAAATGCATACCATTGTAAGTGTCCTGTGACATTCTGTACTGTGTTCATAATTTAAAATGACTGTTCGTTGGACTGCAAAATGCAATTATTTTATCAGTGATATCAGCTTCTTTGTACAAAACCATACCATGTGTTTTTAAAAATGTTTTCATTTTGTGGGATATTTAATCACAAAATTCTACATTTGTAGGATGTAAAATATACCATTGTACAATAAACAAACAAAAGAATCGATCTGAGTGTGCACTTATTTAATCTCCTCAGGAAGTGTCTCCCCTGAATAAAAAAAAAAGAACATTCATTACTACGACAGAAGTAGTCCATATATATATATATATATATATAAACATATATACAGAGTTCACAGTGAAAATCCAGGTGTTGTGCTGTTGCCTGACAGGCGAGCTCACTCTTTAAATTTCCACTCCTGACGGCACATTGGGCACTGCTGCTGCACTTGCTGGGAGTTCAGCCACTTCAGGATGCAGTGCATATGGAAACAGTGAGAGCACTGACCCCAAACCAACGGGCAATCATCTCCTGGGACCTTACCTGTTAAAACCAGAGAGTACATTTCATTTTGTTACACTGAATACATTTTGTTCAACTACACAAGCAGATCTTAAACAGCAACAGGACTTAATAACAAAACTGCACAAAAAGGCACAGGAGGCAGTGTAGATAAAGTGAAATCAGGTTACCCACAGTCTGGGCAGCAGCCGTTGAAAGGCGCTCTGCAGATGCCACAGTTCTCATCGTTGGCCACCCACAACCACGACGCCACACCATTCCACTGCTTTATTTTAACCTTCATCTCTTCTGGGAATTCACAAAACAGAAGAGACTGCACTCACAAACAGTAATTGTACATAGGGTCCCTTATACCATGGTACTGAATGAATATGTTCATGTAGCCTGATGTTTACATGATGCTTTGCAAAGTAATTAAAAATACTGAGGTACATGTCATGAAACTGCTTTTCATGATCATACTACTACGACACAAAATTGTACTATTATGGTATTATTATTTGTGGTATTTGTTTTTTTTTGTTTTTTTAGAATGGAATATCCACCCATGTCAACTCAGCTATGAGTAAAACACTGGCCTGTTAACACGAACATAATACAAATCTCAACACGTGACAGAGAGTAAATAATCAAAGTGGTTTAAACATACTGACCCACAGAAGTATAGTCATTGATTAAGCTCACTATGTTATTGTCCTAACATCCATTCCTTCTTCATACTATGTTCGCACTTCTTCTTCTTAAGCGTTTTTGGCGGTTGGCAAACCAACTTATAGGTGCTTTACTGCCACCTGCTGGACTTGAGTGTGGAACAAGACGAGTTTGGCAGGGGAAAAAAGTACTGAAATAAAACCTGTAACCTTTATATTCGTTATTACAGACCTATTCCTTTCAGAAATGTCCTACGTGCGCACTGCCTCGTAGGGATGGGGAGTCGACTCCAAAAGAGTCGATTCCTCGACTCTGAATAGCTCTAGAGTTGGAGTCAACTCCAGCACTGGAATCGACTCTCGTTGTCGAGTCGACTCCGAAATCGCAGATGCCTTCACTGATTCTCACATCTTTATATGTATAGTGTCTGGCAATTGAGTTCAGTATATCAGCAAAGAGTGAACAAAATTAAGTGAGGAGCCGTTTGCAGTGCAGTCCGTGAGCGGTGCAGAAGCAGCAGCACGGGCTCATTGTGCTTTCACATAACGGGCCATGAACACGTGCGTCGGATAGCTGGAGTTGTCGCAGAAACGACTTTTCCCCATACTTTTTTCCTATGTGAAGGTTACTTTAGAAATAAATAACAGTCATAGTAAATTTAGTTTGTAATTATACATGTTTCTGTGACAGCTTTGTAGTTTAATCGATGTTGTTATGCGATGTTATGTTTAATGCAATACAATTTGGTTTTCCATGGTTAACCTAGGTTATTTGTGTTCAATCATTGACCTTAAATCATTAAAAACTCACATAATAAACAAATCAATAAGTTTGCATTTGTATGCATTTACTCATTTGCTTGTTTTCTAAAAAGAAAAAAAACACTAACACTAGCTTTTCTAATCTTTTTGTATTCTATTTGTTTTTTGTTTTTTTATTATACAACTAACAAAGGCAAAAAAGGCCTCTAGCTTGCTCTATTCTTTTTCTATTCTATCTGTTTTCTTTTTATTTATTATAGGCTATATATATAACAAAAAAAACTTGCTATGTGTACTGCGTTAAGCTAAGTGAGGCTTGTTATAGCGCTTGCATATCATTGCTCTTTTGTTGATTTTATTTGCTTACATTGTCCTCATTTGTAAGTCGCTTTGGAGTGGCAGCTGCCACTGGCAGGCGCACATAGCGGTGGCAGGTCGAGTGGCAGCTGCCCCTGCCACGCAAAGATTTTACCCTTATTACTGTGAGTCGGAGTCGACTCCGAAAAACCCGAACACCAGCTCAGCTTTCTTCGCGCCCTCTGAAGCCAGCTGAAAGCACAACACTGCCACCTAATACGTGGGAGGTAAATATAGCCTTAAAGAGTTTTATTTTTAAAGAAGGTAAACGAACAAGATAACAAGGAAGTGACAATGAAGATAAAAATAATTTTAGGACCTCTGCTATGTTTTATATCTTGTTGTTTGATTTTTTTTTTCTTCTTTTTTTCAGATTGATTGTCTTCTTTATAAAGAGTAGCGAATCCGGAAGTGTGGCGTCTCCTAGCAACGGAGATGCAAAAGAAACACTGCAGGTCTCGCGCTGCTAAATGGTGATACCAGGAATGATTGGAAATTGAACAATAACTTTTTAGATCTTTGAAAAAAAAAAAATTGATTTTAAATATTGAAAAATAAGCATCGTATATCTCTGCCACTCCGGACCAGGATACAAAAGAAACAGGTGATAATTTATGCCTATATAATTCCCTGTTAATGTCTTATATATGTGTGTCTGTGTTGAATTACGGTACTTTATTTTTGATTATGAAGAGATGGAAGGTGGTGGGTGTGATGAAGGTCTGCCGGAGGATCAGATGAACAGGCAGAAAGAGGTTCCTGATGAATTTACTGAGCCTCAGGAGGTCTAGAGTCTTACACGAACCTTTCACTTGTATCAGTTTAACACTATTATATTACTAAAGACATTAATCGTACAGATAATATCAGAGTGAATAACAGCGTTTTGGTTTAGTTTTCCCATTGTCCTAGCAATCAGGACTTGCAATGTGAACTCAGTCGGTTTTAACGTAGAATGAATGTTTGTTAATGATTTTATTCATAGTGGGAATCGATGGAGCAGTCAGACTATTATGACAGAGGCACTGATCATGCTGGGACCAGTGGACTCACAGCTGAGCTTAGTGGACAGCACTCCCTCCAGCTGGAGATCAGTGGCATTGAGGCAGAAGGGAGAGTCAGTGAGGAAGATGACGAAGAGGAAGAGCTTGTAGTGTTGGATCCTGAGCATGTGAGTAAACTTGAATTAAAAAAATAATAATAATTCTGATACCCCTGGTCTCATGTTTTGTACATTTTGTACCCATCAGCCTTTAATGAAAAGATTCCAGTCTGCACTGAAAAACAACTTCAGAAATCAGCTAGAGAGATTGAACCTTGAGCTCCGTGAGAAGGTAATAGAAAATGGTATATTTTTCTCTGAACATGTTTATATGATCCACACTTGGCAGAAATTTCTTCTGTACTTTGGGAAATATATGCACAGACACTTGCATACAAACAAGGGCTACAGAAACTGATCGTTACTGCTCTGCTGCAGATAGTAGTGGAAAAGGCAGAGGCTCAGAAACGTCATGAACTTGCTGAAGAAGTATACATGGTGCATGAGATGTTGGCCAGACTCCAGGCGTCTCTGGAGGCAAGTCATGAGGCTAATGCCCAGGCTGCTGCTCAGCGTAGACAGGCCCAAGACCAGCTGGATGGGGTTAAAAATCAGTACCAAGATGCTGCCAGTCAGGCTAACAAACAACGTATGCAAGGTGAGAAGAATATCTATGAACCAGTGTTATTTTGTATATTTAATATACAATTTTTTTGTTTGTTAATATTTTTAGTTATTTTATAATATATTTTTAGCTTTTTTTTTGTATATTGTATTTATTTTATTTATTACATTTTTTGTAGTTTTGTTTTTGTGATTTTGTAATTTATTATTATTTATTAATAATAATAATTTATTTTTAAAATATTACTATTTTTTATTTCATTTCAGTTTTAGTTTTAGTTCGGTTTCGGTTTTTATTTCCAGTTAGTAATTTTAGTGCTTCAACTTTTTTTTAATTGCCTAGGCAATATTTCTAATTTCAGTTTAGTTTAGTCTAATATTTTTATTTTAGCTTTATATCAATTAACAAAAATATTTTGAACAAGAGTGCATTTACAGTGGAGAACATTTTGCACTAACCAACAGCACATTTTGAAGATGATTATTTATATTTATATTATTCGTATTGTTCATTAGTTATGATTTTTCAAAGAAACTGACAAATAAACATAATATGCACAATACTTCTTTCATAAGTATGTTGATTTACCCCAAAAACATTGTGACTCCTTGGCATTGTAAAACCACAGATATCATCCCAAACAGTGCAACATAATAACAATAGCTTAACCAATGGCTTCAGTTTGTGAGGGGGCTACCTGTTGAACAATAGCAGATAAGATAAAAAGGATTTAGAAATAATTAGTTTACAATTTTAGTGGTGCAGACTTCATCTTCAGACAATTAACACTCAACAATCTCAGTTAGTCTTGTTATCATTTGTGCTCTCTTTATAGTTTCTGAATTACAGTCTAAAGTGGACAACCTGGCCCTGAAGTTGCTCTACATGCAGGAGGCCAATACTGACCTGCGCTCAGACATCAAAGCCATAATAAATGCTTCACACAAAGTCCAGAAAGAAAGAACTCAGGCAGAGGAGAATAAACACCAGCAGGTGGAGTTCTAGATTGTGATTGTGGTTAAATGTGGCCATGTCATGGGTTTTGCTATTTTAGTATATATTAGCATGCTTATATTATGATTTTAACCAGAAAATTCTATGTATATTTATGTATATGTTCTATTCTATGTATGTGTATCTATCTATATATACGGTATATATATTCATTGAAGCTGTAATATATGTTCATTCAAACATCTCTCTCTTTCTCTCTGTCAGGATCTTTATGTTGAGCGTTTGATCAAGCATGTGGAAAAGCTCTCAGAGCAGATATCTCTATATGAAGTTCAGATCATCGCTCAGACTGAGCAGACAAAGGCTGCAAAGGAAGCTCTTTCTGAGGTTAGACACCTCTGCAATAGATCAAGTGAAGCATACACATTCAAAGTTATGGATTTTTAAAAGTTATGAAACGCATTTTAATTGAAACATCACATTTTGGTTATGTTCAAATTTAAATATTATTAAGAGCAACAGCAACACCCGGAGCAGTGGGCAGCCATTTATGCTGCGGCACCCGAGGAGCAGTTGGGGGTTCGGTGCCTTGCTCAAGGGTCTCACCTCAATCATAGTATTGAGGGTGGAGAGAGTGCTGGACATTCACTCCCTCCACCTACAATCCCTGCCAGACCTGAGACTTGAACCCGTTGGGATTTATTTCAGGATTCTTTGATGAATAGAAAGTTCAAAAGAACAGCATTTCTTTGAATTAGAAATCTTTTGTAACAATATATTCTTTACTGACAGTTTGAATCAGTTTTATTCATCCTTGCTAAATAAAAGTATTCATTTTTTCAAATAAAAACAAACAAACACGGAAACCCTTGTGTGTGTGTGTGTGTGTGTGTGTGTGTGCGTGCGTGCTGTAGGCGCAGCTGGAACTGGACTCTGTGGTTGTTGAGCGTAGGCAGTTACTCCAGCAATGGAACAGCAGCCTGTTAATGATGAGGAGGAGGGATGAGACTTACACTGCTATGCAGGAGGAACTGAGGTGAACATAATGCTCAAGATTTCTGTGTATGCATGATCCAAACAACAGTACTGATTTGTACTGATGATCCCTCCTCCAGGCAGACCAATGATCAGGTGCGCTCTCTGGATACAGAGATTGAGGGCTACAAAAAGTCCATCACACAGGAAGAAGAGCAGAATGAGTGTCTCACTCTGCGTCTGAACCGGGCCCAGAATGACTGCACCACCTCACGTAAACTCATCACACACTCCCAGAACCATCAGGAGGTCCTGCAGGCCCAGTATAGCACATATACACGAATGCTGCAGGAGACAGAAAAGACCTTCAGCACACTGCGAGGGGTACTTCAATCACATCAACCTACAGCTCAAATATTTTTCAAGACTGATGTGTGCAGGTTAATGAGCACTACTCAAAAGATTTTGTCTTTCTTAAAAGAAATGTTATGACTGTCTCTCCTTTTTTAGGACTATGATGTACGCCAGTCTGAGCTCAAGGGTCTCAGAAAGCAGATGGAGAAAGAGTCTGCAGTGCGTGTGGATCTGGAGGACCAGATCATGAGCAAGCTGCAAGAGAAGCTTACTCACAATAATGCGGCAAAGTACTCGCGTCGACTGACTGATAAAACTGCAGCACACAGGAGAGAAAAGGTAGGATGCTTTCGGCTAACCCATAAACTTTCATCACAAATTTTTTGAATTATTGTCTGAATTTTAAGGTAATCATTTGTAAGTTGTATGATGATTTTTTTAATTAGCACTTTGACTTTTAAGGACCTTTGGATTTTAGGTGTAGTATGACCTGGACACATTGAATTCAAACTTGTGCATTTATACGATTTTTCAGGAGGCTCAGTTAACTAAGTTAGAGAATGACATCAATGCAGTAACGCTGGAGGGGCAAGAGGTGGCGACACATCTGGACTCTCTGGCTGCATTTCAAGCTGAACTTGAGCAAGAAATGAGCCAGCGTCACTTTCTTCTGTCTTCTCGCGACGCAGAGATTTCTAAACAAGTCACAGATATTGAGCGAAAGCAGGCCACGATCAGCATCTACAACAAGAAGATCAGGGATATTGTGTCCAGTACAGGGGTTAGAGCTCACACTTCACAATCAGTACATGTTTTAACATATGGATGCTTTGAATAAGGCGTAGAGATCTCTTCTCTCTGATGATTGTAATGGATAATTGCATTTTTAAGTTATTGTATTCAACTCATATTTCAATTAATTTTCAAGTTACTGTAAATACTGTATATTTAAACTTTCCAATGTGTGTGAGAGTAGCATGAAGACCTAGGTCCTTTGGAGATCCGTGCAGCCACCCTGTCTAAGAAGCTGGAAGAAGTTGGTGCGGAGATAAAAGAGCAGCAGCAGTTGTGGCTCTGGCAGCAGGGGGAGCTAGTGAGATTCACTCAGGAAAAACAGGCCCACAGCTCTTCTGTACAGACCCTGGGAACACAACTCACAATACTGCAACAGAGCAAGATCAGAAGAGAGAGTATGCACTTTTCACTAACATGTAGTGGTGCATTTTATGTGTCTTAATTTAATCTTTATCATGTTATTCCAAAACTAAAATATTTCAAAGAACATTTAATCTGTACCCCACTGGCTTTCATTGTTTGGAGGGGAAAAAAGTAATACAGGTTTGGAATGACATGATGGTGAGTAAATAATGAGAGAATTTTTATTTATTAGTGAACTATACCTTAAGTACAATTAATTTGGAAAAACCTTTTTGCCATTTGTACCATGAGAACAAACAAACAAGCAAAGTACAAAGTTATAAAATGTGTCTGAGAAATAAATACATTATTGATATTGTGCTTTTGGTTATGTTTGTGCCTATCAGGTGAGATGGAGCAGGATCAGCGCGAGCAGGCGGATCTGGAAAAACAGATTAAAGCTCTCATGGCAGACATGGTCAAACTGAACTCTCTGCTCACTAAGAACAGTGATCTGAATCAAGCCCTGCAGCAGAGCAACAGTCTGATGGAGACAGAGTTCAGACAGAGACTCAAGGTACAACACTACGCACTGTGTAGTTTTATATTGTGAAAATCACATTTTTATGTATTCTTCTGTTTTTACACTTTCCATTTTGTCAAATGTACTGTGTTAGTTTCCAGAGCTCACAGCGTATAGTGAGAAATAACTAATGCTGAGTAATGATGAGTGTAGTGTAGAATACTGTGGCCCTCGAGGTCCTTTGTCCTGCAGAGTTTGAATAGGGTTTGAGCTAAATATTGCAGGACAGTGGACCTCAGAAGTTGAGAAACCTTGATCTAAATAGGCATGTAATATTAGTCACATGACTTATTGTGTAAAAGGCATTTTAAACACTTTATTTGTATATACCTTGTGTGTGTAGGAGGCTGAGAGGGATTCGGTTGAGACTCAGCTGAAGCTGGAGAGGTTAAACGAAGAGAAAGAGAGACTTATAAACAGCCTAGTGGAGGCAGAGTGAGTCCAACACACTTCACACATACACACCTTGACCCTGACTCAGATTTTAGTATCACTTTATTACAAGGTTCCATTTGTTAACATTAGTTAACATGAACTAACAATGAAAATACAGCTCCGGAAAAAATCAAGAGACCACTTCAAAATGATCGGTTTCTCTGGTTTTACTATTTATAGGTATATGTTTGAGTAAAATAAACATTTTTGTTTTAACTACTTACAACATTTCTCCCAAATTCCAAATAAACATATTGTCATTTAGAGCAGTGGTTCTCAATTCTAGTCCTTGCAACCCCCCCGCTTTGCACATTTGTATCTCTTATAACTTCAGATGTTTGTTATATTCGACCGTAAGTGCCCTGCGAAGTGGACGTCACAGGATATTCCGCCATGATTCCAGTTCGAAGGGAGTGTATATGTTCCATTCAAAGGGCATTAAAGTATGTTAAATAAGAGAGACATGCAAAATATGCAGAGCAGTGAGTTCAAAAAAACTTCTACTTAATGACATTGCACTGTAACTCTTTACTACAGGAGAATAGCTAATGTAGGTGACATTGTTTTATGGAATGAGGTTGGATCACAGTAAGTTTTCATTTAATGACAACATCAACTGTTCTTTTGCTTTTTTGGTAACTTTTCCCTGTCCTCTCTATCGCTGCTTAGTGATTTTTGCATTCTTTGGCTACAGCAGTTAACAGTTTACTTCTGGTTGTTGTTGCCGTTCAGTCTGCAGCGGTTGCCCTAATGTCATGCCAATGGATACAGTAAATTCTTGGTTCGAATAGCATAATTATATTTAGCCACTCATCATGTTAGAACAGTTACAATTGTAACAGAACTTAATTGGATCCACACCAATTTGTGTTACCTAAATTCTAACTAAATGCCTACCTAGAGAACATTTTTGGGCATCGTAGGTGATGAGTAAGCAGCTAACTCATATGCCTTTGACCCAAAAATGCTGTTATGATCAAAAGGTCACTAGGTTAGTGATACAGCCATAATGTATAGAATCAGTATAATACCAGGGCTAGAGAATGAACACTTTATTGCTCTGTTTTGTGTGTGTGTTTGTGTGTGAAGGCGTCAGATCATGCTGTGGGAGAAGAGAACCCAACTGATGCGAGAGACTCGCTCTGCCATAGATTCAGACATTGGACAGGGAGACATACGAACCATGAGAGCAGAGATTCACCGCATGGAGGTGAGTGTATGAGTGTATTTGTGAAAGTAACTTCTAAGTGTGGTTTCAGTCTGAAATGTTACGTACTGTATGTGTCCAGGTTCGTTATGCTCAACTGATGAAGCAGCAGGAGAGGTTGTTGAGAGACATGGAGTCAGTGGTGGCCAGACGTGAGACAATAGCTGTTCGGAGTGAGGTTCAGGCACGATCTGACCATAAGCAGCCCACACACAACGACTACCACAACACTCTCCAGAGCCTCCGCCGAAAGATTCTCCAAGCAAAGAAGGTGTGTGTGGATCAAGGTTATAATAATTTAGACATTTTAAATTAGTTTTTCTTATATTTTAAATATATAAATTATTTATTCATTTAGTTACATGTTTTATTACTTCCCACTTTATACATAATTAAATTTACTCTTAGCTTTTTCTACTTTGTTTGCTTTTTCTGCACTTACTTTCTAGTAGAATTACTAACGTTAACACAGTTTCTGAAACTGAATCTTTCCTGGGATACTTGAGTGTGATTGGCCAGTGGTGGCAATCACAATCTTACAAAATATTTTGCACAGTGACTGGTAAACTATACAGTGTATAATTGACGATTGTCTCAGGCAGCTGATTTTCTTTGAAGCTATATGTTAGCTTTGGGTTTTGAACTTCAGTATTTCAGTATCACTTCAGTATCAGTATAAGTAACAATAACTCACTGTAATAAGTGGGATAATTTTGTATGTATTGAAAAACTGAAAAGAAAAGTTCTGGATATTTTCACAGATTATTATTTTTTAGTTATCTTTGAGCCATGATTTATTAATTTTTTATTTTTTTTTATTTTAGTTAATTAAATGTTGTTGTTTTATTTTTACTTTTCATTTTTAGTGTTCAGATTATGATTTATGGATATGACCTGTATTATGCAGTTTTTATTTACAAACTGAATTTAGAGACTGTTTTGTCTGTTATAAAGAACTAGGGTGGCCATATGTGCCGTTCATACGGGACACGTCCTGGCCAGGATTTTAATATGGCCTAAAACATCCAAAGTAGTTTGACCAATAACATGCAGGTATTGCATACATAATCGACCAATTGTGGCGCTGCGCGTGAGAAGGTGAGATCTACAGAGAACGATCAAAGCGATGCAAATATGCGCATGTGTTTGTTTGACTTGAAAGTTTGTTTGACCAAAGTAGGCGCAAGAGCGATTTGAAAGCATAAGGAGCCGTCTGCTCTGCTCTCTATAACTCTCATTAATGTCACACAATGATCAACCTGCACAGTGCAAACAGCCAAAACCTGGATATTTTAGGCAATATAGAAATCCTGGCAAGGACGCGTCCCGTAAAAATGTCCCGTAAGGTCACCCTATAAAGAACTAGCTTATGCCTTGTTTACTGTGTATGTGTTCAGCAAGCAGAAGACTGTGATGGTGCTATAGCTCAGCTGGAGGAGAGGCAGGGCTCTGTGACTTCCAGCCTCCGAGACAAACGTATACATCTCAATGACCTGCAGAATATCAGAGCGGTTCTCACCCAGGACCTCAGCGCACTACAAGAAACCAAAGAGAGGGTCAGTCCATCCACAAACAGCATACACACTTGCATACTAAACATCCAGTGGGGGGTCACAGCTTAATGAACCAGTTATATTATATTTAAATCAACAAATGTAGAGCAATTTTACTCCACATGCAAGTCACATCAGAGCGGCAAGTGTACTGTGTGTTTACGTAGACTTTTACTTCCACAAGAACCACAATCGCAGGAAACAACATTTTGCACTCTTTAATTTTATACAAGACATCAACATTAGTGGACATGGTTTGCAAGAGGAATTTAGATGTACTGTAGGCTCTAACCATTTAAGTTTATGTTCTGTAACTGTGTGCCGATTATTTGGCATCACCAAAGGTTCTCTGCTCATTTCTGCAGAACTTGTATCGTCTGCCCGTGCTGCAGTGTCGGGCGAAACACCTGCAGGCTGTTAAGGAAGGACAGTACACTCCGGTGGCCAATGGAGACACGGCATTGGAGCTGGCTACACAGAAACAGGAAGAGCGATTGAAAATGGTTAGTGTAAAATCCATGGAAGATTCTCTGAAGTAAATTAGGCAGAAATCTTGTGTTATATGGTCTAGCATGCAAAGTTAGATGTAAAATTCACTTAAGTTACTGATGATGAGGCTTAAAGGGGTCATGAACTGCCTCTGTTTTTTATTTTGTACTGTTCTCTATGTCCACTTATAATGTTAGCTAGATTTTTACATTAAAAAACATCATAATATAGATGTAACAGGCTATTTTCTCACCTGTTTTTGACCCCCCTCAACTAAACGTTCTGTTTGAATAGGCGTGGCAGATTGTAGACTCGGAAGAGAACGCCCACTGCTATGATTGACTAACAATTATGTATGTTGGAAAAACCTTTTTGCCATTTGTACCATGAGAACAAACAAATTATGTATGACAGCCTATATCCTTTACAGATGGACGCTGCTGTGATTTAGGTTAAAACCGCATAAATACTCATATCAAACTATCTGTTTATCATACAAGAAATAGTGATCTCTTAATAAAAACAGTTACACTTGTGTGTTGCTACATTACAGTTAGATCCGATATAGTCGTCACAGCATTGTCTTTTAGTTTCAATATTTCTGAAAATCCTGCGTCGAATTGAGACTTGTTTGTAAACTAATCCGTGGTAAAATGAAGTGAACAAAGGACCAAGTTCTTACCGACGCGGTCTGGAACTTCTTTAAAAATAAAGTTCATCCACTCTCTCCTAACATTGAGGAAGGCAAAAGGAAGGCAATGCAAAAAAAACAATTTTTTCAACAACTTGGCACTGTACAGCACCTTGTTGTCTTTGGAGCCATCTTTATTGTTTTGTTTCTGTGTAGACCTGCGCGTTAGAAGCAGGCGTTAATCATCTTCTGTGGAGGTGGTGCTTATCCACACTATTACATCATAGAGTGGTACATTCCACAAGCTGTCATTTTGGTAGACTGGCTTCAATATAAGCTGTTTTTAGACTTACGAGATAGCTTTTAGTTCTGAAACTTACAGGATGTTTTCATAGTACAATGACCTCTAATATGTGAAAAGATCAAGGGAATTTTGATTTCTCAGTTCATGGCCCCTTTAAAGAGCATCTGCATAGATGCAATGACTTCTAAATTAACCCTCAAACAAAACTAAATGCTAAATAACTGAGAAGCTCACGGCAACCTCAAATGTTTTGTGTTATTATCAGTAGCTGAAGTTGAACCAGTGGGGCAAAGTGGAGAAAAGCAGAGCTAGTGATTTCAGAAACCAAAAAACAAGACTAATACTAATTACTTTCTGCACTCTTATCTCAGATCAGTTCCATTCTCCAGCATTTGGCTGAAGAGTACCCTCAGCATCACAGCACTCTCCAAAGGATTAACCTAACATTGGCAGAACACCAAAACAGTGGACTTCAGGACTGCCAGTGACCACAGAAATATGTATTGCATAAAATAAAAGTCGTGTATGTACATACGTACATGTTTAGCAGTTGTTGGCCTGGTCAGTATGAGGTCTGGTTTATTATGACAAGTGTAGAGAAAAGGCAGAGAAAGTAATACTGATTGTCTGTTATTGCAAGGACGTTTTTATGAAGAGGTGGGACAAGGACGTGTCTTTAGATGAAGCAAAAGAATCTTTGAAACTAACTTTACTGTATCAGTGTACACACAGTTGCAACCATATTAATTTTAAAAGGCATTGCGATAGAGTGTCTTAAATTTGCTTAAAAAACTTTGATTTTTCACAAGGTTATTGGAAGTTTTGTTATTGTTAATTTTTCTGTGACAGTAATGTGTGTAGCTACTTAAAGGGGTCATCGGTAATGAAAAATCTATAACATACTTTGGCTAAAATTTCTCAATGGTAGTGTAAAAAACACCTTCTTTACCCTGTCAAAATCAGCTCTGTTTTCATCAAGCCGTTTTTTAGTCCATTTTGCTTTAAAGCCAAATTTATACTTCTGTGTCGAACCTGCCGTAGCCTACGCAGGGACGCACAGGCCTGCGCCGTAACCTACGGTGTACCTGACGTGCACCTCTCCAAAAATCTAACAGCACGTCAATTCTACGCGGACCGCAAACGCTGTGATTGGTCTGCTAGAACCCCTCCCTGTACTTAAGGTTTGTGTGCGTTTATGAGCACTGTAATATAGTTTAATGTCACACCTTCTTATTTAAAATAAAACAAAGCAAAGAACAAGAGTCTTATTATAGTAGCATTATACATCAGTAGTTGTCCGCGACAAACAATGTTGATCTGCCGTGGTACACGTCCTTGTGGAGACCATAGACTGGAAAAAAAGACATATTCTGGGAACACAAAGCATCCAAAATACCAGCTACAGTGACCTCAAAAAGTATTTGGTCATTTGACCCTCTGGTCTGCCTCACTTGTAGAACACCTGAAAATTAACCTTTTTTTTTCCCAGTAAAATCGATGTAATATTTTTTTCTTCAGTAATATTATTAATAGTATTTTGAGAGAATTGTTTGTACCAATTAATATTTATGCAGTAATCATGATCCACTGAAAACTTAATTAAAATGATTTTTAATTAATTCAGTATTTCAAGTTAAAATAGAGGCTACGCCGTTAAAATCTGTTTTTAAGGCTCTCTGGTGAAAGTAAAAAAGAAAAACATGTATAATGCCATGATGTAACCACTAGAGAATCTTGTGCATTCCTTAGTTATTTTCAGACATATAATTACTACCTTTTATTATAAATTTTGACAGTCTCGAAGACTACTTTTTGTCAAGGTTTAGATATTTTTTGTTTGAAATGGTTATTTGAAGTGGCAGGTTTTGTATTATAATTACAGTCAAGCCTGAACTTTGTGTTAGAAAAGGAAAACATAGAAAGCATTTTGTTACAAACTGAATTAGATTGAAAACTGAATAAAAATACAATCACTCAGTCATAACACTTTATATTATAAACTTTTTTCAATCTTTGTGTGTGTGTGTATGTGTCTATTTTGCTTCATATTCTTCCCATTTATTTATTTATTTTTATTTATACATTTTTCACCCAGTTTTGTACCATTCCAATAAAGCTAGTCTATAAACAAATGATGCTAGACCTTTTGACAGAAACTAAAAAAAAAATGCCATTTTTGCAATTAATTTTGGCTGGTCCTATGAGGATTTTAATGGAATTTTTAATTAATTTCCTCTAACTTGCAGAACTTGTACATGCTGTTTCATGTAATTAATGATATTTTGTTATTCATTTTTAATTGGTTTAAGTTTACAAACTAGGAGCCATGGAGTGCTGGTGACCATCTAAGGTCAGGTATTGTTGCTTGAGTAAGGCTGGGAGTCAATCTCAAAAAGAATCGATTCTTCAATATCTGAATCATTGGAATTTTAGGGGAATCGACTCTACTAAACAGCCCTGGCCGCATTTAATATGATTGATTGAGGACCCAAACAACCAAAAGAACTGATTACTGCAGAACTGCCGTTCCCTTTCGATACTTCACTCGTACTACGTCTTGCTAAAGACGCTATGGGAAAAAGTCCTTTTTTTTCAATCATGCAGTGTAACAGCACGGCCATCGGTTCATTAAAGACGAACCAATGGCTCGGCAGCGGTGCTGCACGAACCTATGCCTGCGAAGCCCGCCAGAATGGGTGGGGCTATCCGGCTTACGTCGGCTCAGGCCCCGCATACCTCGCTCTCTCCACACAGAGAGGTTTCTCCCGTCCTCTTCACCCAGCCTGACCAGCGTCCCTCTGCCATCGCGAGCGATCTGGTCTCGTTTCGGGGGAGTGACGATGAGCTGCTGGATGACAGCATGTCATCAGCAGCCTTGGACGCCAAGGAGCTGTCGGGCTCGACTGCTGACCCCACCTCCCTACTGCCATCCGAGCCCAGCGACGTTAAGCCCGGGATAGACGCCGAATTACTCCGCGTTCTCTCGAAAGCCATCGAAGAGCTGGGTTTGGAGTGGTCTCCTCCAGCCGTCTGGACGAGTGGTTCCTGTCGGGGGGCCATCAAGCCCCTCGTCAGAGATCCTCTCCTTTTTTCCCGGAGGTCCATGACGAGCTCACCAGATCATGGTGCGCCCTGTACTCTGTACGCCTTCGTACTTACGCTTCATCCGCCCTCACTTCGGTCGATGGTGCTGAAAATAAGGGATACGAGAAGCTGCCTCCGCTGGACGAGTCAGTGGCCGCACATCTCTACCCAGCCCACTGCGATTGGCTGGAAGGCAAAGGCTGCCCATCCGGACGACTTAGGCTCTCGCTGGACGTGCCTACTCTTCGGCTGGGCAAGCGGCTTCGGCTCTCCATTCTATGGCGGTTCTCCAGGTCTTCCACGGACGGGTCTGGCCCCCCCCGTGACAATCAGAGAGCTGAGGAGCACGACAGACCTGGCTTTACACACCACCAAGGTCACGGCTCAGGCCTTAGGGCATTCCATGGCCAGTCTAGTGGTGCTGGAGCGCCACTTATGGCTGACCTTGATGAAGATCAAGGACGCCGACAAGGTCCCGTTCTTGGACGCACCGATCTCTCCCAAAGGTCTGTTTGGGCCAGCAGTTGAGGTCTTCGCTGAGCATTTCACTGAGGCACAGAAGTTGTCTCAGGACATGCGACACTTCCTGCCAAAATGCTCTAGCTCTGCAGCTGCCTCGACCTGCATAGATGTGGTCCCCCTAGCCCAGAGCGAGTCCCCAAAAAGGATGGTGGCCTGCGGCCCATCCTCGATCTAAAGAGCCTGAATTGTGCCCTCATGAAATGGCCGTTCAAGATGACTACACTGAAACAGATCCTCTCGCAAATCTGCCCAGAGGACTGGTTCTTTTCTCTGGACTTGAAAGATGCCTACTTTCACTTCCAGATAGCCCCCCACCACAGGCGATTCTTGAGATTCGCCTTCGAGGGAGTGGCTTATCAATGCACGATCCTTCCCTTCGGGCTGTCCCTGGCTCCATGCACGTTTACGAAGTGCATAGATGTGGCTCTCTCCCCCCTGAGACAGAAGGGAATCCACATTCTCAATTACCTCGACGACTGGCTCGTTCTGGCCCAGTCAGAGGCGGGGTCACTATCTCACAGAGCCCTGCTCCTCAGCCACCTAGAATGGCCCCCCTCAAGACGTTTCAGAAGCTGCTGGGCCTTATGGCTGCAGCATCTCCAGTTCTATGGTTGGGCCTGCTTCGTATGCATCCCCTTCAGTACTGGCTGAAACCACAAGTTCCATCCAATGCGTGGCATCACTGACGCCTGCTTATCAGGGTGAACCAGGCCTGTGTATCAGCCCTGGCCCCCTGGAAGAATGTTCAATGGATGGAACAGGGCATTCCTCTGGGAATGGTCTACAGGAGGAAGGTAATCTCGACAGATGCGTCCAACATGGATTGGAGAGCTCTGTGCGAAGGAAAACCATAATTTGGCCATTGGTCAAAAGCGGAGGACAGTCTACACATCAACTACCTAGAAATGCTGGCAGTATGTCGGGGCTGTCATCAAGGCACCTTTTCCTTCTAATAGAGCGCCTCCTGGAATGGGCTGCTTATAGTAGCCCCATGGCCCATTCCCCTGAGGCGGGATCTTCTCTCGCAAGCGAACAGGACAATATGGCACCCCTGGCCAGAGCTGTGGGCTCTGCATCTTTGGCCACTCGACAGGAGCCTGCATGCCTCCCAGAGTGTGTTCTAAACACCATTTCTCAGGCTAGAGCTCTGGCTACAAGGCGCCTCTACACCACTAAATGGTCAGTGTTCTCCGCCTGGTTCTCAGACTGCAGCGAGGACCCATCCATCTATGACATATCAGTGATACTGTCCTTCCTGCAGGAGCTGTTGGATAAGGGGTGCTCCCCATCCATACTCAAGGTCTATGTAGCGGCTATAGTGGCTTCTCATGCCCCTATAGCGGGCCAGTCAGTGGGCAGAGACAACCTTGTTGTCCATTTTCTGAGAGGAGCCCCATGGGTGTTGAGGCTCTGCGAGACTTTTTGAACGATCACCCAAGGTCGGGTGTAACCTCTGTGAGCTTAATCCGCTTGCCTAAGGTGTTTGCTGTTCTTGTTCCCTTGGACCCTGAGGTGTCTAGGACAAGATTACACATGTGGTCGTTCCTCTACCTTAGCACGGTGTGATAGTACTGTATACCCATAGCGTCTTTAGCAAGACGCAGTACGAGTGAAGTATCGAAAGGGAACATACTCAGTTACGAATGTAATCTCGGTTCCCTGAGATACGGGAACGAGTACTGCGTTGCTAGCCGTGCCAGGTAGCTGCACGACTCAGTCGTCGCTTCGGTCGAAGTAACCTGTGGCGAAGCGGGCGCTTATATGGCTGGATAGCCCCGCCCATTCTGGCAGGCTTCGCAGCCATAGGTTCGTGCAGCACCGCTGCCGAGCCATTGGTTCGTCTTTAATGCACTGCATGAACCGATGGCCGTGCAGTTATACTGCGTGATTGAAAAAGGCTTCAATTCAGGAGAAAAAAGGACTTTTTCCCATAGCGTCTTTAGCAAGGCGCAGTACTCGTTCCCGTATCTCAGGGAGCTGAGGTTAGGTTCGTAACCGAGTACGTTATTTTTGATTAATTCTAGGAACTCGAATTACATTCATCAAAATGACTCGATTAGATTCGTTCCAGTAGGCCCACCAGGTGGCGCCCAGTGAGTGTCTTTGAATCATTTACTGATTTATTCAAAAACACTTTATTGTACACAGCCATAACAGCACTGCAAATTCTAGAAGCATGACAGCTATCCGAACATACTTAACTGAACATAAAAATCGCGACTTTGGAACAAGAGGAAAGCGATCACTTGAGCACAATTTAAGGCAATGAAAGAGGTGAAGACAAAATCTACTCATTTTAAACAATGCTTCATTGCAGAAGTTGAGGCTTTTCCAAGTTACTGTATAACCTATTGTGTGCTTACTACTAGGCATATATTTATTTGAATAGGAAATGTCAGTACAACACGTCATTGATTCTATTAATCATAAAAGTGTAAATTACTTAATATTTGCTGTATATTACCCAGTGTAACTCTGTTTGTCATCATCAACAAGCTGCTTGTTATAGTTATAGTTTCTAGGGTAGATCATATATGTAATATGTTGATGTATGTTAAAGAGCAGCAACTCTAAGAATGAGGATGCATACGCGTGGTTTTTTTCTTTCTTTCTTCTTCTTAATGCTGGAATGTTGTGCACGTCACCATGACCAGTATAAACATTGTCATTATGCTAAACCTGTCTGGGGTTTTTATCTAGTACTTTTTAGTTCCCTTTTTTTTCTTTTTTTTTGACAGACAGTTTGACAGCAAAAAAATAAATAAATAAAAAAATCCCTGGCAATAGCTGACATAAGCAGATTTTGCATTTTAACACCATCATACCTTAGAAAAAGCAGATTATAATCAGCAAAGGACGTAAATGCTATGTTTGCATGTGACATGTAATTTCCCATAAACCTTAGAATCCCTCTTTCATTTCCTTTTTTCGTCCTGGACTTTGTACCTGTTCACGGCTTGTTTCATTTGTTTTAGATAGGAAGAACTTGCTTGACTCACACAAGATGAGTGGATGGGTCTATGTTTTGGTAGCTACATTGTGATTTTCTTTGTAAATAAAATCTCTCTATTCCTTTAGTGGAAATGGTAATCTGAGCAACACAACTGTAATCTAAGTAAACCAATCCCCTAGTGAAAATAAACAGTTTGTAATGTCAGGCATCTTAAAGTATGTTTAAAATGCTGTGTGCTTCTTTTTATTTAAGGGGAAATCCACACCTGATCTGTGTGTGTTGTCGGGAAAACCTCTCCTTGACTTTCAGGTTTCCTCGCACACCTTTGGGTGTGAAGGGGGCGGAGATTTATCTGAACTCCCCTTTACATTCTCACTGCTTCTCATTTCTCATTTCACTTCTGCTGTGTTTTTATGCTTGCACTGGACTTGTTTCTTTTTATTGTAGTTATTTTTATTTATTTTTTTTATTTACTTTAATAATATCCTTTGTATTTATGTGTTTGGCAAAGAGTCTGATTTAGGAAATTCAGCATGGCTGAGAGTGTTCTAAATACTCCGGACCTGAAGGATCTGGAAGAAGAAGAATTGTGGGATCTTATCAATGATAACCGTCATGCTATCTCTCTTGGTGTCCGACCCTGTGTTCTCATCCCTTACCTGCGACAGGCACGGGTCCTCACAGACTTGGATGAGGATGAGATTCTCACCTGTTTCAATTTTACCAACCGTGGCATGAAGACAAGTAAGACACTCTTGACTGATGTGTATCGCGGAGAGATGCTTGAAATATACCAGAGCATGAGAAAAGATAACAAAGTACAGCTATTTTTCATGCTAAAAACTATTTAATTTTTTAGCTTAAAAAGTTAGTAAATGCTAAGATATATTTAATAGAAGTGGAAATTGATATATTTGTTCCTTCAGGATTGAAGATCTGTTTTGGATTAGAGCAGCCAATGTGAAAATGACCAGCTACTGGAATATTTGGATGATTACTTTCAGAAAAATGAGCAAGCTTATTGGACACATGGTGAAATATAGATTAGCTACAGATAGATAGGTCAGGTAGATCAGAGTTAATGCTGATAAAATTCCAAGAAAGCCTTTCGTTTTTGAAAATGCAAGAGCGAGAGAAAGAAGAGCATGTAAATTAAAGGAATAGTTTACCATAAATGAAAATTCATTATTGTCATTATTTATTTACCCTTATGTTGTTCCAAACCTGCTGTATGCTATTTTTTTTTTCTATGTAATACAAAAGTAAACAATTCTTGCCATACAATGTCAGCTCATAATGACCATAGCCTGCCAGAGCTCTAAAAAGGATAAAATACTTCAAGCAAAAAAGTAATTCATAGACTATTTCAAATATTCTGAAGTCATATGCTTTGTGTGATTAATATAATGTCTAGCCTGCTTGTATTCAGAATTCAAAAACGGCTCATTCAGTTCAGTTACTACATATGCGAGAACCAAAGCAATATTAGAATCAGTAATGTCAACACACGTTTTTGAACCAGGATGAAACAAAAGCATACAGTTTTGGACTGAAATGAGGGCAGGTAAATAATTTCCATTTTTGTCTGAAGTATTTTTTAAGGAATACTTGAATGTTGGTTGATTATATTGGAAATAAAAAAAAATTCTGTTCAATGTTTCTTATGGTATGTACAATGTAATGTCTGAAATAAATATCTTTTCTCTGCAGGTCACATGATTGACTTGTTACGTGTACAGGGTCATAATGGTGCAATGGCTCTGCTTGAAAGTCTGATGATTCATTACCCTGCTCTCTACACACGGATCACCGGCCGCCAGCCCAGCATTGAGCCTTCAGGCTTCAGCGGTCAGTCAGTGCATTTTTATACTGTAGATTCTGATCATGCATTACAAGCATACCCAAAACCTGAGGGTGATACGGTGCAGTAGTTAAAAATCTGAGCTGGCATTTTGACATCTTCTAGATAAAGTCAACACATTATATCATTTATTCTTTTTTGTTGTTTTTGTTGTTCAATAAAGATCTCTCACACAAACATTAAATAATGTAACCTCTATGACAAGTGAATATCTTCATGACTGAATATTCAAAGGGTATTTTTGTCACCATATTCAAGGCTCATTTGTAAAACCTTGCTTCTGTGCTTGCCAGGCCTGATAAATTACAATGAGTTGACAGAGTACCTGGTTCGTGCAGTGAGCAGTATGCAGACAGAGCTACAAGTGGCACGGCACGAAGCTTCGCGGCTGCAAGGCAGATGTTGTCAGCTGGAGGGGAAACTAGAACAGACCCAACAAAATAATGAAGAGCTCAGCCAGATGCAGGGAGAGCATGCACGACTGCGCAGTCACCTGGATGGTGTGCACTTAACATAGCTTCACATCAGTGTGCCAAGCCTCTGTTTATTAAATCATTAGCAAACATATGTAATGTAAATGATTCATATCTGAATACATTTAAAAAATAAGAATATGTTATGAATTTTTTTTTTTTAAGTATTTAAAAATTGACTAAAGTTACTATTAAATGTAAAATGTAATAATATTTGTGAAATAAAATTAATGAAAGTTAATTTTATTTAAATGTTAACCTTTTAACATTGTTGCATTTTAATTATGTGCTTTGAGAAATTCAGAATTTCAGATCAATGTTTTTGCACAATCAGTTTTTCTTTGTCTGTATCAAGACTATATAATGTCCGGTCATCTTCTGTGCAGGTTTAAACAGGGAACTGCTGAAACTGAAGGATGAGAAGTGTGATCTCTATGTCAGATATACGACAGCTCTTGAGGAGAAGTCTGCAACTATTGTACGCAACAGAGACCTGCAACTGGAGGTGAGGAAACAGATAGAATGTATGTTTGCCTTCTACTTGGACTATAGGTACCATTCAGTAAGTTACAATAAACTGATTGTCTCATCCATATTACATGTGTTTGTGTGCCTGACAGAGAACACAATTCCATAAGGAGTTGGTTTGGAGGAAGTGGTTTGTGTGTGTGTAGTGTTTTTCAAATTCTGTAATGTGTCTTAGCAATTAAAACAACTCAAATGTTGGTTTTGTACTTGTTGCCAAACATAATAGATCATGTTTTCATCATTACTAATGTATAAATATCTTGACATTAATTTAGTTTTTTGTATTTTCTGTTCTGGTTGACATGAAAAACAATTCCATACAAATGTCTTGTCTTATTAAATAGATAAGAAACGTGTTAGTTTTGTTTTAGTTTGATCTATGGAATTAAATCAGTGTGAGAGAAATATGTGGAAAGTATTATGTCTGTCGTATTAATAGTGGCGATCAGTTTTGTTCTATTTGGTTTAATTTGACAGAATTAGTTTTGAGTGTTACAGGGCAATGAAATTTTAGCTATTCATTAACAAGAAACCTGGACCCTTTTGCTTTGCATTTTTTGCACTTTACTCTACTTGGCAGGGAGCCAGGGTAAAAAAAAAAATAGATCTACAGTATAATCAGCACAACAAAAAGAGTAACGCTGGATTGGTTTCCAAAAAAATACAAAGATCACATAGATCTCTTCTCCTGACCTCTTCTCCAGATTTCCCAGCTGCAGCATGAGTTAAAAAAGGCAAGGAAAGAGACAGACTTTGAGAGGCAGCGTTCCTTGAAGAATCCCACTGACACACAGAAGCTCAAAGATGAGCTCAACGCTGTCCGCGCAAAGTTACTGGAGACTGAGACGTTGTTCCCAGTAAATAAGAGACTCATTTTCATAGCAATATAACAAGTCAACAAATTATGGGACTCCATCTTATCTGATTGATTTTTCACAGTAAATCTGTCTGTCTGTCTCTGTCTCTTTCATCAGGTACAGCAGGATATCCTGGCCCATGATTTAAAGGAGGTCGAGAACAGACGTTCAGAACTTGCTGAGGAAGTCAGCAGGCTGAGTGAGGAGAATATACGACTCCAGCAAGAGAAAGAGGAGGTAAAACTGTTCTTTCCTTAACCCTAATGTTGTTTCTGTTTTTCAAAATGTTGTACTTTGTGTAAAACTTAGTTTTTCTCAATCGATTTGACAAATTTCTCCAAACTCAGGTCACTGATGAATTGTACTACATTACTTTGAAGAAATGTGTCAAATCAACTGAGAGAAACTGTAAGAGGAGAATTTTCTACTTCTCCTTGCATTTTTTAAATGTCTATATTCTTTCTATCACCCTCCTTCTCACCATGCTCCCCTCTCACCTTTTTTAGCTCCTAGAAGAGAAGGACTGTTTAGCCCTGGAGGTGGAGAAGTTGACTGTGGACTGTGAGATGTATCAGCACAGGAGTACCCTTTTCCATAGTCAGCTAGAAGAGGTGCAGGCAGAGAGAGACAGGGTCAGTACAATCTATAATGAACAAATATAAATATATAAACAAATATACTCAGGTAATTAGGCCCTAAATACGTTTTAAATTCAACAATGAGATCAGTTTATACAGTACAATAAACTTTCAGTTCCCTTTCTAGGGAAATTCGATACTGTGTCACAGTGTCACACTTAGGCGTAACCAGGGTCTGAGGCACATGTAGAAAATCGTTGAATTCTATTGGCAGACAGCAGCCCTATGAAGTTACATGGAACGCTGTTAAGAAGCTCTGCTTCTGCTTGGCGCTCTTCTCAAGGATATAGGAGCCAAACATTTGCCCCCCCAGTTCAGGCCATGCATCTGCCGAGGCAGTGCGGTGGCTTTGATCGTGGGTATCGCTAGTGCTGGGCTGGCAGAGGAGTTTAGTAAGTGGGTTTCCCTTTTTTAGATTTCTCCTGCCAGCTCCAGGGCTCTCATGCCTAATCCAGAAGGCCACTCTGCAGCCTCTTCTGATTTGGCTAAAAGCATTTTGCTGCCACGGAAAGGCTGCATTTAGCTTGGTCATGTGAAAACTTGGCAAACTCGGCAAGCGATTCCTAGCAGGTCAAAACCACCTCTTCCCTTTGAGCCTTCCATTCCTCCCAGACCTTCACACCGAGATGTCGAGGTACTCCATGTGACATTATAGGATTGCCGTCTGCCAGTAGAGTTTGGCATGTTTCTACACATGCTTCAGACACCGGTCATGCTTGGGAGCGTTCCCATATTGTCATCACCATAATACAGCATCTTGTTCCCATCACAGGGAACTGGGTTATATACATAACACTAAGACATTTAGTGTTAGTGTTACAAAGAAAGGAACACAGTGTGGACTAGCATCTGTAGTTTGGAAGAGAAATAACATGTTTAGATCTATAAACTTCAGTAAATGCATATATGGTTGAAGTCTTTGAATCTTGGAATCAAAATCTAATCTAAATCTAGAAATAAACAGAAAGTTTCAGTATTTTAAAAAATGAAAAAAAGTAAATATTAAAAATTATTATTATAAGAGATTTTGTGACAATGAAACTGTTAACTGACTTCAAAAGGTCAGATGTTTTTGTTTTCATTGATGCACAAAAGATGTTTTCATGCACATTCTTGCTGGAGAACATGCAGCTTTTGCGCAAATATGTGGAGTTCAATAGTGGCAAATGAATGCTAAATTACAGATACTGCTGATGTTTTCAGGCATATTTGTCCCGAGATGAGGCCCAGGCTCAGATTGCACGTAGTCTCGCAGAGAAGGACGTGCAGAGAGGCCAACTCATGGAGCTACAGGCGAGAGTTTTCGCCATGAAAGCCTGTAGCAAGCAAAGAGAAAGAAGAGAAAAATCCAGGGTAACACTGACTCATTTTTATTATACATTCAAGCAACATACAGTAGTTTACTACAATCATTCTTTAGAGCAGTTTTAAATATTGTGCTGTCAAGTGCATTTGTAACCTAAACACGACCACACATGACTTTATTTTTAATATCATTTCTTTGAATAAGTAGGACAGGAAGTTCAGTTGCGATAGCAGCAGAGGTTCATGCAGTGAGTTCCCTCCATCCAGTCCCCAACCCAGAAGACAGCTATGCCGCTTGAATGCAATTCTTCCTGAGAGTTTTAACTCTTTTGATGCCTGTGAGGTACATTTATGCTGTAAATGTTCTGCTTATCGAATCCTAGTGTGAATTAGTCTTTAGTCTCATGGACCTCCCAACACTTCATGCACTAGCTGTCTGATACATATTGGTAACAAAACTATAATTAACTTTGTTGATGCTACTTGTTTTCTCTCTAAAATGGTTGGAAGAATTGTTTGAATAGTTAAAATACAAAATTTTTCCACATTTTATTTAATAAAATTTTCACTGTGACTAAATGATTAACAAGCTGGTATACTTTGACAAAATGGATGTAACTATGCAAAATAAATCACCCTAGTTTGTTTTATATACTATATCTCAGATAACCCCGGCACTAAACCGCACATATGCACAAAACAAACCATGATTCATAACTTTAGATGTCAGTCTAAGCAACATGCAGTTCCAGCACCTTTTGTGTGATACATGTAGGTATTACTGGAATGCAGTTTCACAGTATCAGTGCAAACAAGAGTGCAAAGCACATATGCATTGAAGAACAATTACTATAATTATAACTATAGTTAACTAACTAAAGCTTTAAAAAAAAAAAAAAAAATCTAATT
Source organism: Onychostoma macrolepis (assembly GCF_012432095.1). Classification (NCBI taxonomy): domain Eukaryota; kingdom Metazoa; phylum Chordata; class Actinopteri; order Cypriniformes; family Cyprinidae; genus Onychostoma; species Onychostoma macrolepis. The sequence continues at coordinate 13,813,441 of NC_081160.1, forward strand.
TAATTAAATAGGGAAGTCCACACTTGATCAAATAAAAAAAAAATTTCTCCAGCTGATCCATGCTTAGTAGATACAGAACTTTATTGTCATTGGTGTGGATGCTAATATGGTTACCATTATAGTTATCGTTCTTAGTGTTAATGGGCCTCTACGCATCTGGTTCAATAAATGAGACAATACATTTCTTCCATTCTCTTCATTGTTCTGTCTGATTGCAGCATGTAGGAAATATAGAATTTTGGGTAACACTTTAGAATACTGTTCCATCATTAATACATAACTACACAAGAACACACGAGTAATGCAATATTATCACTCTAGTAACTACTAGTTACAAGCAACTCTGATTAATGAATTAGTAAGTAATAGTGCTTAGTTGAATGTGGTAGTTCACTATTAGCTAATCAGTAACAATTATTTTTTTCATACCTCCCCAAGAACTACTGTATACAGGTTGATAATTAATATGAATAATACATAATGTATAATTCATTCTCAAGTAAATGGTCATGGTAATAGTAGTAATGACTCAAGTATTACCAAATTCTTCAGAAGGAATTACTAATTATTTGGATCAGTATTCTAAAGTGAAGATCATGATAACTCCCTAGTAATGACTGAAATCATTGTAAGCTTTTGAGGTTTTTGTAAAGTATTGAATAGTAATTATTCAGGTGTTACTACATCCTTCTAAAGGAATTAGTAATTTTTTGGATCAGTATTCTAAAGTGAATAACATGATAATTATCTAGTAATTACTGAAGTCATTGTAGCCTTTTGAGGTTTTTGTAAGGTCCTGGTTAGTAATTCATTTGCTAGATTTGGTAACACTTAAATCATTACTAGTGGGTTACCGTGATCTTCACTTTAGAATACTGATCCAAATAATTAGTAATTTCTTCAGAAGGATGTAGTAACACTTGAGTCATTACTATCCAAAACCTTACATATATCTCAAAAGCTCACAATGACATCAGTCAATATTAGGAAGTTATGATGATTTTCACTTTAGAATACTGATCCAAGTAATTAGTAGTTCATTTAGAAGGATTTGGTAATACTTGAGTCATTACTAGTGGGTTATCATGATCTTCATTTCAGAATTAATTATTCATTATGCACAATTCACATTAATTATGAACCTGTATAAAGTAGTTCTTAGGAGTTATTGGTTAGCTAATAGTGAACTACCAGTTTCAACAGCGCTATTACTTAATAAATCGTTAATCAGAGTTTCTTGTTAGTTAATAGTAGTTACTACAATGTTAATAGTGCGTTAGTCATTTGTTCCTGTGTAGTTATTCATTAACGACGGAACAGTAATCTAAAGTGTTTTTATTTATTTTTTGGTGTCAACCTTTTACAGTTCAATGATGAAGCAATCTGCAGTATCAGTTCCAATCAAGTGGAGCCCCCCTGTTCCGAATCTCTCCGCAGACGAGGCTTTGCCTCCAGAAGTGACGTGGAAGACATTTACAGGTGAGCAGCTCATCTGGTCCGTAGCAGTGAACTGTAATGTCACTGTAAAGCCTGCAGTGTGTAAATGAAAATAGCAGTTTGGTACTTTTGCGGTTTGGCTATATTATTGAGTTACTGCTTTTAATTAACATTTTAAAATGGTTAGTTAGTTAGTTAGTTAGTTAGTAGTTGCCCATTGAGAATTATTACGTAATTTTAATATTGTAACTTGATAATTGTATGTTCCAATTTACATGAGGAGGACCATACATCTACATAGACCAAAATCAATATCCAAAACCAATGCTATAAAATTCAAACGATTATATCGATTATATCTGATTAAAATATCCTGTTTGCATGTTACTTCATGTGGAGCTTGTGTCAAGCCCAGCAGACTTTTTCAGACTGCAGGTGTTGCAGGGTGATTTACAATACCTGGCAATTCCTTTCAATGTGGACTTCAAAACAAACAGACAATGCTTATGCCCTGTTTTGTGTCTGATGGGAAATAGCCATGAGATCATTTTTCTTTCATAAAATCTTACATTTTTTCCACGTTATATAATTAGACAATCCATTAGTGCTTCCTGTTTCCTTGTCTCTGTGATCCCAATTGCATTCCTTGTTGCATTGTATGCGCCCATGACTCACTATCATAAAACTAACTCATAAACTGACAGGTCAATGTTTCCGTATCGTATGTACATTCACAATGTAGTAGACGTATGTTGTGTAGTAGGCATATCTAAAAATAACTTTAGAAATCAGAGAAAGGAAGTTTGTTTGTGTGCTAGCAAATGGAATTCTTCAGAGAACTTTGGTTTGAAATAATAAAAAAACATCATTGTTCCATTTTCAGCAGTCAGGATTCTCTCAGCTTTGACCATGATTATGTTTTCATTTCTAAAGGTACTGTTACTTCTTCCTACATTTCTTTGTGGTTACCTAAATAAGCTAAAATTTTATTTTGTCACAAATGTTTGTGCGCTCAGTTACATGAAGTGTCCTAGGAAGTATTTGCACACTTAAGCCACATTATAAATAAAAAAAATTGAAGAAAGATAACAGAAGCACAATTTTTAGGAAAAACATTAATAAAAGTTTTAGGTACAATATTATTCAAAAAAATAATATTTTAGCAAATTCTGTTTGTCAAACATTAGTGGAACATGTCCGTATTCCATGCAATTAACAGCACCTAAAAAGTGTTTTCTTTAGCTTTTTTGACTTATGTACCCAAAGTATGTAAAGTTCAAGTAACCCTTCATCAACAAACAAGAAATTTACTATTAAATATACTAAAATGTTTTCTTTATGCTAAACTGTAACAACATATTTGTTTTCATTCATCTGCTGTCAAAAAAAATTATTATAATAAAATTACATCTCAAAACTATAAATAAAATATATAAAATTGGACATTTCTACTACTTATAGTTTTCAGAGTTTAAACGTGATTTTCTCAAGTAATTACATGAAATACTTGAACTGAGATTCATGACATACTTCAATGACATACTTTAAAATAATATGTTTACAATGTATCATTGTTGCCTAGTTCCCAAAACTCCACACATCGTTCGGAGGATTTTATCCACAGATGCTCGATGCTCGATCTCATTTAGCATTCTCTTTATTAGAAAAGTTACTAATACTAAGTTAATAAATTTGAGTAAAATTATTGTTATTGTGCTATTCTGTGTCATCCACATAAATGTATAAAATTTGCATACATATAAAATTTGCATAAAATGCATACATTATACATTGCACATTATTTAGTTTTCTGTCCTTAAACCTTTTCAGCATGCTGTACATTTTGAAAAGTGTCCATATACTTTTTAGAGCCACTATATATCCATGGCAATTAGAATGAATCACAATGGCATATTCACCCCTTTTCGATTTCCGTTCTTATAGGAGATAGTTTTGATGAGCCAAAATCACCCGCACAAATTCGCTGTTCTGCTAGCAGAAGGAGCCCTAATGACAGGTAAACAAAACAAAACAAACAAACAAAAAAAAAAACACTGAAAGTAAAACACAATAATTACATTTATTTCACATTTATTTATTTAAAATGATCATATTGCTAAACATGTTATTTTGTATAAATCTAGTGTCTCAAGAGCATCAGCCCCACCCTTCCTAATGCGCTGCAGACCTCAGGCTCTGCGTATCACTGGTCGCGTACTCACTGTGTTTTTCCAGGGAGAAATGCTGTTGAATCAAATACAGGTCATTGGGGTAATAAGACCGGTGTGTTTGTGCATCATGTGACCGAAGGATCATCTGCTCAAAGCACTGGCATCAGTCCTGGATCTCAGATACTTCAGGTGAGTATTTTTAGAGTTTTTAGGAAATTTCAGAATTCCCAAGACTTGCTTTCATTTAAAGGCAAAAACATTAGTCAGTCTTAAGAGCTAAAATGCCTTTTACCATCCAGAACTTTTGCAAAAACCAGTCTAGCTTGAATAGCAAAGAAATTCCTCTGAAAAACAAAGTGGTAGGAGACTGGCAGGTCCCTTCTGATTCTTTCATAGATAAGACAGAAAATGAAAATCTCTCTTTTAATCCTCTTTGAATAAGGAAACATAACGGAGATAATTTTTGATCCCTAGAGGGACATTCAGGTTTTCCAGCAGCAGTTAGATAGAGTGAGAACTAATCAAAACCAAACTTGTGTATTTGTAGCTGAAGTATGAGCGGGAGCAGAGAGCTGTACAAATGGTTTTAGAAGACACCACTATGGAAGAGGCCCTGTGGGCCCTGGGGCAAGTCCAGGGACCATGCAACATTACACTGAGACCCAGCCAAGATGGTAAGAACCAAATTCGAACATTCAGACACACTGCATATTAAAACTTAAGCGATGTATTTTTAAAGCAGCCACTTTGATTCCCAGGGAATACAAAAAACTGATTAAATGTGTACCTTGAATGCAGTGTACAGTAAGTGGCTTTGGATAAAGTGCGTAAATGAATGTAAATGAATCTATGCTTTTTTTTTTTTGAGGGGGGGTGGGGGTTACACTATTTGTTCATAGCCTGTTTATTCATAATCACTCAATGGTGCCATTTTAACATTTAATCCATATTGATGATGAAGAGATGCAGTCACCAAGTGACTCTAGAGAAGCTCTTTTAGAGCAGTTGTTATTGCTGTTCAACGTAACAGCTGTCAGATATCAAAATTCAAGCTTTTGTGACATTTTGTGCAGACTGAGATTCTTGAAATATAGGTGAACATGCTATAATAATTAAATTAGCAAATGTTTCAATTTATTTCATGTATTAATATGCTGGATGGTGCATCATGATCCTGTACATGCTAAACTCATCTCTAAAATTGATACAGTTTAGCAATAAATACACACTGTTCTGAAAGAGGGAACCTTTCCCTATTTGTTCATTGAACCAAAACACTTTGTAATGTTTAATCTTGATTAATGTAAATTGTAAATGTTTAACGTTGCTAGTTGTTAAACAGGTCAGAGACTTATCAAACCAAATTTTCCTGATCACTGAAAATCTGCTAATTTCCTCCTAGCTTATGAGAACCTGCTGCAGCAGCTAAAGAACGGCGAGGTGATGTCGGGTGATTCCTTCTACATCCGTGTAAACATGACAATACCAGGGGACACAGCTGGAACTCTCGCAGTCAAGTGTAACGACATTGTCCATGTGACAGACACTCACCATTCCGATGATGGCTCCTGGTGGGCCAGTCACTTGCACCCTTGTCACTTGGAAGATCTCAAGAGCGGGGCTCTGCCCAACTACTACAGGTATACAACACCATTATTTCTCAAAAGGCTTTTTATTATTCTAAAAACTGACATCTTGGCATGTTTTGTTTTTTACATTGTAAAATGTGCCCAGTGAATGTAAATGTTCTTATCATTTTTTTTTAAATGTTCTTGTTTGTAGGTCCTAAGATTTAAAAGAAAAAGAAAATATTTTATTATGCTTTTATGTAAAAAAACAAAAGAAAAAACCATCTATACGTGTTAACTCATTTTTCAGAGCACAGAGGCTCTTAATCAGGGCTCTAGAGGATATGACCTACCCTCGCAAAGCACAAAGAAAGGTGAGAATCCATCAGTAAATCATCACAGGAATTATTTCTCTCTTTTTATTTAACTTTCTACATAATTGTGATTTATGAACTATATAGTACACATAGACGCAATAGAGTCCTGCACAATGCTTAATACAGTGATTTAAAACTGAACTAAACAATTGTCTTAGCTGGCCTGTTGACATGACAGGTTAAAAGGTTACTCATAATTTATGTCATAGGTTAGTCATAGTGCGTGTTTTAGATGAATAGTTGTGAAATATCTAACACATTCTTGTCTAGCTTTGTATCGCCTTAGTTTGGAATTACAGAAATGCTCACCAAAATATTGAACTGTGGGTGTGGTATGAGGTACTTTGGTGAGGGAATAATAACGCATTACTTAGAACTGTGAAACTAGCCAAAAAACTAATCGAAGAAAAATGAGCCACGCATTCTTGTCAGTAAGAGGGCAACCTTTTTATTGTCCTGTCACTAAAAGATTATTGAGTTAGAGAGACAAGAGACATGAAAAAATTATTGTAGACTCGCAATGTTTGATTCTGTTGAGATGTGTAATGAAAAGCACAGATTGGTAGAGTTTGTTACATTAGTCCTCAGTACCTGTTTCTGTCCACAGGAGAAAACTTTAGCTCATGAGAAGCAGAGAGCAGCGAGGATCGTCATCACTGGTCGGCAAAGCAGAAACCCACTGTGGGTCAGTGTGGAGGATGACAACAACACAGTACAGGACAGTTAGTACAAGACAAACTCCTTTTAGCTTTTTTACTCATAATTAGACATGGGAAATGTAAGAAAATAAACAATTCCATTTCCTGTTCTGATTCTAGTTCTCCAATTCCAGTTTTATTAACTATTCTTTTAGTACTTTGAGGAAGAAATTGCTGAAAAAAGTTATGCAGTCTGACTGTGGAAGTGTGATCATTTTATTATTTAAAAAAAAATTAAAACATTCATTTGGAAAAGGTTTTTACAATAAGTCTTTTTAATGACTTTTCATAGACAGGTTGTATAAATGTAACTCTAAACCAACAAGTTGGTAACATATTTCATTTGTTTTAGTAAAGGAGTATACTGACAAACCTCATAATGTGTATCTATACAAATTTTCATATGAACAACTAGTCAGTAACTACACTGATTTAAGTCTCATAAAGTTTAAGTTAAACCTAACACATTAAGTTCTCAGTATTCAGTGTGTGTTTGCTTTACTAAAATGTGACTCATTGTAATCATTCATTTGTACTGTACTGTTGAAGTAGAATTGTTGTGGTGAAGGAAACACTGTCACAATACTTTAGCACTGAACCAGTTCTGAATAAGAACAGATTCTTGTTTCCCAACCCTAGTCATAGCATTGAACTTTAACTGCAAGCTGTGTATGAAAGAGAAATGCTACTAACTTTTCTACTAACAAATCTTTCAACTTTGAACTTTTGAGGTAATCAATGTCAGGCAAAATTCTGGTTTAGACCTTAAGTATCAAGAAAATCTTTCTCTCTTGTAGGTGATGGCTGTGTGCCCAGCAGATGTGTGACTCTTATGCCCTACACCCTGGTCTCACCTCGTTTCCCACCCATCTGCCGACCAGTCCTCCTTCTTCCCACATTGCTTGGCCGTGTCTTGCACAAACGGTTGGCAGAACAGCAAGGTTATCAGCTCTGTGAGCCAGGTAAAAATACACATTTTTTAAAAGTTTTCAATAAAGGGGAAAAGAAAATGGAAAATGGTAGAAAAAAGTAGATAATTAGAGAAAACTCTCCCATTACAGTGAGTATCAGTAAATCACTAGTATCAGTATTTTAAGCCTTAAAAGAATTTTTGGAATCTGACTAAATCCAGATTACATGCAATCAGTTATTACCCTGTACTGCAAACAATATAGTCAAAATGCTTAGCCATGTCGTCAATATAACAGTGTATTCTTTCAGTTTATCCTGTTGTAATGGCTGTGGTTTTGATGATAAAAATTGCACAAGGCTGCTCCTTTTCTGTATGGTGTATGGCCGATATCAGTTTCAAAGTGATATTGATTGGAACATATTTGACAGGATTCACATACACTTTTACTGTTAATCTATGTGATACAGAAAAGAAAAAAAGACTAATAGTGTGTGTGTGTGTTGGGGGGTGTTTAAAAAGGCAAACACATGAAACAACCCTCGTTCAGAACTGTACACACTGTATGGGGAATTACAGTGCAGTCTTTCTCCTTCATTAGTGAAAGACAAAAATTTACTTGAGAGCCATTAATTAATTTAGGACAGATTCACAAACATTTTTTTTTGTCTGACTTTAGTTTTAACTCTGTATTGTCTTATTTATCTGCTTTGGTCTCTGGCTGCTTCCTCCTTACCTCACTTTTGACATCTCTTCCTTCCTCTCATCTCTTATATTTTAGAGTTGCTGATGGCAAGTGAGCATGCCATTCAAATGCAGAAGGGGGAGATTCTTGAAGAGTGTGACTCAAAAACACACCTTTGCTATACGTTGCAGGGAGTGGAGAAGATCATGAAGCGGGTGTGTCATAAAACATTGCTATTTTATTACTAATTGCCTGATAAATAGCATTCAAATAGCAATTGTATTAAATAAGTTGAAATAAAAGTTTGAGTGAGGGGTTTTACAGTAGTACAATACAATAATAATTACAATAAGCATGTATATACAATAATGTTTGTGTTCACTATAATATATACAGTGAGGAAAATAAGTATTTGAACACCCTGCTATTTTGCAAGTTCTCCCACTTAGAAATCATGGAGGGGTCTGAAATTGTCATCGTAGGTGCATGTCCACTGTGAGAGACATAATCTAAAAAAAAAAAATCCAGAAATCACAATGTATGATTTTTTAACTATTTATTTGTATGATACAGCTGCAAATAAGTATTTGAACACCTATCAGCTAGAATTCTGACCTTCAAAGACCTGTTAGTCTGCCTTTAAAATGTCCACCTCCACTCCATTTATTATCCTAAATTAGATGCACCTGTTTGAGGTCGTTAGCTGCATAAAGACACCTGTCCACCCCATACAATCAGTAAGAATCCAACTACTAACATGGCCAAGACCAAAGAGCTGTCCAAAGACACTAGAGACAAAATTGTACACCTCCACAAGGCTGGAAAGGGCTACGGGAAATTGCCAAGCAGCTTGGTGAAAAAGGTCCACTGTTGGAGCAATCATTAGAAAATGGAAGAAGCTAAACATGACTGTCAATCTCCTCGGACTGGGGCTCCATGCAAGATCTCACCTCGTGGGGTCTCAATGATCCTAAGAAAGGTGAGAAATCAGCCCAGAACTACACGGGAGGAGCTGGTCAATGACCTGAAAAGAGCTGGGACCACCGCTTCCAAGGTTACTGTTGGTAATACACTAAGACGTCATGGTTTGAAATCATGCATGGCACGGAAGGTTCCCCTGCTTAAACCAGCACATGTCCAGGCCCGACTTAAGTTTGCCAATGACCATTTGGATGATCCAGAGGAGTCATGGGAGAAAGTCATGTGGTCAGATGAGACCAAAATAGAACTTTTGGTCATAATTCCACTAAACGTGTTTGGAGGAAGAAGAATGATGAGTACCATCCCAAGAACACCATCCCTACTGTGAAGCATGGGGTGGTAGCATCATGCTTTGGGGTGTTTTTCTGCACATGGGACAGGGCGACTGCACTGTATTAAGGAGAGGATGACCGGGGCCATGTATTGCGAGATTTTGGGGAACAACCTCCTTCCCTCAGTTAGAGCATTGAAGATGGGTCGAGGCTGGGTCTTCCAACATGACAATGACCAAGCACACAGCCAGGATAACCAAGGAGTGGCTCTGTAAGAAGCATATCAAGGTTCTGGCGTGGCCTAGCCAGTCTCCAGACCTAAACCCAATAGAGAATCTTTGGAGGAGCTCAAACTCCGTGTTTCTCAGCGACAGGCCAGAAACCTGACTGATCTAGAGAAGATCTGTGTGGAGGAGTGGGCCAAAATCCCTCCTGCAGTGTGTGCAAACCTGGTGAAAAACTACAGGAAACGTTTGACCTCTGTAATTGCAAACAAAGGCTACTGTACCAAATATTAACATTGATTTTCTCAGGTGTTCAAATACTTATTTGCAGCTGTATCATACAAATAAATAGTTAAAAAATCATACATTGTGATTTCTGGATTTTCTTTTTTAGATTATGTCTCTCACAGTGGACATGCACCTACGATGACACTTCAGACCCCCTCCATGATTTCTAAGTGGGAGAACTTGCAAAATAGCAGGGTGTTCAAATACTTATTTTCCTCACTGTATATATATATATATATATACTGTACATATACACACACACAGATAAAATATTTCTCTGTTTTTATTAAGTATGTGTAATACATTTCAGTTTCGCCATCTTTCCATGAATTGTATTAGTGATCATTACACATTACAATACAGCTATGCATATATATATATATATATATATATATATATATACATTTTCTCAATATTTAGATTTTTTGCACCCTCAGATTCCAGATTTTCATATAATTGTATCTCGGCCAAATATTGTCCTATTATAACAAACCATACATCAATGGAAATCTTATTTATTCAGCTGCTTTCAGATAATGTATAAATCTCAATTTCGAACAATTGACACTTATGACTGGTTTTGTGGTCCAGGGTCACGTGTGTGTGTGTGTGTGTACTGGTATATATGGTTTACAAGGACACAAATGTGCATAATAACATGGGTACTACAACGTAAACATGGTTTATGAGGACACTTCCTGTGTCCCTGTAAAACAAAAGTCTTAAAAACATACTAAACGATGTTTTATGAAATTCAAAAATTGCCAGTAGTTTCCCGTAAGAGGTAGATTTAGGTGTAGGGTTGGTGTTGGGCAATAGAAAATACGGTTTGTACAGTATAAAAACCATTACGCCTATGGAGAGTCCCCCTAACCATAAATTCAAGTATGTGTGTGTGTGTGAGAGAGAGAGAGACTATGTGTAACTATCTGTTTAATATCCAATGTATAGGGCACTCACTGTGTGTTACCCCTGGGTTTGGACTGTGTACGTCGTCTCCACCGTGCCGAAATCTTCCCCATCATCATCTACATCATGTCAACAGAGAGGAGTCTCCGCAGATTGAGGTACTATAATTTCCTCCATGAAACTTTTCACAGTGAAACTAAGAGCTGATTCAAATATTCAGATTTATAACACAAAAAATGCTGTTCTGGGAGCATAACTACTGCTATATTTATCTGTTCTGTTTTTGTTTCCTAGACACAAACTACGGCAGAATGTTTTGACTGAGCTGCAGGTGCTGGAGTGTTCCTGCAGCGAGGAGCCCCTTCTGGATAAACTGCCCTGCCTTTACCAGAGCATTCCACCAGAGAGCTGGCATGACAGCACCACCCTAATTGACACCCTGAAAACAGTGGTGTCAGAGGAGCAGCAAAAGATTGTGTGGGTTGAGTCAGATACCTGGTGAAAGAGTAATGGGAATGAGAATGTAAATTCAAAATTAAGAGTATTAAGGCAAGTTTATACTTCTGCATCGAACCTACATTGTAGACACGGTTTAGTTATGCTCTTTATGATGTAGCCTGATGTGCACCTCTCCAGAAATGCTATGATAGGTCTTCTTTATAACCAAAGACCTTCCCCCAGGCTGATTGAAAGAAAATCTGCTGTAGTTTCACATCCATTGGGAATGAATAATAGAGCATGATTGCTTGAAGCTTCTGATGAAAGCAGTGAGGCTGATTACACAAACAGCAGGCTGGACAGAGATGATCATAAACCATAAATGAATTTAATGATCCAAAACGTCCATATTCACACAACATTGTTTGTCCATACAACAATATTGATCATAACATGATTAAAAGAGAATTCCACTAAACATTTATGAACCAATGCACAGAGGTCCAAAGAGGAAATAATAATGGGCCTTTTAGATAAAGGTAAACTAAAAAGCACATTCTGTGCATTTAAAGCAAAAGAAAAAAAAAATGGAGGTCTGCTACAAAGCTAAAAAGTTGTACACTACCGCTCAAAAGTTTGAGGTCAGTAGATATGGAAAGAATTATACTTTTATTCAGTTAACATGCATTAAACTGATGAACAGTTACAGTTACTTACATTGTTACAAAAAATTTATTTCAGACAAATGCTGTTTTAAACTTTCTATTTATCCACTTAGGAAAAAAAGTATTACTGTTTCCCCTAGAGTATTATGCAGGGCAACTGTTTCAAACATTAATAATAATACGAAATGTTACTTGAGAATCAAATCAACATATAATTTAACATATAACAATAATTTCTGGATCATGTCACACTGATGGCTGCAGTGCATGGCTCCTGAAAATTCTGCTTTGCCATCACAGGAATAATTACATTTTAAAATATATTAAAACAGACAACTGTTATTTTAAATTATAATATTATTTCATAATAATACTGATTTTACTGTATAATCCATCCATTAGATGTTGAGCATTTTGAGACTTTTGAATGATAGTGTGTAGTATATGTAAAAAGTAATGATGCAACATACACAGATAAGGCATTTTGTCCTAAGTGCTGACCCCTGAGGGTTCCATCAGTATATGTCTATCATTGAATATATATATATATAAATATTAATGTATTGCTTAGAAATGGGTATACAAGGTGCTTTATTGGGACTTATTTGTAAGGTGCATGCTATATTTATTTATAACTATAGTCTGAATACTCTATAATACTTATCCACTATTTTGAATGTTCACAACTGCACAACAGATTAATATTAAATCAGATTTTATTTCACTGACCATCTGTGTGTAAAACCATCAGTGGAATTTGTTTACAATGAGTCAGCTACCTAAGTTACATTAAGTTGCAACAACAGAACACAAAAACCAGCTGATATTCTACTTAATAGTGTTGTTTACCACAGGCTCACAAACAGAGGTTTTTGTTCAAGTTAGGGAAAAATACAAACAAAAATGAGGATATAGAGCATTTTCCCCTCAAGCCATATATCAAATCTCAGCTGCTCTGCATGCATTCTGCCAGACTAAACTATGTTATACATTGTTTATTGTTTTTACTCAGGTTCAAATTACGCATTGTTTTTGTAAAACAAAAGTCTTTGAAAACTGACAGTTTAAAACTGAGAGCAAGTAACTATTGTATAGTGATTTATACATAATACACATTACAATATTAATGTTCTCTTTTATATTTGTATATTCTATTTCATTACAAATTCTGTGACATGCTTCAACATTTGTGTACAATTCTGTTGTAGAGTATATCTCTTTATGTAAACGTTTTTTAATTTTCTTCTTTGATGTGTACTGATCTACACCTATACAAAATAAACACTTTGTCTCTTGATCAAAGGATGAATGTTGAACAGGAACCATACTTTCTTAACATACATCAAATTTCTATGCATTTGTGTCATTCCTGTTTTTAAACCAGACATAAACAATCACCCCTGCTCAACTAGGAAAAACCTGTCCAGCAGGAACATGCCCTTCATTGATACTGTACCACAAATGTGTACTTTCCCATAACGTGAGAGATGTTAGCAAGCATTCTAACAATGTAAACAACAATAACAATAATTAATCATGACGAGAACTTGTAAAGCCTACAAAAATGCATTGTGAAAATTAAGGTCAGAGGTGATACATTATTTTAAATAATAGAGAGTCGGATATATAGAATGAATTATTTTATCATTCTAAAATTAAATAAAACTATACAACTATGTAGGCTAACAGTTGATAAAAACATTTAAAAAAAAAACTAAAATCACTCTCAAAAACATATATACTATTGTCTTGTGAAATGTGATGCAGTGTTCCATTCTTCTTGTTCCTGTTCTTCTCATTATTATTGACCATCATCATTATATTGATTTCCACTTCCACTCATTTTCTACCACAAGAGGGAGCCAAAGAGCAGTGTAAAAATAAAAGGGAGTGGTTGAGCACGGGTGAAAAAGAAAATACGGTGTTTGGGAGAATAGGAAAGATATGTAGAGAATCTAATATTAATACACTAAAAGATGGTTGCCAGTTCATGTATAAATTATTTTGCTGGAGTAGTCGTCTTGTTTTCAGCTGTTGTACTGTTGCTTCGTCTTTTCTGTTTGCTGTAGAGATCATGCTAAGCCAAATCAATGCACATGCCTTTCTTCTATTGACTTTAGTATTGTACAGCACTTCACCAAATCAATTTCCTCGCCGAGGCTGAATTTTTTTCTTGGTTCTGGAACCCCTCTGGTTGCCAGGAAACGGCCCGAGTGATTTGTTGTGTGTGTCAGAGTGTATTTGAGATGGTGACAAACCCTCTCAGTACATGCAGCCAAGCACTGCGTTTGGGATTAGAGAGAAGGGATGACAGATATGATTTGTGTGGTGGAACACAAGTAGTAATGCTCAAACACACCTGCATAGAGTAGGCTACTTCCACCATAGTCAGATTTGTTCTCGTCTGGTTTCGTGACTCTGGTTTGACTCGTTGCGGTTTGACCTTTTTATTCTGACAAAGATGCCATTTTATTGCTGTGAAGATGACTTTCAAACCCTGTTACAACCCCACTTTAAGTCCTGCAGTCAATCATTTATAGAGATATTTATATTCTGTTTTCAAAACATGTCCTTCCAATGGTCCAAATACTTGTCTCAAGCATTCAAGCAACTGTGTATTCATAATAATCATAAGATTTTTTAAAACAGTTTTTCAGATCACGATTTTCATTAATTAATTAATTCATTCATTACTGATTTGAAACGGATAGGTTATACTTTTACACTTCCTATCATGCTTTGCACGGGGCTGGATATGGGGAGAGAAAATGTAGAAATAAAGTTGAATTTTTTTTTAGCAAGATAAGAAAATAGGGAGACTTGTAAATGTCTAATGATCTATTATGTTTTATCTATTATGTCTATTTTATATTTTAGGAGAGTTACCATTGTGGTTAAGTATATGCTTGGTTTGAGGACCTGCTAAAAGGAAAGGAAAGATAGCCAAGTATGGCATCTCATACTCAGAATTTGTGCTCTGCCCATTTCACCCATAGCAGTGAGAAGTTAACAAACACACCATGAACACACACCCAGAGCAGTGGGCAGCCATATTGCTGCGGTGCCCAGGGAGCAGTTGGGGGTTCTGTGTCTTGTCCAGGGGTCTCACTTCAGTTATGGTATGGCTGGAAGAGAGCGCTGGTCATTCATTCCCCTACTTACAATCCTTGCCGGTACCGAGAGTCGAACCCGCAACCTTTGAGTTATAAGTGCGTCTCGCTAAATGAAGTTCCTAAACGTAAGTTAGGGAGGAGCGAGCCCATCTAATCTTTCAATCAACAGCCGGAGTATATAAGCAGCTGCTTACCTCTCTCCAGTCTCAGCTGCTCTAGCATCCCTCCACCTCCCCAATCTCCACCTTCTTCTTAGGTACCTTGCCCTTTGTAATCACCTTATACCATGTCCCTGGGGGGTTTATCAGAGCTCGAGTTGAAACTGCTTCATCGAGCCACCCATCAGTGGACAGCAAGCCAAATAAGTTTACTCTATTTCCCAATGATTATATGGGCAAACGAACTCGTTAACCATAGCGAATAATCAGTTATTGATGTAATTAAACAGATGATGAACATGATTATATGTTGCAATCAAACTAATAGCAAAATTTGGTAGTTCTGTATGTTGTTTCAGGGTTGGCATCATCTGAGGTCCTCTGAGGGGTTGGCATCATAGACTGGTAACTAGGAATTACACAAGCTTCAGTCTGGATCCAAAACACCTGATCAGAAATAGAGAAACAAATAGAGGCATAATTAGCGTAGCTGCTGTTCCAACCAAGCAAAAATGATTTGTTCAACCCAAGCTAAAGAATATCAATGTGCATTTAATCAGATATAACTGCAGTACAAGATTATGAGATGCATTATGTGAATGCTTTGCTAAAGAGATTTTTTCTTGATTGCTAACACACAATTCATGAAACAATTCACCATTTTCTCACAACTATAAATACAATCTCAAAACTACACACCAATTTTTGCAAACTTCAGACTTTCAGGTCAAAGTCAAACATTTTCAAAGTCAAACATCAGCTTCTAATCTTTGGCCTCAGATGACACACAAAGCTGTCAAATACACAGACTATTTTCCTGACTAGAGAACACTAGTGAGATCAATTCCAAACACTGTTACAAAAACCTCCTTTTGGGAAACAGGAATCCTTTTGCTAGTCAATGTCTGTTACAGTATACAACATAAATAGAGGTGTGCAGATACAGTAAAATTCACCAATAAACTTTAAGAAACGTTTTCTTTCATTACATTTACTGTAAAGCAATCATGTAGATGAAAATCACTAGAAGAGAAAAGTTCAAAGACCAAACAACTGAATATACAGTAAACACACATTGGAATGTACTGTCAGTTACTGTACATAAATAAATAAATAAATTCAGCATCTTCTGCCAAGTTGCATTACAGTATTGGTAATATCCTTATTTGTTATACTATAGCAGTTTCTTAGTCTTCTGAGAAAAGACTTTCTCTGCCTCCCCTAGACAGTCGACTCTCAGTTCTGCACAAATACATGTAAGAAGTACTTGGCTACAAATCAATTCAACAGGTCGGCACCAATAGCCTCGTGGTCAGTGTGCCAACATACAGCGCAACTGCACTCACGGCGACCTGAGTTCATATCCCAGCTTGTGGTCCTTTGTCGATCCCGCTCCCCTCTGAAGTAGTGTAAAACCCTGTAGATGATCCTGCAGGCCAGCTTTCCTTATGATCATCTCATGCAAAAGAAGATGGTCAACTATAGTGCTTTATATTTCATCACCAACAAAAGACCTTTCACCTCGTCCCCTTCATTTTTCTTTTCTCCGACTATTCCTCTTTGTCTCCCACGACCAGGATTCATTTTCCAAAACACATAATCACCTGTGCGCTTGTTCATATAATCCTGAAATTCTGACCTGTGTGTCATCAGTTCTGCTACTGAAAGTTCACACATGGATAAATGTGTGCTATTTGTGTTCATTTTGTGATTCTTGAGGAAGTTATATTGTGTATTTGTGTTTTCTAAATGATAACATGGTTAAACCTGTGCAAAATGATGCTGTTCTTGTGTAGAGTTTTGCAGAAAACACTGAGCAAACTGGAGCATGTGCGAAAACAGGTGAAATGTGTTCAAATTTTGAGAAACGTGTCTTTGTTTCAAGAACTGTATGAATGGTTTGGAAAATTGTGCCAAATGAATCAGTTACAGTGTGTTAGCAATAGAGAAAAACTGTAATCTAGATTTAAATAGAGAGAGTGTGTCTGAACCGCAAACGTCATCAGGAAGGCTGTTCCAGAGTTTGGGAGCCAAATGCGAAAAAGATCTTCCTCCTTAAGTGGACTTTGCTTTCCGAGGTACTATCAAAAGTCCAGAGTTTTGCGACCTTAGGGAGCGGGATGGATTGTAGCGTGACAGAAGACTAGATAGGTATGCAGGAGTTAAACTATTAAGGGCCTTATAGATAAGTAGTAATATTTTGTAACTTTAAATATTTTGTAATTATTGAAGATGCAGGACAACCACCTAGCAGTGCATTACAATAGTCCAGTCTAGAGGTCATAAATGCATGAACTAGCTTTTCTGCATCATAAACGGGTAACAGTTTCGTAGCTTGGCAAAGTTTCTAAGATGGAAGAATGCTGTTTTTATAACACTGGAAATATGGTTTTCAAAAGACAAGTTGCTGTCTAATATAACACCCAGATTTTTGACTGTAGAGGAAGTAACAGTACATAGGTCTAGTTGCAAATTGTAATCCAAAAGATTCTGTTTACCGTTTTTTGGTCCAATAAGTAATATCTCTGTCTTATCCGAATTTAATAGGAGAAAATGACTGGTCATCCAGTATTTTACATTTTTAACACACTCTGTTAGCTTATATAATTTTGAAGTTTCATCTGGTCTTGTTGAGATATATTGAGTATCATCAACATAACAATGGAAACTAATCACAAATTTTTCTAATAATATTACCAAGGAGCAACATGCATGTTGAAAATAGCAGAGGACCTAGGACAGATCCTTGTGACACTCCATACTTTACTGGTGATAATTGAGATAACTCCCCATTTAAATAAATAAAATACTTCATGAAGGATGAACTAAAGCAAACATAATTAGGCATGTTCAAATAACACGATTCATTCACATGGAACCATTGTCCATGACTGAATTCAACCACTTATTTTTTGTTAAATGGTCAGCCATTTTTCTTCGACTTTCTTAAGTACAGAAATTAGATATGAAGAGTTTAAATCAGCTCTAAATGTTTTAAATTTTCTGCATGGGAACCTTGACACACTGCTAGGTCATGAGTTCAGAACAGACAGTAGTGGGTCTGAATTTTTTAAGAGAGCCCAACTGTGAATCACATATACTCTATCCAGCACATAGAGCAATGATCCTCACAACACTTGAAATCGAATTTGGAAATGTGTTTAGCTTTAGAAACTGGAGGAGAAAATGGTGGGGGAGGGAGCTAGACAAATTTAGAGAAAGAAAAAATCACGACCCTTTTATCGTTGGTGTGCTTTCAGGGTTATTTGAGAGTGTTAGAGTTGTGTAGCTGTGTACTGGGAAACTGAACAGATACCTGGGGATAATATACGCAAGGTTTAGGAACATTACTGCTCAGGTAGCAGAGAGTGTGTGGTCTGTATTGTCTCTACAGACATATCTGTGTGTGTGTGTGTGTGCGTGCACAAGTGTGTTGAGAGCTTTCATGTATCTACACAGCCTGCAGATGTGGAAGCTTCTCCTTAGGTTACAACAGCAGAGCCCCTTCCTCAGGTTGCCGGGAGACGTGTAGTCCAGATACACTGTCAGGGGGAATTAAGCTCAGACAATCTGATTTTAGTGTCTGTCCGGTTTGCTTCAGAGCGCTCTAGCACAAGTCACTCATGCACCACCCAGCTTATAATAGAATGCTTTTAATTGTTTCTGTTTTTAAGGTTCAGTGAGAGAGCAGATCACTGGTTAGTAGGTGGTTCCATTGTAGTAGTGAAATTGTCTACAATAGTCAGATCCAACATCATCAATGGAGCTTCAGATTTGGAGGTGAATGGCATGACACTCTATTTGTTTGTTTATTCTTTCATTCTTTCAAAATATATGTTAAAAAGCACCACAGAGATGACTTGACTACAGTGCTTACATGATGAGCATATTTTATTTTCTGAATTAACCACAGTTTGTACAATATGAATATGAATTTCATTTGTACAATTCTGATTTATGTTTATATAACATAAATGCAAAATTGATTACAATTTTAAGAACATTTAGATTCTAACCTTTCCAAAGATACTATACATACAGTATGTCTATATTTGTGGTCCAACACTTATTTTAGCACACACATGATACCGCACTTCTCAACCCGGTATCATATTTAGAACCTTAAGAGGTTAAAATTCCTTATGATATATATATATATATATATATATCAATATATATATATCATGAGTATATATTATTTTGGGGATGCATAAAGTCAAAAAATGTCAGGGTGATACAAACTTCTTGAAAAATGAAGAAATCTGTATTATAAAATGAAATTCTTGAAAATAAAACCTTTTAAAGTGACAGTTCCCTTCAAAATTCCATTTAAAATAAAAATTCTGTCATCATTTCATCATGTCCTTCCAAAAATGTATGACTTTATTGCCTCTGTGGAATGTAAAATATATTTTGAGATTCTTTTTCAACGGTCACAAAAATTACTTTGTTGCCAGCTTTCTTCTAAATTTATTTGTAATAATAATAATAATATATTTAATAAACCAACCTTAATGCAAATAGTACATTTCTAGAAACCTAGCACAAGTGTTTTTTTAAACTAGATTTTTTTCAGTTTCTTTATCGTGGACACTCTTTCATGTGTCACTGATCTGTGTACTGAATGGTCTGCTCAAAAACAAAAGTGAATCCACACTGTTAAGCAATATATTACAGTTAAATGTTTAACAAAACAGAGAGACCATGTATGCAAAGCACAATGCTTGTAAATGAAATTAAACAAGTTAACTTTTTTAATTCTGTGTGCATCACAGGCATAAATACCTGAAGATTTACAATCAAATGAGTGTTTTATTTTGCTCCTCACATACTCTCACTGAAAATTAGCAAATAATTTACAGTTTCTACTTTGATTCTAAGCAGTCAAGGTTTTTGGCAGCCTTCTTGCATGCTGAGGCTGTGTGTATTTGTCACGCCTGAGCAGACGTGTAACTAAAAACGTGTTACTTTGTGCTCAGCATGTGTGACAGCCAGCAGTGTGATACCTGGCTTATACCACGCTAGTGCCCTCAGGTGGCAGATCAAACTAGCGGGGGCTCTTCATCTCACAAACGCTCCCTCTACATCCACAGGTTGCCAGATCTCACCCTAACTCTCCTTTACATTACAAGATGCCAGACTCTGTTTATCTGTAATTTCCCTGTCTGCTCTGGTTGCTTGCTTTATAATCCCTGACCATGCATGTTCTTTTACAACTATTTCACAGGAGGCTCAATGCAATGACATTTGCATTTAACACATTTCCTTTTCCCTCTTGTATATCTTAAGGCCTCAGTCA
This sequence comes from Onychostoma macrolepis, assembly GCF_012432095.1. Lineage (NCBI taxonomy): Eukaryota > Metazoa > Chordata > Actinopteri > Cypriniformes > Cyprinidae > Onychostoma > Onychostoma macrolepis. The sequence continues at coordinate 13,833,634 of NC_081160.1, forward strand.
AACCACCGGGGTTGCCAGATTCCACTCACACCTTCTCTAACTGTGCAGGTGGTCATATCTCTCCAAACCCCTTGCCGGGCGGTGCATTGGCTGTGGTCTTGAATCCAGCTGGACTGGCTTATTATCTCCAGATGACACCAGCGGGAAGAGCAGATGCCTTGTGGCCACGTTTGGCTCAGCTGTGAGCTAGAACATTCATCACGCTCCCAAATCTCAGTCCTGATACTGAACTAACCATATACAGGCCTGTATGCAGACCCCTACATGACAAAACATGCTGAACTATGATGCATAGAAGTCAGTGGTTAAAAGGAATATCTATACAGCAGCATCATAATTAGTGAACGTGAATGAATCAGGAAGGTTTTTTTCGTGATGGAGCAAGTTCTAAGATTGGTATTGTTGTAGTATGTAGGTCAGAGCCATAAACACAAGAGAGCACTATCACTGTGTCTTTATAAAGCTACTCATTTATTTATGCATGTGTATGTGTGTGTGTGTGTGTGTGTGTGTGTGTGTGGCATAGGCAGCAGGTCTGCTAGATTAGAGAATGAAAACAAATCAAAGCAATGCTGCCAGAATTTGATTAAACCAGCTTTAGAATGCCTGTGTCAGCAAGTGTGAGTTTGTGTAGGAGGGGCCATCTCTGGTTTGTATGTGGTTTTGGTTTTTTTGTCTGTCTGTATGCATGTTAGTATGTTTGTCTGTGTGTGTGTGTCAGTATGTGTGTATCTTTCAGCAGACAGATGTGTTAGTATAGGTGTGTGTATGTGAACACGCTAGTGCAAGCGATCTTTATCTCTCTCTGTTATTATATATACCCTCTGCAGTGTATCTCTGTATGGACTTCCTTCCCGTCTGCTTGCCTGTAACAAGAAAAGAAGCTGAAGTCAGGAAATGATATTTTTAATCTGCCCCCTGCAAAGAGCTTTTCTTATTAAAGCTGCAGTTGGAGAGGACAGATCATAACCGACTCAGGATTCTATTAAAGCTTTTCTTCTCACTCTCTCTCTTTCTCGCACCTGTTCTGTCACTCTTGCACACCTAGATTCTCACTCTCGATCCCTCGATCGCTTTTTCTCAGTTTTCAGTCTTTTAATTCATAAGCATAATAAATTAACAAAATGGCATATAAATGTCTAAAGCTCTCCTAGTTGGCTTCTGAGCCATTTTATTCAGGGCTGCATGATTATATAAACCCCTCTGAGTTTTCCAAACAGGATATGTGACCCGGAGGATAAAACAAACACGCCATTCACTGATGGCAGCCAGTGTTACATTTGAATTGAGTGAATGAATGCTACAGTAAGAGAAAATATTTTCTGTTATTAGGCATGGAATTATAAAAATCCTCAGTTTTATAATTTAGATTACACCATGATCGTGTGAAACTGATCAGTGAATGAAATTCGAGAGTCAGTGTCTTCATTTGTGCCTCCCCTCATGCTGACTGCTGGGGTGAGCATGCAAATAGCTATTGACCTTTTTAAAATGCAACTCTTTCTCACTCCCTACTGCTCTTAAAAGCCCATGTCATTCTGATTACCTAATGAAAACCCTAAGTGTTTTATTGATTGAAGTTGCTCTGTCCATTATTACCTTATAAGTCTAGCACATTTGTCTCATGTTCTTGCATTAGTCTCACTGTGTTTGGTTGTTAACAACACCTTGCGGCTGTGTCAACCAGATCCATATGTAGAGTGCTCATACTGGTGTAAGAGCCATGTGATTGGTGATCTCTAATGCTTTGTTTAGCATTAGAAAGCCAGTAAAGGTGCTGAACTCACTTAGATTCCTGCACCAATAAATCAAGCAATAATGGGAAAGGGGGAGGGGTTTATAGGTCCATCTCAGAGAGAAGAGATAGAGAAAGGGAGGGATAGAGAGAAACAGAGAAAAAAGAAAGCTAGAAATCTGAGGACGGAAAGAGAGATAAAAAAATAGATATGGCATGAAGGAAATAGAGACAAAGTATGAGAGTGAATAAAAATAAAAAGTGGATGAGTTGACTTTTATAGCCTCATTCAAACACAGCCTATATTACAGAGACCTTTTGTTCACTGGATTTTAAAATAAAAAGTGAGGGGAAACTGAATCTTTTTAACTGTCAAAGGTAGAATCTGGAAATTTCAGTAGTGAACTGACAATATATTAAATGCAACTCATTGTATTCTGCACCTGCTCTTCAGTATACAGCAATAAAAAATAATGAAGCATAATAATTACACATCATATTGCTTTTGCCAGTCTTATCTTTACTGTAGTCCCTCTGGCATGAGCCAGCTTGAACTATAAATACTTTCAGGAAGGATGAAGAAGCTAAGCAGCATTACGTTCTACAGCTACCAATGATCACAATGGAACCCTATCAATAACAACCTTTCATCTGGTCTTTCAGAGTCCCTAAATGCAATAATAAAAATCCAGTAGGATGAAAACTCAAAGCATCTCTTTGTTGTACTTTGAACTCCATTTTTCCTTGAAGCATATAATACCATACCATTTTGTTGACTTTACACAAAGCTTGTGGTATAAGGATTTTAACTACCGTACTTGAAGGAACCATTATAAAAGCATCTGTGTAGCATAAATTTTATTTCAGGTCATGGTTGAAAAGATAGATCGATAGACAGATAGATAAACAGATAGATAGACAGATAGATAGATAGATAGATAGATAGATAGATAGACAGACAGACAGACAGACAGACAGACAGACAGATTAGATAGATAGATAGATAGATAGATAGATAGATAGATAGATAGATAGATAGATAGACAGACAGACAGACAGACAGACAGACAGACAGATTAGATAGATAGATAGATAGATAGATAGATAGATAGATAGATAGATAGATAGATAGATAGATAGATAGATAGATAGATAGATGATAGATAGATAGATCAATAAATTCTAATTTGCTGCTTATTATTATTAGGTAAGGTAGTTGTTAAATTCAGGTATTGGGTAGGATTAGGGATGTAGTATAAGGTCATGTAGAATAAGGCATTAATATGTGCTTTATTTTTACTAATAAATAGCTAATATTCTAGTAATATGCATGCTAATAAGCAACTAGTTAAGAGACCTTAAAATAAAGTGTTACCATAGATAGATAGATAGATAGGTAGATAGATAGATAGATAGACAGACAGATAGATAGACATATAGACAGACAGATAGATATGACTGTATGCCTTTGTAACCTGTTAAAAATATATATTTTGTTTTTTAAAATTCTATAGAATAGGAATAATTTATTATTTCAAACTAAAGGCTTAAATGAGTCCTGTAGAGAAGCATCACTCCTGAAAGATTAAACATAATTAAATCCATGTCCAAAATACATACAGACAGATTTTTATTTCTGTTTGATGCTAGCTTTGTGTTGTTAACCTGATCTGAACAGTAATATGAACACTTACCCTTTGTCAGTCAAGATTCCCCATCACTGATGTTTAAAGAGACCTCCTGCCTCTGTAGATATCCAACAAGGAACCTGAGCTGTAAAAGCACCCAGACAGGGAGGCGATCTGAGAGGAGCATTACGAGTCTCTTGTGGGTAAAAAATGTTTCAAATCGCTTCTAAAATGAAGCATTAAAGCCCCTTTCACCCTGGATGTGCTATATCCTAAAATTACATCAATTACACAGCCAGCCCCTGCCTGACCATTATTTACTTTGAGAGGATACCTGGGAGAATAATAATTGAGGTGTGTTGTGTGTTGTGTGTTGTGTGTGTGTGTGTGTGTTTAAGTCACATGAATAAGTCTGACATGGGTTAGATCAATAGTATTTGTATTTTATCATACATTTCACATGTCCCAAATATTTAAAGCCTTACAGTGGAATCATATATCAAACATCACACACCACAGATCTTTGTATTTCGACTGTCAGTGTGTGTGTGTGTTAATGTGTGCTGTTTGGGCACATGCTGGCATAAGTCTGTGTGTGTGTGGTGGGGGTGGGCAGCTCCTGCTGAGAGATTGCACTGACTGCTGAGTTATTGCTCTTTAATTATCAATTACTGCTGCAGTGGTGGGCCAAGAGCAGAAGAGGTGCTAATGAAAACAGAGGAAGCATTCAAATACACACAGTGTAGAGGGACAGAAAGAGGGTTGGGTGTTGCTGAAAAAGTACTCATTCACAGGCCATCCAAAATTTAGATGAGTTTGTTTGAGTTTGTCATTGGGACAGATTTGGAGAAATAACATTACATTAGTATTGCATTCACTGACGAAAGCAATATTGTTGATAGAGGACTCACTTTAACAGAAAATAACAGATTTGAAGTCATCTTAATGATAGATTTGTTTATTGCAAGTATGCATATTTTGCTTCACAAGACATTCGTTGATGGATTTGAGTTATGTTGTGGATTATGGTGTTCTTAAAAGTTGTTTAAACTCTCATTCTAAATGGCACCCATTAACTACAGAGGATACATTGGTAAGACTAATCATGTAAAGTTAAAGTTTTCTACAATCTGTTCCAAACTCAACAATACCTTGGATGGCCTGACGATTTAGTACATTTCAATTTTTGAGTGAACTATACTTTTATCAAAGTAAATTCTAAAGGTGTGGATGTTTGTAGTATAATCTGGACATGGCCTACTAAATATGGTCTGTTGCCATTATCATGTGACCTACAATGTAAACTGCATTACTGCTAGTTTTAATAACATAAATCAAGTTTTTCCCCATTAAATATATATATATATATATATATATATATATATATATATATATATATAAAGTGCTGAAATTAAATTTTAATATATACTATATATAATAATTAGGGCTGTCAGTTGATTACAATTTTTAATCTAATTAATTACATGATGTGCCGATTAATTAATCTAATTAATTGCAAAATAAATTTGACTGTGAAAATACCCACAAAAGATTATTTACAGTAAAGCTATTTTTTTGTTAAATGAGAAAGTATCAAGTAGACATTACAAATCGTAGCTTTAGAAAGGAAAATGTTATTTGATTCAACATAAAATTGTTACAAAGGTCTAACACAAACTATGAAACATAAAAGAAGATAATTTGAGAAACATCTCAGTATTTTTTGTTCATACAATGAAAATCATTGATAAAACAGCTTTGTTACCAGTCTTCAAAATACCTTCTTTTATGTTCCACAAAATAAAGGTTTGAAACGACATGAGAGTGAGTAAATGATGACTGAATTTTAATTTTTTGGGGGGTGAACTAGGCCTATCCCTTTAATGTTTTTAATTTTAATATTTATTTATTTTTTAATGAAATGATAGGCCTACTCTAAATAAGAAACTAAATCTGCCAGCAGGTGGCGGTAAATTATATTCATTCGTTCAAAAAAATAATTGATTCACTCGATTCGTTCAAAACATGGATTCATTCAGAACACCGCAGTGTTGCTCAGAGACCGCAACAATTGTGCCATGGCTTTAAAGGTAATATATTCTTTGTAAAAATGAGCAAAAACACATAATATTGTGTTTAAAATATAACACAACATCAACTTCTTATTTACTGAACTGTTGTATAAAGTCACATTTAAACTTGTGATATTCGGGACAAACACATGATATTGCTCTCCCTGCTTGTATGATATCGCTTACTGTATGATTTAAATATGAGACAAAAAACTCATACAGGGGCATTTTTGCACCAGTATCTTAAATTTAAGGGCATAATTGCATTTATGAAGTTGTTGCCCTGCATATTTGTGAACAGTCAACTATCCTATGTAAGATGTAAAGGTCTGGGGGCGGGGCTAGTGCGTTAACTGCGTTAAAATATTTTAATCGTGTTATTTTTTCATAACTAGCCTAATTAATTAAGTTAACGCGTTAAACTGACAGCCCTAATAATAATAATAATAATTATATATATATATATATATATTAGGCTAATGGAAATAAAAAAATACAAAATAAAAACTAGATTTACAATTTACGTTCGGATTAGAATAGACGTTCGCCGAATTAGAATACCAAACTGACGCCATTTTGAGATTTAACACCGTTACAACCATAGGGCGAATTCCAAACAGAAGTGAGCATCCCTATGCCCTACTCCCTTCGAAGGGCAGAGCCCTTGAAGTGTGTTCTTTAAAGGGTGTATGGCATTACTGGGTGTTTCTCAAACGGAAGGCTGTATCCTACCGAGGCTGCGTCCTTCCTAGTTCAGTCCTTCAGAGTCTTGTAGGCTAGACTCGTCCTCATCGGTATATAAACGCTAGAATGAGACGCTCTAGTAAGTGCGCGTGGCTACGTCACATATGTTCCCGCCCTTACCGTCACGGCACAAAAACACTAATAAAACTTAGTTTTGGAAAAAAAAAACCTTTGTATTACAAATCTTTATGTTATTTGGCTTTCTATTAATGCAATACAATGAAAAACCGCCATCTATGATCTCCCTGTGGCATAAATTATTGGCAGTTTAGCGTATAGTAAGTAATTTACACCAAAACAAAAGATAACATCTATCCTTTCATGTCCGAAAACATTATTTTTGTCTTAGATTTCATAATAAATTCAGACAAGCTCAGTATTGACTCGGTTTTCGTCAGTTTATTTTCATGAAATGGAATGGGTACAAAGGATTGTGGGTGATTGAAGGTCGCGGAGGATACATCCCATGCATCCTTCAAATTCAGCTGAAAGAAGGACGCGAAACGAAGGCTGTCTTCCAAGGATCCTTCCGATTGAGATGGCCTTCAGCGACGTTTGATGACGTGGCAGCCGAGATACGCAACCTTTGTAGGATGCAGCCTTCCGTTTGAGAAACGGCCACTGTCTCGTATAAGAGTTTGGAACTCCCTTGGTAAAGGGAATGACGGACAAAATGTTACCTTGACAACGCTGCGGGTGCGTGCAGCATTCAGCGCTCCAACAATTGTTGCAAATAAATATTTCTTCTTATTGTTATTATTTTATTCAAATATTGTCTAACTGTGTCTTATTTACTATTAAACTTTTTCAGACTAAACTTGCTTAAACTTGCTAACAATACAGTCTTAAATCATATTTTTATCACTGACGAAAATATTTTGTATTACATAAAAATAAAGAAAAATGTAATTAGCTTATTCTACTTACGTTTGTATGTAAAGTCATAATAAAGCCCAACTTTGCTTTAAAATGCATCGCAAGATCTCCTAAGAGAAGATCACATGATCACAAACGGAAATCACTTCCGTGAAGTGACCATCGCATGTTCCCTTCACTAACGGACTTCTGGAAGGGCCCTTCGTGAAGGGAATCAGTTGCTCACATTCGTTTGGAACGTCCCTACAAATGGCGTCCCCTTCCCGAAGGGCGCAAAAAAGCCGTTTGGAATTCGCCCTATATCTATGGTTACGACTATCAACAACGTAGTAGGCTAATTTACAAATGGTAAGCATAAAATGTAGATAGCTAAAAAGTCACAATTCTCCATGTAAACCCAGAAACACATTGCTTGGAAGAAGTAACTAAAACATAAGAGCTGAGAAAACTTTAAAACAGAGAAATAGAGATGTCATGGTCACAAGGTCATTTTTCTGTGTAGATAATAGCTAAGTTCATAGTTTCATAGTTATTCATAGTTAATTAACTTTTATCGCCGCTTGATTTTTTCCCCCAAAACCTAATCTTCAAGTAAGCTGATACAATAATTTTAGTTCAAATCATCACGGTCGTTAATTATCACACAGTAAAATGTTACAAGACCACCTGCTTCGCACCTGTGCCCTGGTCAGTTTTGCCATAATGATCGGCTGATTTTAGTAGCATAGCTACTTTACATATTAAACGTTTGCCAGTGATTTCACTGTCTTTCTTCCCTAATGCTGTGCAGCGTGACTCGTTTGAAGCTATGGGAGCAATACAGCTGTAATCATCTACCGAAGTGCCACGTTTCTTGAGCACTTGAGCAGAATTGGTGAGATGGGAGATAGAAGAGAACGTGACCGCGTTTGCCGGTAAGATCTGCCAGAGGTCTGTCACATGCTCTGCCAACCTGGCATGATGGCATCGTGCCAAAAAGCACAGTTCTCGTGTATCTGCTCCTTCATATATTTACAATGTCACCCATTCTTCTTCCTTTGAACACGAAAACGAGATAATTTTACATATTAAACACTTCTGTGCATGGATAAACATCATTATTTTAGGGATCAGTCCTCAGTGCCAAGTTGCATGCGCTTTAGGTTAAATTGTAGCCTAAATGATTTCAAAGATTTTTCTTAAGGGTTTTTAAGTTGTTGTTTTTTTGGATCTTTGGGTAATAAAATACACGTCTAAACATAGCCTCTAATTTACAAAACAAATAAACTTATTTTGTAATCCATCAAATTATTTGTATTTTCTCCAGATATAACAGTTTTCACCTTTTCAGCAAATTCTGAAAAATATTTATTGCAATTGCCTTTCTAATAGAAAAATGTAGCCTACGTGACAATTAGGTTAGATTACTATGTTGTAAATTAAATATATTTATATAGTGAAGGTGAGTTAGCCTACCTCGAGCAAACAAACGTGCTGCGCGTGATTCAAGCCCGGCTATCAGAGGCACGTGCGCTCAAAGCGTCGAAGCTTTCAGACACATTAAATATATGCGATGTTTTTATTCCTGGAGAGCAGTTAATGCACGCGTGTAAATGAAACTTCAAGAGAAAGACAGCCATAAACAGGGATAAGGAAATTCATAAATTACTGTAGCCCGCATGTCCAATTTTGTTACAACTGTGTTGGAAGGTGTTGAAATCTCTTTGTCTTTTCTAATAAAACGCTTGAAACTAAACTGATAAAATATGCCGGTTTTATTGTTAAAATACTTGCATAAGGTTTACTGTTGGACGATGACGCACTATGCAAGTCTCACGTGGGCAGACAGGTAAACAACTGCACGAGGACAGCAGTTCTGACGCACGAGGACATGTGCATCACACAGTGCAAGAGAAAAAAAAAAGAAAGGAAGAAAATAAATATGATTCAAAATACTTTCCTTTCAAATTATAGAAACGGGCATGTGATATGCACAAGAGGTTTGTAAAGCTTAAGATTTTTTGACGTTTTTCAAAAAACGTACATATTAGTCCCCCATGAAGGTAAAGTTTCTCAAATAGTTTTAATCTAATTTAAGCCTAAAAACTTTATCTATTAAGGCTGTATCTCTTAAAATAAGCTTCTGTAGTGGTTCCATTGTTGTCATTGAGTTGGCTGTAGCTTATTTAATGTATAGACAAATCCTAAAGCAGAGGTTTGCTAGTAATAGTAACACACACACGCACACACACACACACACACACATTTGTGTAATGTGTGTGTTATATGGTCAATGTGACCAATCCATATATGTCTATGTTTTCTCCTCATGCACTTGTGTTTGTGTAGTGATTGGTAGTGATGTGTCTGCAGTTGTGGTTAGTGTGTCCATAGGGAACAGTGTGGTAATTCCCTTTTGCTATTTGAGCATGTTTGTCTCTCTGTCTTTGTTGCCATTGACAGATTGGATGTGATGAATGCCATTTTTCTGCATGCCAGCATGCAAGACATCCCAAAACCACTGCCAAACACAAATGTGCACGGTGCACACACACACATACAAATGTGCGACCATAAAAATCTCACCTGTGTGTCTGTATATGCAGGCATGTTTGCACAGACACATGTAGTAGACACACAAGACAGACAGACAGACACACACACACACACACACACACACACACACACTTCAGGCAGATGACACAGACTTATTAAGCTGCTGTGTGAGAGAGGCAGGGGGAGGGGAACAGACTGGTGGCTTCCCCCAGCATCACCCCCTCCTCTCGTTCTCTCTCGTCCGCTCGCTGTATTATGATGAATTATCTTTGTGTTCCCTCTTCACTCACTGAAGGTCTGTCCTTCTCTCCTTTGCTGAGCTACAAAACTGGCAAATGCTCTTTTTAGTGGGAGGAGGAGCAAAGGAGACATTTAAATCCCTGAAATCTCTCTCACACATACACACACTGGCATTGGTGCTGACAGCTACAAAACAATCATACTATTGAGAACTGCCTTTGTTCTGTCAGACTGGATTCTCTTGTCTCCTATTCAGAGTGGTTGCTCTTTTCACAGCTGTTTTTCTCTCTCTCAGGTTATTCCTTCTGACCTGTGTCCAGCACTCTGATGCATATGAGCGTATTGTCCTTTTCCACCTTTTTGCATCTCAGTTCTCTTTCTGTCTCTCATAAAGGTGTGTTCAATGCATGCAGACATTAGTATTGGACACCAGGGAGCTTACAAGCGGAAATTGAGCCATTTTATACATATGCTGAGTGACAGCTGTGTCTCCCAGAGCAGTTTTCTCCTCTTCCTATTTCTCTTTCTCTCCTGCTCTCTCTCTCTCTCTCTCTCTCTCTCTCTCTCTCACACACACACACACATGCAACTCCCCTGAGAGAATAAATCTGCAATCAACCAGGCCTAAAAATAGTTGGTGATAAGAACCACCACCCTCTCTCTGCTTCATCATAGATTCTTCCTGTTTCATTTAACAATCCATCAACATTATAGCAGTATTATCATATTATCCCAAAATAATCTGCATGGCACATTCAGAAATTTCAACATCATTCATAACATTTATGCCATGGTAATATGATCACAATAAGAGTTCACTGTATTGTAGTTTAAAATCTTTATGTCCGTGGAGTAGTATATATATGCATGCCAGCAGTTTTCATCAAGCCTCCATGAATAAATATGGAAATATAATTCTTTGCTTAAACATAGTTCATGCAATTAAAATGGTACAAATACATCAGTATGATTCAGCATAAATAAATGTTTGGATGATCAATAATTATATCAATAAATGCCTTTCAAAGAGGCTACAATATGTTTATTGGCCTGCTGGGATCTATGTTGTGTAATGATGTGGGTGTGAAGGAGGCTTGGCTCTAAATGCCTGAGCATTTTTCCTGCTGTGTTACAAAGACAATCAGCTTATAGACCACAGTCTTCTGTAACTTTAAGTCCAGCTCAGTGTCAGTCTACTGATTTCTAAAAATGTAGTTTTGTTGGTATATATATTATATTTTTTTGCTTTGTGCGCTGTGATGTTTGTACCTGACTATATATATACCTGATATAAATAAATAAATTCATTCATTCTTTTCTTTCACAAAATTCACACTCTAGCATTTTTTTCTCTCATTTTTTTAATGTCTTAAAAATATTTTCTAATAATACTATTACTAAGATCTGAGTGATTTTTTTAACTGATGTATCTTTTAATTAGCTGCATTGTTGTTGTTTTTTGTTGTTGTATTTTTAAGTTCACTTGATTGTCTATACCACTCAAAAAGACTGAATAAATCAGAATAAATGTGCTGCGGTGAGAAAGGTCACAGTGACAGCATTGATTATCTGTGTCATTAAACCTCAACGCTGATTCACTCCTAATGAATCTATTTGCTGAGGTTTTGCTGAGGAGACAATAGGTATCAACACGTCTTTCTAATGAGATCTTAACAGACAGTGAGATGTGTGTATATGTGTCTGTGTGAATGTGTGTGTGTGAACCCTGCTGTGGTATTTCCACAATACGTGTGTAGACCTATGACCTTTTCATGTCCTAATGGTTGCTCTGGGCCATTTTTGTGTTGGTTTATGGGTTTTCTGTGGCAGGGGTCTTAAATGTGTCAAAAGAATCACAGAATTGTTACTGTTCAAAGGATTCAAGTTAAGTTTGATTAACATTTGTTGCCTAATGCTGATTATCCAAAAGTCATTTTCTTTTAAAATTAGCAAAAATCAAGGATATAGTGAGGCACAAATGTTTTTTGTTTTTTTGATGATTTAAAAGCCGAAATGTAAGCATACAATTTTATATAAGCAATTACATTAATTCTTCTGTTACATCTTGTGTATTATGTGAGCTGTAAGTTGTTCATTGTAGTGTTTTAGGCGTGATGTCATGGCAACAAAGATGAAAAACTGGATATCTTTACATAGTAAATGTTATTTTGGTAACATGCATGTTGTTTGTCTTTTTCAGATTGGCCCTTTTCACTTACATTGTAAGAGCCTCAGTGTAACAGATTTTTGCTTTTTTTTAATCAAAACGAGGGATAAGATAATATACATTTTTATTGTAACAACATGCACTAATTTGTATGAGCCTTTAGAAATGTCTACAGGTAATATGAAAAATACACAATCTAAATGCAGAGCTTTTATTTAAAGTGAACAAAAATAAATTAAAGATGTCTGACAAGAATTTTTAGAGGAGCATGGTAATTCCCATTGATATCTCCTTTTGTTGTGATTGACATTAAAAGAACATTGGGTTCTCCAACCCAATCTTATGAGAAAACATAATTATTTTACCAGCAAGCTATTTTATATGACTTTGATTGGAAATGTATATTTTACAAAAAGAAAGAGAGAAAAAGTAAGCAGCAGGGTTCACCCCTTAACCTAATTGTCAGTATGATGTAAGTAGATGTGAATGAGATTCAAACAAAACAAATGATTTATTTATAAAAAAAAAATTGCCACTAATTCACCAAAACATAAATGAGTTATGAATTGTGTGACTGTGTTGGCTCCTCCCAAACTTTTGTTTCGAACACCATTAAATTCTCTTCACACATCTTATTTAAACAAACCCCCTCCCCTCCCTCTCTCTCTCTCTCTCTCTCTCTCTCTTTGTAGGTGTGTTAATGGCACATTTAATGGTATGGAGCCAAGGGAAATGTGGAGTAATCAGCAGCCATGTTAGTGTGCAGAGATCAGGATGAATCTCTAATGGGGCTGAACTCTCACAGTCACGGCTGCCTTGGAACGCTGAATCGCTCACTCCCTCTCTCTCTCTCTCTTTCTCCACCTACCCACCCCCAACACACCCACCCATCATACGCCCACAATTTACTCATCCATCACCATCAGCTCTCTCTCCTCTTTCCCTCCATCTTCTGCTTCTCTGTGTACCATCTCTCGTTTTTCTCATTCTTTCCTGCCCCCTATGCCTTTCTCTTTTGTCTTCTGACCCCCTCCTCCTCTTCACTCACTCCATCTCTCTCTTTCTCTTCTCCAACAAAATATGTTTTTTTATGACGGCATAAAATACAATATGGTTTCTGTTAAGTGCATGCGTGAGCGTGGTTTCATTCACACAATTATAATCAAGTAATTCAGGTCTCAAATAGATACACCCATTTATCTCTTTCAACCCCTCACAGGGCTGATCACATATTTGCAGTGAGCTGTGTAGTTCTATAGAGACACGTTACCTTATCATATCACATGTAGCTATCAAGCTGAAAGGACAAAACTGATGTAAAGACAATTCATGACGGGTTCAACCACTTTATCTGGTTGAGAGGTTCAGCTTGATATCTGGACATTGTTTGTTTAACTGTGTTCTTAACAGGTCTGAGGTCTTATTGCTCCATATAATCATAGTTGTCAAAATAGAAACATTTTAAAATTAGAAAAACAGAATTGTATTTCTATATAAAATAGGAAAACACTGATAGAATTATTTAGCCTCTATTAAATCAAATATTTCCACCTACTTGGACATTTTTGTCCTTGCCAGAATACCTTTAAAAAGAAATGACATGAAACTGCTTTTATCATGGCTCTGTGAGTAAAGTCCCGTCAAAAATCACAGAACATTCAATCTAACACACACTCTTTAATTGTAATCTCTGCTCATTGATGACTGCTTTATAATGAGCAAATGAAAATTGATCTTGCTTTGCAACAAACCAGAACAGAAAATTGCACACAAGTAGGCTATATGTACCATTTAAACTCCAACTATTAAAAAGCTGAAGTTGTGGATTTTATAAATACCAATGCTATTTAAATTGTAATTTTATAACAAATAAATAAATGGGTTGATGTCATCATTTATTTTCTTTCTTTCAAGGAACACAAAAGAAGAAATTTTGAAAAATGTACTAATTGTTGAAGCTTCAAAAATGAAGTAACATTGGCAGACATATAAAATAATAATTGTATGGTGCTTTTGTTTAATTTTTGATTAACATGTTTTATATATTGCATGGGGAAAAAATTATCTATATGAACAGATTGACATGGTGGTCCTCTGGACCCATTAGATCAGAATCCAAATGTGGCACTGAAGGTACACATGAAGATGCATATCTTGAAACATTTTATTTCTGATGACAATCAATGATGACATAATTTTCATTTTGTGTGAATAGTTATTCAGAACAGGTCAAGACGAAGGTTTCACCCAGTTACCAGTTAGCAGAAACACCAGCCGGGGTAGATGATATAATGAGCCTCATCTTCTGTCTCTCTCCTCCTATCATCTCACTTTCTACTCCTCCCCCTGCATCCCTCTATCCATCTCGTCTCCTGTTCCCCCCACCTTCTGCTATATGTGTGTCTCTACACCTCTGTTGTTTAACGCTTCCCTCTCTCTTTCTCCCTCTCTCTCTCTCTCTCTCTCTCTGTCTCGGCCAAATGTCCCTAGACACCCATTAGCTCTCGTTAACCCTGTCACATTGACAGCAGGAATTAAATGTTTCCAGATATGCGTCCTCACGTGTTCCTGGGCCCTGAATGCAAGAGATCATTCGTTTTCTCCATCAGATCTTCAGTGCCACTTTTGCCTTTGTTTTCTGATCTAAAGGGTCCAGGGCACCTCTGTGTCAGTCTGTTTTTGTAGGTACGAGCACATTTATAAATGTGTTCATCCTGAATGATTCTAGAGTTTCTGTTTAATTTTAAAACATGCTTTTGTGTTCAGCTGAGGAGAGCAAATACTGTAACACAATAATAACAGACAGGCAGATTTCCACCATTACACAAGCATTCTTTGAATTTGAATTAAATTAAAAAACTGGATTTGTTTATTTTAAATTTATTTGTTTATTTGTAAATTTTATTAGACCAAAGACATATTTTACCATCTGCCCAGGTGGCAGTAAATTCGATAAAGGCAGATTTTCCTTGAATGCTTCATGTTTTTGAATGGCTTTATCTTTAGATCACAGCAAATGCTTCATCAACATTCCAAACACAAGCTGCTAAGTGATCTAATTACAGCAACCATAATCGCTCTGTGGATAATCTGCTTTAAAGTCTTTATTTGTACTGTAAAGAATAATTCTCTGTTCTGCCACTAAAAACAATAATGTGTAGAGATTAAAAACCAACCATAGTCTTGTTACCCTTGATTTTTGTCTTTATTATTATAAAATACATGCAGTGTTTAAAACAAGTCTATTTTGTAAATGTCTTGGTATTTTGCAGTAAAAGCTCCAGTTTATTGAATACTTTTGAATTGTTTTCTGTACATGTTTGTTCATTGTTTGCTCTGAAATAAAGCACGTTTGATCACTCCCCTAGGCAAATTCCTTAGCCTGCAGTCAACAGGACCTTGAATGCACTGTTACGGTAATCTCGGAATCTCTTGATAAGAATGAAAGGGATTATTGTTTGTGCTTTACTCCGGGTTTTCTGTTGACTCTGCTCTTCGCTCTTCAGTGAGTCTCACGTTTGCGTGTAGTTTGTTGTAGAATGATAAAATGGAGGGTTTGTTTTGGTCAGAACCTAAGCTGTCCTCTCCCGACCCATTAAAACTGAGCAATGACATTATACCGGAACATGAATACATGAACTCTGATGCAATTGTGGAGAGAAAAATGAAATGTTTTTTGTTCTTTGTAATTTTTTCTCTCCTATTGTTTCCTTTTTTTCTGTTCTGCTGTTGCCTTTTACATTTTCACACATGTAGTCAGAGAGCTTTATTTGATATTGTGTGAACACACAACATGTTCTATATATTTGTGCTTGAAATGAAAAAATGTGTGCTTGGTGCAGATATAATGCGTTATAATCAGCTATACACGACCTTGTTACATGGAGCATTGTGAAGTTGTGCTGTGACACGTGTTTGGGTAATGACTATAATATGGTCATAAATCGAAATCAGGCAGCTCTAACCAAACTGTCAAATAAAATACCACAACCAGTGAGAGAGAGAGCAAAACGGAGGCTAAGAGAGTGTGTGTATGAGGCGTGGATGTGCTCTGTATGTCAGGTGACAATAATTCTTTGTCACTGCAATGAGTCTACCAGAGGCATCTGAAATCAGTGTCATTATCTCCTGTATACATGTAGACACTCAATTTCACATGAGTGATCATGTGTGTGTATGAGAAAATGAAATTGGATCATAAAGTGCTGAGAGTGCATGAATCATCCTTATGAGGAAAAATATGTTTTTTTTTTTTTATGTGCATACGTGTGTTTGTATGTGCATGTGCATGTTATGGACATGAATGTGAGTGTGTTTAAAGTGGGTGCAAGTGTAAGTTAAATGATCCTTTTGTCAAGAGTGTGGGACTGCTGCCCTATCAACCTGTGTAAGTGTGTGTGTGTAGGTGTGTCATTAGCCGCATATCCGTGTTGCCATGGCCGTCAATTAGGACAGTGAGATAAAAATGGCATTAGCATGTGAAAGCCAAGCTCTCTCCTCTACAGTCAGAGCTGGAAAACACATTCTCTTCTCAATGCTGTAATTCAACCTTCTCATTCCTGTTCTGATATTAAACACATCTTCATGCTCTTATAGAAGCTGAATGAAAATACAAATCTGAGAGCAGTCAGAATGTTTGGGGTTGGGACCAAGAGAATTTTACAGATTTTGATCCTGGTAGTTTTCTGAACATAAGACAAAATACATTCTCTTAATTACCATCCTTCAACTGTATTTAACAAACATGCATTATACATAAATAGAATGTTTTTAAAGATAATAATCAACCCGCATGCAGAGAGCAGGTTTTTGGTATATCCTGTGCCTGTTTCATGTTGCACATATATGCATTTTTATGTCTCTGTTTGTGTGGGTGGAAGTAGTACATGCAAGTATGCATGAAATTGCAATAATGTACATCTGTGTATGAATCCAGTGTAAGGATCTGCTTTTAATCATAGGCTGATGGACAGAAAACAGACAGCGTACTCACAAAACCGCAGCCATGAGGTGGAATGGTCTAATTACTCTTAAATACAGTAGCCACAATGTGTCTATAATAACTTTAAGATATAATAACATAATGCACTCTTCATCATCAAAAACAACAACAACAATGCTGTTGGTTTTTGTGCTTTGTTCCATGAGAATAAAATGCTGTATCAGAAACACTGACACTCAGAATGTGTCTTGTTTTGAGTTCACTTCACACAAGAATAGACGCAGAATATATGCTACATCCGAATTCCTGCACTTGCACATTAGTATGTGTAGTATTGTTGATGTTTGAAGTGTAATGATGTATGTTCTTTAGGTATGGAGGTATAGTATAAATAGATACCCTGACATGTTAACACTGTCCTCTGACCAGTGTGTTCTTTTACCTATGACATGCACAAAAGTGATTGAACATGCATTACATTATCACTAATGGTTACGTTTTGAATGTCATTTTGAATCAATAACAGATTAAATCAATAGCAGATTTTTATTTTTAAAGCTTTTCACTTTTTGTATTAATTTAAAAAGTATACAAAATCCAAAAACAAATACCACACTTAAAGGGACAGTCACCTAAAAATGAAAATTCTGAAACCAAGGCTCATTGGAAAAACATGCCAGTGGTGACATTTCTGCAAAATGATGTTATGTTGCTACTTGCTTGTTTCCTGCCACTTTTGAAGTGAAATGTCCAAAGAATGGCACTAAAAGTGTATTCAGTTTTCAGTAAATCCGAAACATGAATATGAATCTGGCAGCATTTTATTGATTTTTTTATATATCACAGCAGTTCAGAAATGAAATGTTCAGTGAGTTGTGCTAAAAAAAAAAAAAAGTTAATGTTCTAATGCAATCTGTTAACAAAAGCAAATGTGAGATAAAAACACATTTGCAGAAGCAATCATACCATTTTTTGCTTAATTCCACACATCTTTGAGTTCTTTTAACATTTTTGTATAATATCAGTGCTCCATATTGCAAGTGCAATGCTGTACCAGGTGCATTGTACTAAGTTTACTATATTAGAAAAGCCATACAAATGGAGCTGGTTATGTGATGCAAATGTAAAAATGTATTAGTTTGCAAATCATACAATACGGTAAAAGTATTTTGATTTAATAACAGTATTATGCAAGGGACTGTGCAAAAATAAGCCTTTATTAACCGATAATCAGTGTCATCAGAGTTTGAAAAGGAATAAAAGCTATTGCCATTTTCCTGCCTTTATAGTGAATTGTATGTAGGCCTATAGGTACATTTTTGGATGTTTGCAGAAATGTGAGTAGAGACTTGTTTTTCCATTGAGCCTAGATTGCAATTCTGTCTCTGTTCATTTACCTAAATGATTTGCTTTAAACTGTTGAACACAAATCAAGATACTATAAATAAAATGTCATGTTTTTTTGTCCATAATGAAAGACAGTGGGGTCCAAACAATCCTTCGAAATAACTTTCACAGAAGAAATAAATGCATACAGGATTTGAACAACATAAGGTTGAGTAAATGATGTGTATTTGTATTTTGGGGAATTCAAGTTTGAATTTAGCCTTTATGTTATTCAGACTGAATTAATTGCAGGCGTTTAATACTTAAGAGTGAGGGGGGTAGAAATAATCCTAACCAGAAGGTTTAATATCAGTCCTGTCCTGTAAGCACTGTAATATGAAAGCACCACAGTTCCATTGTGTGTATGTGTGTGAGCGAATGAATGTGTGTGTGTCCTTTGCTGGGCAGAAATATTTTTTGTGTTCTCTCATAGCCTCTGTGTCTCTGTCAGGGCGCTGGGTCAGCAGCAGTCTGTATAATACTGGCCCATAGCAGCTGGCAAAGAGAGCTGGAAAACCTCTCCCTCTCCATTTTAATTACCTGCACCCATGACCTCCTAGAGAGGGGAGAGAGGGAGGGAGAAAAAAGAGCGAAAGCTAGAGGGGGAGGGAAGGGCGTGTGTACTTGTGTGTGTGTTGGTTGGTATTTGTGGCTTACGGGGACACAAATTTGTTTAATGACATGGGTATGACAGAGGTATTACAATTTAAAGGTGGTTTATGAGGACACTGCCTATGTCCCCATAATTCAAAAGGCTTAAAAAACATACTAAATGGTGTTTTTCTTTATCTAAAATGCACAAAGTTTCCTGTAAGGGGTAGGTTTAGGTGTAGGGCAATAGCACATACAGTTTGTACAGTATAAAAACCATTACGCCAATGGAGAGTCCCCGTAAACCACAAATACCAACATGTGTGTGTGTGTGTGTGTGTGTGTGTGTCTATGTGTATGAGAGAAGGTAACAAAAACAAAAATATTTTGAGAGGAAACTGTAGTCTGGCTTTAATTATTCGAGCACTAAACAGCTTCATTGGCAGGACAGAACTGGCTTGCTCATGTGAGAAGACCAGTGATGGGAATAACGGCGTTATAAATAAACGGCGTTACTAACGGCGTTATTTTTTTCAGTAACGAGTAATCAAACGAATTACTGTTTCCCCCATTACAACGCCGTTACCGTTACTGACAATAAAATGTGGCGTTACTATATTATATTATTAGAATTTAATTTTTCAGTTCATCTGAATGGATGCGCAGTGTAGCTGTATTTGACGTACCATAAACTCTTAGTGTGAACGCGCACGACTCGCCGTCGCTTTCTCTCAAACACGCACGCAAAGAAATATACAGAGCAAGAGAGTCTTTCATAACATGCAGAATTGACGGGCTACATGTAAACGATATTCTTTGTTGTATTTTCCTGTCAAGATAGAAGTTACTTTCCCTGGTAATTAGTTACTTTTATAATGATGTAACTCAGTTACTAACTCAGTTACTAATTGTGAGAAGTAACTAGTAACTATAACTAATTACTTTTTTAAAGTAAAGTGCCCAACACTGGAGAAGACACACACTAGATAGAAAATACATAACAAAGGATCCCCAAACCCCTTTTTGTCACAGGACAATAACTATATATATATTTTATTATTCTCTAGTTCCAGAACTTTGATAACAAGCTTATGAAGAATTTCATATCATGAAACATTGTTTAAAAATTTAATAATGAAGAAAAAGCCTCATAACATGAAATTATTGAAAGAAAAAAAAAAAAAAACCTTTTAAAGCAGTTTGGCATAAAATTATATTCATATTTTTCATATTTTTCAATGCTTTTTAATATTTAAGCATTTTTATTCAAGGTGAATAACTAGTTTTGATTATATGCTGTTTTCAAAAGACAGGCAGACAATTCCCATAGAGGATACAAAAGCTAAACTAACCACAGTCATTCCGAATGAAAAATAAATATACTAAAATGTGTTTGAAATATATTTATATCACGCTTAGTATACAAATACATTTACATATTTAGGTACTTGCATTAATAAAAATACCATGCAATTGTACTTTTAGTAAACTAAACTGGTATACTTAAAGTCTGCTAAACTGTAACAACAAATTTTTAACTTAATGCACTTTGATTGTGTGGAAGCATTGCTGAAGTCCAACTAAAGATATACTAGTATATTTGAGTATATTTGATTGTGCCAAAGTGGAATTATTGCAAGTATACTTTAGGTTCACTTTAAATATCTTTAAATACAAACTGATATTATTCAAAGTTCATACAATCCTCATCAATAGTGACATTAAAACGCATTTTAGGCTTAATGTTAAGAAATGTGCATTGTGCACAATTGGTACCTCAAATAAAGTTTAATTATAATTTTTATATCAGTAAGTCTCAGGCGATATGTCACTATGGCGATATGAGATTTATACATCACATGAAAGCTGAATAAATAAGCTTTCCATTGATGTATGGTTTGTTAGGATAGGACAATATTCGGCCGAGATACAACTATTTTAAAATCTGGAATCTGAGGGTGCAAAAAAATCCAAATACTGAGAAAATTGCCTTTAAAGTTGTCCAAATGAAGTTCTTAGCAATGCATATTACTAATAAAAAATTACATTTTAATATATTTACAATAGGAAATTTACAAAATATCTCCATGGAACATAATCTTTACTTAATATTCTAATGATTTTTGGCATAAAAGAAAAATGGATAATTTTGACCCATACAATGTATTTTTGGCTATTGCTACAAATATACCCCAGCGACTTAAGACTGGTTTTGTGGTCCAACCTCACATATGTTAATACATTTGAACTATACTTAGTAGAAATACTTTAGTATACTTTGTAAAATTAGTAGGGATTTGTGACATAATTTTAAAGTATTTTCTCCCTTTTTTTAATGCGTTTTCTCATCTATCTTCAATTTTGCTATACTGAAGCCAAGGCTGTGGAGGATGAACTTGCTTTTCTGCTGAGCTCCTCAGCACTTGGATATAATTGTTTTGGTTAGTATTGTGACGCAATTGTGAGGAGGCTGCTGCTTTCTGATAGCCGGTAATAGGCCTGTGGGAGTGAAGCCAGGGCAACGGATGACTCGCCATCCCGTCACACATGAGGACTGATTTTTGTCAAACAAATCAAATTAATTGTAGCAGAAACTGCATGCTTAGATTTTCTCAATTATGTAACACTAGTTTATATTATTAATTAGTATATATTGTGCATGTTTACTGTATGTCTAAATGTTTACCTGCATCCTTTATACATGAAGAGAATATCCCTTTGACATGTCATTCTCCATGCTATAAAAGATCATAATAGGATAAAAACATGCAAAATACATTTCAGCTTGGAATGTCACAGTGTCAACATTCTGTTGGGTCAAACTCTGGAATGTTGCTATTCCTGTGATCTGCACTTAACTGCAGGCAAATGCTGCAGCTCAGAATGACCTTACACTTTTTATTCCATTTGCAAAGTGTGTGTACTTAATACTGAATTGAAGATATGAAATGATCTTGTAGAACAATTCATATACGTGGTTCAACAATACTGTTCTTGTTTCACAGCTCAGCTCTATAAGCAGAATTTGTCATATCTACAGACTACAGTGACCTCTTACCCCTGCGGTCTAATGTGTGTAACTGCTCTAAAGAAAGCAGGGTGTCTTTTCGAATCCAGCATGTTCACACTGTGAAGATAAAGATCTGTTTGCTTCAGTTATCCTGTGAGCGTTGCATAGTTCTCTTCCCTGCTTCTTTAAAGGTGTGAAGTTTTTACACCCACAGATATTTTCAGTATGAGTATGTAGATATTGATGTATGACCTCAAAATAAATACACAACACTACCACATCTGCAGAGAGTGAGAAACGACAATAACAATAGAGAAACAGAAACTGAATTTGGAACCATTGAAACAAGGGGAAAAAAAAAAAAACACTGTTTGATGTGCATATATATGTATCAACAGAAATCAGTATTAATCATTATCAGTGAACCGTTCTAACAGCTAGAATATGATGAATTATTGAAAAATCAAACCAGAAACATGATTAAAATCTGAAATTGTTAGAATGCAGTGTTTTCCTTTTATCTTCTGGCTTGTATGCAAAGTCTGTTGTAGACACATTTATTTGTGTGATTCTGCAGATGTCTTGCATAATATTGTTGCTTGAGATCCTTGTGTCCACTGCAGTCTTTTTTATAGTTTATTTGATTAAAATCGACTAATTGCAAAGAGTTCAAAGTGTTCTTCTCTGAAGAAAATAATCAAGCAACATCTTGTTAAACTGAAGTTTTAATCTTTAAAATAATCTTGTTTTTGAAAACCTTCATTCCCACATTAAACTTGAAAGAGACAGAAAATGCTCAAATTTATGACTATTAATCAAGAAAAAATTGCAATTGTGGTGGGTCCTCTATCCCTAGCAGAGGTGGAAGCTTACTAAATGGAAACTGCAGAACGTCTGTCAGTATCTTTCTCATTTTTAATTCTACAGAATTAGAACTACAGAGCAACAGAAATGTACAGCTATTCCTCTCACTGTTTGTGATGCGGTTGTAAATAGTTATGGTAGGAACTGACAAGTGTAAGATCTTGGTTTTTCCCTTCCTGGTGTTACGCATTCACTGTCTAGAACGACAACACAAATTCTACCTTTTGTGGGCTTGTGTAAACTTCACATAGTGCTCCTCCCTCTCCCCCTTCCTCTCTGGCAAATCTAAAGTCCACCAGCAGTGGGAAATTCTTCAAAATCCATAATTTACGCTCGAGTTCACTCCAACACCCCCCTCCTTTCTTTTACCAACACACACACACACACACACAGACACACACACCCCTTGAATGAGTTTCTGGAACAGCTCATTGAAGGAACCGGTCATGAGAGGTTTGAGTGCAAATACAAGCATATGGAAATACAAAACACACAAGTGTGCACTTGGAAAGTGCTAAACACTTCCTCTTGCTTCACTTATACCTCACATATCTATGGAAATGCAGATGTGCTGTGAAAATCAAAACAAAGACACTCCCTTAGCCAGGAATGCCCTTCAAAAACACACATACATATGTCTGAGATGTCTGACAGTTTTCGGGGCCTTTCATAAGCACTCAGATTAATGTCACATTTCCCAGTGTGCTCTGTGTGTGTGTCTACATGAGAGAGAGAGAGGGAAAGAGAGAGAGAGAACTTATGTGAGCGTCTGTGCTAACTGGTGCCAAATCAGGGTTGGGTTACACACTGTTAGTTCTGCAGGATCTGAGCTGAAGCCAGAGGAGGCCTTTCAGCCCCTCTTAGGCCTCTGCAGGCACTCTCTGTTCCTGCTTAAAGGAATAGTTCACTCCAAACTGAAAGCTCTGACATTATAATACTCAATATTGCTGACCATTTTCAAACCCATTATTTCTCCATGGAATACAATGGAAAAAATGTTTATGCAACTCTATTCCACATAGTCATTTGGTTTGATCTCATGACATCTGAGCACGAGACACACAGGAACCAGCCATGTTTGATATTACAAATGTTACAAACTATTGGCATCATATATACTTGAACTGCTGAGCAATGAGTTTAATTTTTGCATTATTGACACAATTATTTTCCTATTTGATACTGTAAAGCTGATATCAGATTTTCACTACACGATTATCATGACCAAAAGAATTCATGATAACAATATTATTGCAATATCTATAGACATTTAAAAAATAACTCAATAATTAAATATTCTCCTGTTTTATGATGGGTGGCAAACAACGTAAAGGTGCAGGTTCATGTCTTGTTTAGTTTGTTTGTCATGTTCTGTTTAGTTTCTAGTTCATGGCTTTCTTTTTCTCTAGCTACCTGAGTTTTCATTCATCTTTAGTTGTCATCGCCCTCAGATTCCAGATATTCAATTAGTTGTATCTCGGCCAAATATTGTCCTATCCTAACAAACCATACATCAACGGAAAGCTTTTTATTTATCAGCTTTCAGATGATGTATACATCTCAATTTTGAAAAATTGACCCTTATGACTGGTTTTGTGGTCCAGGGTCACATACAGCCCTCGGTTTAAGTTGACCCTGGTCTGTTCTTGTCATTACGTGGTTAGTTTGTTCTTCATCTTTGTTATTTTGTTAAATACACATAAATTACTGCATTTAGATCCAGCGTCTAAAACAAAACAGAGCTTAGTACAGTAGATTAAGTCATTTTAAATATATATATTTTTCTATAAAGGTTCTATAAAGTTTTAATGTCACAGTAACACTTTAGTTTAGGAACCAATTCACACTATTAACTAGATTCTTATTAGTATGCATATTACTAGCTTATTGGCTGTTTATTAGTACTTATAAAGCACATATCGATACCTCATTCTGCAAGACCTTTGATCTCATAACCCTACCCATACCTAAATTTAACAACTACCTTACTAACTATTGATAAGCAGCAAATTAGTATTTTATTGAGGCAAAAGTTGTTAATAGTGAGAATTGGTTTCCAAACTAGAGTGTGCCTAATTTTTACCTTTTTTTTATTATTATTATTTTTTTTAAGTAATTGATTCTGGCAACCACAGCTTTTTTTTTTTTAACAGTGTGACAATTTTCATTTTTGAGTACTGAGTAACTGAAGCTTCTGTTTGTTTCTTTTTCTCAGAAAAACACAGAGCATTTAAATTCTGTGACATAACTAAAAATGAGCACCTCTGAGTCACACGGGGATCCACACCATTAAAACAGTCGGAAATCAAAAAGGAACGCTTGAGATTCATTGACTGATTTAATGATGTTTTGAGTCGTGTGATCTGGATGGTAGCAAGGGTCCATGTCTTTGTTTGAGAAGGGGGGTGGGTTATTTATAGAGTCGCAACCAAGTGTGTGGGAGTGTGTGAGAAAGAGGCCAGGGTCATATAATTCAGAACCGCACACTAGGACATTTCCTTCTCTCTCTACAGTAAACATCACAGGAAACATTCAGATGTATTGATCCTTTCTGGAATCAATAAAGTGCATTTTTCCATTCTGAACACATTTTTGGCTAAATCAGTGAGGTTGGACCAGCTCCCTGTCTAACTTGGGTAACAAGGTTCACTGAAATTTAACACTCAGGAAGGGGATAATTTAGCCATTCAGCAAAATCTGGATATGTACTGTCCATGTCAGATTAGTTCCCTTCATGAATACTCATTTGAATTAGAAACTGACAATGCAGTTCATCACAATTTGAATTTATGATAAAAAAAAAAAAACATTGTAAAAAGAGAAAAATGTGCAGTCATTAGTCGTTACATGTCCCGACCCTTAAAAGTTACTTTGGTCGGTGTAAACTTATACCGTCAGATTGATTCATTGATATTTAATCTTATTTTTCATTTCAATTTTACAACATGAATCAAATTTTTAGGTTAACTAAAACAACACCTATACATATTTAGATTTCAACAAATAAACAAAAAGCTATGTGAACAATGTGGAGATAAACTACATTTGGTTTTTAAAGAAAAGGCTTATGCAAAACATTGAAAAATAAAGGTTTTTGTTTCTGATCTTTTGGTTTTGTTAATAATACATTTCTCATTAATCATGCCATAACCATGTTTTGTTTTGCAAGTACTCAAAAGCAGCCACCATGCATTTCGCGTTTAGTCATTTTCCTGAAATATGATAATCCAGCATGTAATTGATATGAAAATTACTCGCCTCCAGTCAGGACTTTGCTGAGGGATCATTATTTGTGGCAAGCTGCTGATGAGTTTTGACTGTAAGTAAATCTGTTCCTCTTTCTCTCTCTCCTGCTCCAGTATATTAACATGCAAACAGGCAAATTAGCCTCCCCACAAGTACTCCAATCAATGGCCTTGTTCCATGGGCAAGAGAGGAAACCGAGGATTTGCATGACAGAGGTGATGGGCACTGGTGCACGAAAAGGATTAAAGTGTGCTAAGATGCAGATGTTTCAAATATATGAAGTCCTATGGTAGGTGCACAGGTTTACAGTAGTATGTGTTTATTTTAAGGTCACACGACTTGTTGTAAAGAGCGGCAACATGCAATTGTTACGTTAAAGAACTATTAATGCTAAAAATTAATGCCAAATTTGGGTTTGAAAAAACAACAGGATTTGCAAGTGCATTTAAATGAAAAGAAAAAAAAAACACTTTGATGTTGATCAGTTTTCCTTTTAATTGACTCTAAACAGACGTGGAGTGCAGCACCATACACTGTTCTGGCGTGTCTTTTGTTTGAGGGTTACCTGCAGGTTGTGGGTACGTGCACGACCCCACACACCCTGATGCACACACTTTGCTTCAAAGCGCATTTTGCTCACTTTCTTTCCCTGTGGCTGCAAAGTGCTCAATACAGTATTGACTTGTTCTCCACGGCAACCTGCAGAATTCCACCGACTCCCCTCCACGAGCCTGGCGGTCCGTCTCTCCACCCCTCCCTCATTCACTTGCTCTGTCTACATCGCTTCTCCCATCCCCCATCTCGAGCTCCAGGGATGTGGTGACACTAAATGTGTGTGTGGTTGAGAGAGGGAGAGAGTGTGTGTATCATGACTTCAGATGTGCATCATGCGTGTGTATGTGTCCACACACCATGTGAGTGTGTATGTGTGTTGTGGGGGTGGCTCATTGCGTGGTGCTGCAGGCAGTGTGTTTTAAAGAGCCAGTCACTTCAGCAGTCGTGGTAACAATGACTTCAGCACAGCCATTTCAGAGCACTAATCCAGAAAACACACACAACCATCCGCATCTGTCAATCTATTTTTCTGTCAATAAAATAGCTTAATAAAATCTGTAAGAATGGGGCGTGAGGTGCACATAATTGCTTTCAAATATGCACATCATTCGGAATTTGTTTTCCTGTATCTTACCGCTGTGCAGCTATCAACTGGATTTGATCTCTCTCAGTAGCATGACTCTGACAGAAGGACACAGAGGGTCTGCCTGAGGGATGAAGTGAAATGAGTATGTCATTATAAAAGGCTTGTTATGGAGCCTGGTACTGATCACGCTGCTCTGTGTTAATGTGGAAATGTGAGGGTGAGAGTGTCTGAAGCTAATCACCTCCTGCTGATGTCTGACTGCCATGCTTGAGGCCACTCTCAGTCTCCGTCTCACTCATTACATGACATTATTTTTCAAAAATGATTTCAGTTTTAATATAAAGCTGCATTAATCAAATATAGGCATATAACAGCAATTTAAATATTGTTAACTACAGTTATGATGTGCACTTCCAATACCATTGCACAAAAATTAAGCTGATGGGTGTGTGTGTGTGTGAGTCAGCTGTACATATACAAACTACTATAGATACTATATATACAAAGAAAAGGCTGTCACTGGAGCGGTTCCCTATTTTCCTTTAAGATTCTACTGTGTGTCCTATTTGGGAAAAATAAACCTAAACCGTTTTGCCAAGTATTAGTAAAGTGTACCTTCTGAAAGGGTACTGCTCCAGTGACAGCTTTTGTACCTTTTTTTCTGAGAATATATTAAGCCCACAGATTAACCTTTACCACCAGAGAGTTAGTGCGTCAGAGCCACAAGAGAGAAAGAGAATGAGAGAAGAGTGGTAGTGCTAGACAGGAAGAGATTGTGTGTGTGCACACAGAATAATAGTGTTCCACAGTGAGTCATTCTGACTGGTCATCATTGTTCAATAATCATGAACATTACCTGCTATTTATGTACTGCACTCTGAGGGACTCTGAGCCAATCAAAGTGCCTAACTCAGAGGGCTTGTCTGAGTCACTGTGACAACAGTCTGTTTTTTGAGCAATGGCAATAAGGCCTTTAAGTTATAACTGAGACAACTGTTGACACTGTTAGTGTGTGTTTGCAGGTGTGTATACACAATGCAAGTACGTATTAATATTGCATTTTAAAGTTGGGGCACAAACACAACTGTAAAATATTTATTATTCTATTTTTATTTTATGTTAAAGGGGATTATCCTACGCCATTCCACATTGGACAAATAGTCTAGAGCAGTCAGAATAAAATAATATTTTCAATGACAAATATATACAATAACTGTAATACAAGCATCTTATGGCATTCCGATATAATTCCAGTAATAGGCAAATACAGTAATAGGCACGAAGATCCCCCTCAAGGGCAAGGACACTGATATCAGCTGGGGGGTCCCAAAGCAATACACAGTACACAGGGCCCAGAAACCTTAGCCCTATGGCCATTCACCCAACATCTTGTAAGGATGGATGCAAGAACTTGCAAGACAACTTTATATGAATAAACTGAAGGTTAGGATGATTCTTTCCAGGTCCTCTCTACTACATTCTTGCTTCAGTCTTTCTGTTCTGTGATATTACCTGAAATTTGTTAAATCTGTTTATTATAGATAAAATTTATAAACACTTCTAAGGTCCGTTACAACAGTTACTTCTTTTAAGTTTTCATTGGTTCAGTATTAAATGTGACAGCAATAATGATATATGATTAGGAGGTGTTTTTTTCTTTTATTTACTTTTTTTTTTTTTTTTTTTTTGAGGTATGCATCTTCAGATGTTTAGTTGTTCATTACAAACTGATTGGATTAGTTATGAAGGTAGTAATATGCATGTTCAATGATTAGTCATGCATCAAACATTTTCCTGGT
Organism: Onychostoma macrolepis; assembly: GCF_012432095.1. NCBI lineage: Eukaryota > Metazoa > Chordata > Actinopteri > Cypriniformes > Cyprinidae > Onychostoma > Onychostoma macrolepis. The sequence continues at coordinate 13,862,610 of NC_081160.1, forward strand.
AGACAGGACGTTTGAGTATCAGATGTATTTAAAAAAAAAAAATTCTACTCTCTTTTTTAAAGTATAGTTGGGCTTTGTTTGTGTGCTTAAATTCCGACCTGCTTAGCTGTTACACCATGCATTTTCCCCAACATTCCATTAAAGTCTGATTGTAAAGGTGGTGCATTCCTTACAGCAAATGTCAAACAATTATTGTGCCACTGAGTAAACAATGGGTTATGTTAATCAGTCTGTCTTTATTGATGGGCAATATCAGATTTTTTTAAAGAATATTCAGCCATGCTGCTGCAGTATAGAGAGAGAGAGAGAGAGTTATCCTCTGTGTTCACATCTGCACTGTTATGACAAATAGTCATCCAAATATGATAATTCTGTTCAAGTTATGCAAAAACTCAATATCCATGTGAAAGTTTAACTTCATTATCACTGAGAACAGGTGTAATATAATTAGTGTTGACGTGGCTGGGAGTTACAATCAAGGAAATAATTTCAAACGCTGTGTGATGGAGGCAGTGTATTAGGTAAGCTACTTATTTCATTTTTAATATATTTTTGCTGGTTGTGCTCTGCTAGCGGGCAAATAAGGAGTGAAGTCATCTTCTTGTCCCCCCTCCCCCATATGCTTAATGAAGCACGCTAGTGATCATTACTGACTGTTGAAAATTGAGCAGGTACTAAGTCTTCCTGACAATGTGGCCATGCTCTGAGATAAGAAATTACCTGACTCCTATTACACAGAATTGTAATGGTCAGTGAAATTTTACTGACAGCAGCACTGGAATGGAGTGAAATTACACACACGCTGGACACCTGGGCAGATTAGGAGATCAGGGAAAATAAAGTGCAAAATGTGGGACAACAAGCGAATTTTTAACTAAACTTGTTGCCAAGTTTGCATCTTTTCGTGCTATTTGGAATAGGCTATTTGCTCTTCAGTGCAGTGTTAAAAAAATCAGAAGTCATGACATGTCTGGATGTTGCATAAATTTGGAACAACGTCAACTCCACCAGCATCAAAAGGAAATTAACGCTGGACGCACCTGAAGCTCAGCTTCACCCGCAACCTAAATTGCACTCCTGGATTCCAGAGAGCCTTTATGATGATACAACGGGAATTTTAAATTGGTTTTTAAACTATATGAACTACAATGACGAGCACTTTATTAACAGATTTCATTTGTCCGAACACCGACAATTTCTTCAACAGGGTAGCTAGATCGGTTTGTGACATTTTAATGGCCAATCGAAGACTGCGGTGTCGAGTTATGCATTTCAGAAAACAACAGAACAGTCGAGGTCAAATCTAGTGATACCTTAGCCCAGTGTTACCTTTACACTCTTTATTACTAACTGCAAGAAGAAAGTTTTGCATGTCCAACGTTGAAATCAAAGCCAGCAGAAACTTCATATGTCATACATTTTATATCTATCTGACAACGAATTCCTGAAAACATGATTGAGATCAAATCTTTGAACACAGGGAAGTAGCCTATTCTGCTTCTTTTTCCAAGGGCATTAAACAATGTTTCATGTTCTCGTTATTCGTGACAGGCATCTAAACTGTGCGTTGACGGGACAGAAAATGCTGAAATATTTCGTTGCATTCAAAGTTTTAACCGCACCGACATTTAGGGATAGTTCGAGATGTCTTTCTCTCAGAGTTTAACAACCCTTTACCTTCTCATTAGTTACACGAACAATTAGGCTATGTCTTTTTTTAGAATATTCAGAGCATTTTATTGTATGCAGTACGAAGTCAGAAGACAGAGAATGTGTTCTGCAATTTAATCTGAAGCCACAGTTGTGTTATTTCTTGGTTTTGCGGTGATGTTTAAAAACACTTGGATTTTATGCAGTCCGTCCTACATGTTAGTACTTAAGGTAGAGTATAAAAAAGACTTGACCCGACTTTTTTATCTAACATGAAAGTACTTAACAAATAAGGAGTTAACAGGAACATCTCACATGAGATACGAGCACCAGAGATCAGCAGGTTGAAAATACTGAGATGTTGCTCGTTGATGAAACAAGTAACTCAGGATTGTCTTATGATAACATTAGCTTTTGCATCGGGTAGACCATGACAATTTTACGCTACTGAATTCTCTGTAAAATGACACAGATGGGTTCGTGCGATGAAACTGTTTGCAATGCGACAATTCGTGGTCCTAGCAAAGATTCATTACAAGTAAAACTTTAATCTTTCTGAGAAGTCCATGTTTATGCAACTGCATAATTTCAGTGAATACTTCATCATTATGCATTTCATATATTATATATTCAAGTATTTTCGCTGCTGTTTGGCAGTCATTGCCTTATAAGGAAAGGCAGTCGTGCCTCTCTGCAATAGGCTGAGATTTGCCGCCTGCAGTTAACCCTTCTCATGCTGAATTTTTCTTAAGATTTTCATCGTTTTGGGGTCGCAAAGACACATTATTATGTTTGAATGATCGCGCAGATTATTGGGTGTATGTGTGTAAATGCATCAGTGTATATTTGAACTATATGTTCACATTATTGATTGTACATGTGCGCTTGTGTGTGTGCGTGCGATATCTTTCCTACTCGGAAGATACAATGCGAGGTGCATAGCCTTTGTGGCACAGGCAGTGAATGATTTGGCATTGCCCAGGGTTTTCACACGTTCGTTTGCCACTGCAGTTTATTTTTCACAGGTCTTGCAGCAGCCGTTGGCCGTCAGAAGGCAGATGTCAGATGAGCTGAGAGCTTGAGGCTTTGAAGACCAACCACAGTGACCTACATATTGTACATTCGTGGTCAACTCTCATGTGCATTGAATGTGTACATGAGTTTAAACAACTACGTTGCTAGCATAGCTACTCTAATTGGCCATTTGTAGTCAGGCAACGAAATAATTTCTATCTTAATGCAGTTTATTCAAAGAAAGATGTTAGGACATTAAATAAAGTGTTTAGAGCGAGTAGGTACGCGCGATGATCCTAGACAGATTATCACGTTTTAAGAATAAAATTCACTAAATCTAATAGCCTATAGGAAATCCAAATCTGTCATTTTAATCCGCCAAGTAGGCTAGTCACCAAATGATTATTGAAGATGAATCCCATGCCGCCCATTTGATTATTTAATGCATCAGTGGACTGCATTGCTTCAGTGGAGAAAAATACAAATTAAAATCACTGTTCAAAATGTAGAGTCTCAAAATATATGCTGTTCTTTAATAATCTTAATTTATGACTGTTTTAGCGTCATCTTATGGGTTTTTGTGTAACCTGGGTGTTTGTTCAACATAAACAAACAGATTTGTTCATAGCTTAAATCTTCACTTCAGTGTGCCTATCTGTCATGTATTCCTTTTTAAAATGTTTCAGAATATTATCTTCCTCAAAGTTGTCTCTCCACTGATATAAACTTAAAATGGATGGCAAATCCACACGATTAAAACCTTGCTGATGCTGATAATGATTTAGCCTAAACTGCTAAATGACAACTGAAGAACTAATCAAGCTTAAATGTAAAAATTGCCACAAGTGTGCGCTACTTTGCGTCATGAAGGAGGAATTCTCGCTCAGTACTTGAAGGGCTGCAATAACTACTCTTCATTTGCTCAGTAAACCCACGGCACAAGGCTGACCAGCCTCTACATCGCCCCTCCTGCTGTGACGTCACGCTCATGGCTATTTGCATGAAGTACGTTGTACAGCTCATTTGAGAGTTAAAACTGAATCTCGCTTGAGAAGCGAAAGACCATACGGAGCGGGAGAGCGCGAGAAACCTGCGCGAGAAGAGCACTCATGTTATCGCGCGCACACTGAGAAGTATTACAGCGCGCGCTGAAAATGGAGCTGCCCGCCGCGGGTGAGCACGTCTTCGCGGTGGAAAGCATCGAAAAGAAACGCATTAGAAAGGTTTGCGGTTTTCTCTTAACAAACACTTTACATTTATTCATGTTATAAGCCTATAAAACGTGCAGGTAAGGGTTTGTATTTTAAAAGAGAGCGCACAAATGTAGGGATTTGTTTCCGAAACCCAGGATAATGGATTATTTATTTTATTTACAGTAATTCCCAATCGTAAATGACTTTGTTTTTATTATATTTGCAGGGAAGGTGTGAGTACCTGGTCAAGTGGAGAGGCTGGTCTCCCAAGTAAGTTTCACTTCAAGATGCCACTTGCTTTGCTGTTTTAATGTGTTGTGTTGTGTCGTGTTGTGCGTGTGTGTTTGAGAGAGAGAGAGTTAGCGCTTAACTGATGCAGGAATATCATAACTTATGTCCGCGATGGTAAATAATGTTTCAAATTTAAGCTTTAAATTCTATAGAAATGTGGTTCTGCTTTTGCAATAAAACATATATAATATTAATATACCAAAAAGGAAATGATGCCTCAACCATGAAGCATCAGTAGCCTATTTTTAATTCTCTAACAATCTTGAAGATTCGTTTAGTAGGACCTTGTTAGTGGCGTTAGTCCTTCAGATGACAGCCACGTTAGATAGTTCGGTTGAGGGAGCTGGTGATATTCATGCTACTCTGCTCTCCCCTCGCTCTCCGCCTCCTTTCTTCTCTTTATAGATATAACACGTGGGAGCCAGAGGAAAATATTCTGGACCCGAGACTTCTCGTCGCTTTCCAAAACAGGTGAGATATTGCCGTCTTGGTTTGACGCTCTGAGCTTGTACAGCCGAAACGGGAGGAGGGGAGAAGACGCTTTCGCTGCCCCTGCTGCTGTGCTCATGCTCATTCTTTTTCACTTTCTCTCACTGACAGAAAGGGGGTGCACACAAGAGCTTGTGCGCAGGCGCGCCATAATATATGACTGAATTTAATTGCGCGGTACACCAATGCCACGACCAGGAACCAGCCATTAAAGACTGTTTGCATACAGACGTGGCCATAAAATGTGATCCTTTGAGACACCTTGCATTCTTTATGAAACCACTTTATCTTAACAAACGCGCGGCTCTTTCTATATTGTACTCTTATTCATTTCATCCGGTTTCTAGACGCCCTAAACCGAAAGCATTGCAGTAAGGGCAAATATATTATTTTCTATCAATCTTATAGCCGAAGTGCGCGCCCACACTAATTGACTGCATTTTTCATTACAAATAGGCAATTTTTCCTACACATGCTTTCCCGAAATTCCACACACATTTTTGTCGGGTATTCATCCCCTTTGACTGGCATCTGCGCGCACCATTAGCAGTCTCCCTCGTGACGCGGAATTCTGTTTGGAGTAATTGCACGCGCCCCTTGAGTATAGAACCGTTCTAGGTCGTCTAATTAGGTTTTTGCAATATTATTTTATAGAAGGTCGATGGGAAAAGAGCCGTTGGCCCATTTTTTTTTTTCGGCAGCCCGTGTGCGTAGTTTGAGCTAACAAATAAATAACAGAACCCATTGGAAAAGCCTGTCAAATAACGCAGTACTATACAATAGAGACCGATTTATTCATATGTTTTGTCATCTTTGTTTTTAGTTCTTCCTTTCCAACTGGGATTGTCCACCAAATTAGTAAACAAGTTGTGTTCTGTCTGAAGCAACACATAATGTTCTTTATTTTATGTGAGTAAATTTTATGAATGCCAGTGGTAGGCTATTTAAAGCCAGACCATATTTGAAAGGATACACAAAACAGGCAGTAACTTGACCATAATGCACTCTCAGAAATAAAGGTACAAAAGCTGTCTCTGGGGCAGTACCTTTTCAAAATGTGCTAATATTTATCATTTGGGTACTAATATATAGCCTACACATATATAGTACTAATATGCAAAGGTGTACCTATTGAAAAGGTACCACCTCAGTGACAACTTTTGTACATTTTTTCTGAGAGTGTGGGACAAATCGTTAGAATAAATTAAAAGTTAAATCAATTAGCTTGTGTCTTATTTTTAATTTGACTTCTTTTATCATGATGTTCTATAATCTAAAACTTTTCCATTCAGGGAAAGACAAGAGCAGCTAATGGGTTATCGTAAACGGGGGCCAAAACCAAAACATCTTCTCCTGCAGGTAATTCACCATCACTTACAAACATGCCTATGTGTGCCCAATTAACTTCTGTGAAAGTCATGTCACTAATTGTTTCTACTGCAAAGCTCATTGTTGATTTGTCTGATTTTTAAGGTACCATCATTTGCTCGAAGATCCAGTGTTCTTACCAACCTTCAGGAGGTGTCACAGGGTGAGGATAACCAACCCAAAACAACTTCAGACCTGGTCCAAAGCCAGCAATACCAGCTTAACAGCAAAAAGCACCATCCCTACCAGCCCAACCCAAAAGACAAGCAGGGAGAGGCACGAATAAATGGGAAAAAGAAGCACTACTACCAGCTCAACAGCAAGAAACACCACCACTATCAACCAAACCCTAAAATGTATGACTCCCTATATCAGAGGGTCAAGGAGACCAAAGTTCCTGAGTTGACCGACAAGGAATGGAACTTATCTCCAGCTCTACAGCAGAAATGGGTCCAAAGTAAGGATTCTGAGTGCCTCAGTAAGGTGAGAAATATTACAATGGAGTTGAAAAAGCTTCCTAAACTAAATGGTGGCGCTGACTTAAACATGAACACAAACAGTTATGCAAAGGAAGATAAGGCACCGCACAATGGAATAAGCAGCAAACTGAAGATTGTGAAGAATAAGAATAAAAATGGGCGCATTGTCATTGTCATGAGCAAATACATGGAAAATGGCACCCAAGCAGCTAAAATTAAGAAAGGAACAGTAGATTCCGAGGAAAAAAGGCAACCACAAGATTGTAAGTCCTGTGGAACAGATGAGAGCACAGAGAAGATAAAGCACACAAAGAAGCAAAGTCTTGTGAAAGTGATAAAAAAGGACAGTAAAGCTGAGTCTGCCTGTTTTAGGCTTTCCAATGGACTATCATCTTGTGAAGGGGACAATCCTAAAAAAACATGCTCCACAGTGTTTGAGCCAAACAACTCAAAGAAGCCTGGCAGCACTGGAGATTATGTATCTAATGAACAGCCCTTGCAACTGACAAACAAAACCAGTCTGACTACAGTGTCTATTGAGACGAGTGATCAAAAAGGCACCCAATCTACTCAATATGGTCCTCTCACCTTGCCTCGAAAGCGTTGCTACTCTGAGCCAGACAGTGACAGTGGGGAGGTTAAAAGGCTCCTAATTTCTCAGAGTACAAATGCTCCTAATACTGACTTGTCTCACTCTTTTAATGGCACCACACACTTCAATAACCATCAGCACTCTGGCAGACATGACTTTGAAATTTTGGACTCCAACCAAGACGAACCCATAGACCTCAGCTGTGTAAGGTCAAGAGAAGAGAGAAAAAATCCTACACATTCTCAGATTGGAAACTCTATACCGACTGGGAAAGCAGTGGTCTCTGCACCAGAGCAAGTAGAGAAAGAAATGAAAAAATCTGTTCGAAGCTTTACACCTTTTCTTGGGAATATAATAATCACAGATGTCACAGCAAACTGCCTTACAGTGACATTCAAGGAGTATGTTACAGTTTAGGAATATGTGATCTATAGACTACTGACTATTTACTGTGAATTTGTATAAATGTAAAGCATGTCTAATCATCAAGTCTTCAAACTTGCCTGAAATTTTTGAAACAATCAAGTGTAAAGTTTTGATAGTTTCAGATTGTGTTTGATTGAACTGATCTGAATTAATTTTCAAATTCACACATTTAACTATTCCATGTTAGGGATAGAAAAAAAAACTAAACAGGTTTTCCTGTTATTAGCTTGTATCATATTCGCTTAAAGCTGTTTGCAGTGCTGTATTTCAGAAGGCTTAAATATAAGAAGCACTTACTACACGTGTAATACTGAGAAACATTTTCTACTGATCTGTCTTTTATAGTCTTTTTTAAAAATGTCACTTGAAATGTGTTATTTAGGTTTGTCTAAGTATATTAAAAGTTTTATTTTACATTCTTGAGTAAGATCTTTGCTTGTACTGCAAGCAGGTGTGTGTGTGTGTGTGTGTGTGTGTGTGTGTGCGCACGCATTTTTGTGACAAATGAGGACATTTTGTATAATGACAAGGGTATGACATAGGTAGTGCAAGGAGAAGGTGACTTTTCAGGACATTACCCCATGTCCCCACATTTCAAAACGCTTATAAATCACACAGAATGGAGTGTATTGAAAATCTGAAATAGCACAAAGTTTCCTGTAAGGGGTAGGGTTAGGTGTAGGGCAATAGCACATACAGTTTGTACAGTATAAAAACCATTATGTCTATGGGATGTCCCCACTTTTCACACAAACAAACGTGTGTGTGTGTGAGAGAGAGAGAGTGAGATGAATAGAAGTGTTCCTATTAAACTCATAAGTGAGACGAGCTAACAGATAGCTCATATGAGAGATAGCAAAACATTACTATCATTTAAAAGCAAAGACATGAGTAGGCCTATCAGACTGAACTTTGCACAGCCTTTATATAGCACATGGACTTGGACTTTTGCCATACAGATTTTATTCTCAATTGTTTTTTAACAAAAGAGGGTGTGCCTGTTTTTACACCATCTGCAACGCTATAATTTTTCACAAAAAAAAAAAAAAAAAAAAATTATTGAGATGAGCACTCATTCTCAGTTCCAAGACTGGGAATAAGGCCTACTTTCATAAAACTGCGGCTACGTTTATCACAACTCCGACTAGTATCATCCGATGAAAACCGGAAAGTATGTGGGAGTAGTGGAAACAGCAGGGTTGTCTCACTTTCCAAACGCTGTTATATACTAGGCCTAACTTAAAAGTCCTCTAGAAAAGAAGGACATGTAGGGCTTTACAGCCTTTCATTATGCGCGAAGCTTATCTACGCATATATCTGGACGCTGATTCTCGAGATCACATAAAACATCCCATTTAAAAACAGCAGGGTTGTCAAGACAGAAACTTTTCATTAAATTGCCTGTTGGATTATTTTTTTATTTAAGAGATGTCACATTTCTTGCTACAAGAAACATTGCCCAGGAACAGCTAAACTAAAAAATCTGTTTTCATGTTGATATTGCAGAAAACCCAGAAAAAGAAATTCAATGACCTCTCAGGTAAGGCTACAAACATAAGCAAGAAGGAAACTTTCACCTGGCGTTTTAATGGATTTTCTTTTTGTGTTCAGATAAAGCTCACGGCTATTTAGAATGATTTTTCTGTAAATCGAATTTAGTGTCACAGCATTTTGGGGCATTGACATAGGCTACAGGTTGTCCAAAAAAGAAAAAGAAAAAAAGAAAGAAAAAGGACTATCGGATAGGACACATTACTAAGCTGGTATATAGGCCACTGTGATATTGCGGAGGCGCAAATCTAATTTATCACATCTACCTCTGTGAAAAGCCTATTCAGCAGGAAACATTTAGAAGTAGTAGGACAGACATCACAATTAACATCTTACAGGCATTATTATATGCGCGTATGCAGGCAGAATGCTTTGTGCAGCTGCCTCATAAGTATTCCGAATTAGCATTTATAGATAGAGTGTGCATTTTTAATGTCATCCAAATGGAATGTGCCTTCAGACTATTACCAACTTTGTTTATGCGCACAATACGGTCCATACAAGACCGGCAAGAAGAGATTCATCCCGTATGGCTTCGTCAAAGGTTTATAGGTAAAAGACACTATAAGCTATAATGATAGAAGATTAACTATATTAGGCTTAATAGTAGCTTTCGCAAATAAGCTACTATCATCGGGCATGTATGATGTATGAAGCTTTGAACAGCCTGATGTATAAAACTCGACTCATTTTTTTTTTGTCAGCGCTAACATGGCGGACAGCAAACGTCTCTCTTTCTCACGGCAAGATCATGATTAGTATTAGTCTATCCAAAAACTAGGCAAAGGTTGGTTAGAGGTGAAATTTGTGTCAAAGGTGGGCTGCGGAAAAGCACTTCAGCTTCAATGAAACGGAATCAACCATTTCCTTTGCAGCACCGTCTGAGATAAAGCTGCTCTCGCTGCGGTTATAAAATGGCTTCCTTTGGTCCATCCACTTTATTTGCGATCAGCTTATGAATTCAGCTTTACCGCAGTACATTTTACATGTAGCTGGTTAAATTCGCCAAGTTTATTTAAAAGACGACTTGAACAGTTTCTTTTGAAATAAAATAATAAATATTATTTGAGTTAAGCATTAGGTTACTATCACAGATGGCTTTAGTAAAATAAAACGTTTTGATAATGAGAGAGGTACAGAGACGTTCTAAAACTTGAGGTCATTAAAATAGTGTCTTGTTTAAAATAGCCCACGTATGATAATAATGTGATCACATTAAATAGGCTAATAATAATATGATGTTAATACAAGTTGCCTTCAGGAACATAACATGTTTATCTCACTAAAAAAATTAGGCTAGCAGAATATATGCAGTTGGGCTGCTTTTTTTTTTTTAGCTATAGGCTACTTAAAAATCAAAGATAACCGTCGAAGTTTTGTCAGCGTGTTTATTGCCAAAGCTTAGATTAATTTTATGTGGCATTTTTCTTTTATTATTATTTAAATATAAATCAATAGTAATGCACGTATTTTCCGAAATTCGCCCAGGTTCTCCATTTTATAATTATATGGAATTAAAAAATATGTGTTGACTGTACTAATATAGCAGAAAGTGCTCGACACAATGTTACCTAAATAATCAATAATCCAACAAAAGCACGGAAACCATGTTAATATTTTTGGTAAAAATTTTACATCGAAATACATATTTTAACATTATCGAAAATTTAATCAAACAGACTGAAACACAAGGCAAAAATAGTAGTGTATTTGCCATTTCCCTTTGTAAATTGTGCAGAATTTCTCTTGCTGGTTGCCCAGAAACGAGTCAACCAATAATATTCTTCCAGCTCGATCTAGAGCCCATATACGGATATAACCACTGCAGAAGTCAAACCACCAATCATCTTCTGCAGAACCAACCACAAGCCTGCTGTTTACCTGGTTTATGTATATAAAGACTAAAAATGAAAACGGAAGCCTTAATTTTATTGTGGAGAAATCATACAATCGTCACAATATTTATTCAAACCACTATTCAACTGTTCATTATCGTGTATAGCATTATCTTTACTCACCGAATAAACCCCCAGTAAACTAATTTACAAGCCACCAAGTTAATAATCACTATCCCATCGTTCATGTTCATTTTCAAAGTTTTAAGATATTATTTGAAGATATTATTGTTTATAGGCCTATCTAAATAATGGTAGGCTACATGTAAAAACTATCTGAAAATTTCTGTTAATGTAATAATTTAGCTGTAGATGCGTTGTTTGTTTGTTTGTTTTACCTGACATGCCCTGTTTGAAACCCAAGTGATTGTGCAGAACTTAGCATGAGATTGGTAAACATTTTCGGAAACGCTTCGAAAACAGGGTATTCCCTTTTACATGACCATTAATGGTAAAACACAATAAATTAATGAATGTTTTTCCTTCATGTATAGCTGGTAATGTTTGCTTGCAAGTTCAAGGCAAAATTAATTATATTTCTATCTATAGGCCTAATTTTATATTTAAAATGGTTTTCGTTAAACCAACATAATTATGTGAGATTTTATAATCGAATTAGGCTATATGGAACACCCAATTACAAAATTATATTTTTAAATTTGTTTTAATAAAATGTATACAATTAGGCCTATCTACATCCTTTACACTAAAATTAGAATTTTAAATAATAATAATAAAAAATCAATAAATAAAATAGTTTGAGCTAAAATATCGATGTTAATGCAGACAAAGTAATGTAATCGTTGTCAGGGGAACCATTTAAGAGGTCACCTTCTGTAGTGCATTTAGTAACTAAATAAAAGTAACTAGTGTTAATAAAAAGTTAATAATTATTAAATGTTCCATTCGCATTATTGTGATGTATGTTTCTTTGTTTCGTTGTCTTTAGAATAAGTTACTTGTGTTGTCATATTTTGCGTATTGTAATCATTAATAAGATACATAGGCTATTATCATCATCATCGTTTTACATGTTTTCAATAATTAAATTGAGTTATTTATAAATAAAGTGCAAAATATAAATCTACTACAATGGTGCTGTTTAATCAGTTTGATTTTTGATTTGGCTGCTCAATGTTAGGACTAAAGGTGTCAATCAATTCATTATTTTTAATTTAATTTTATTTATCAGCTTTTTTTCTCGAAAGAGCCATACAGTTGAAGACAAAACCTAAATATTAATTAATTGTAATATGAGTAGACGTGTGGACTAAATGTAGGCTACTGGATAAAACATAAGTAGCCTATGTGTTCATTTTTCTTTATCAAAAAAAAAAAACTAGGCTAACAAAAACAAAAACAAAAAACACCTCTTAGAGAAAATAATATGGTAAAGTAGGTTACCGCTATACTTTAAATCATCATTTTGCATACTCACAAATTCAACCCGTTACGTTTATTTAACGTCTTTTAGAAAATGTATATAAGACACGAGAAAAATAATAATAATAATAATAATTTTGTCTAAATTTAGGCTGTTTTTCTGCAGTAGAACTCATATTCAAACCAATATTCATTTCCATCTATGATTAGTTTGTCTTGGATAAAGACTTCATATTCGTTTTTGGCGGGATTAGTAAAATATTCTTGTCAATAGCAGAATATCGATAAGAATAAAATGGCATACATTTTACTATAATAACAGATGTACAGTAGCCTATATCAAAATAGCTATTAACCGATTTTTTTTTTTTTATGAATTATGCCTGTTTGAGAAAATACAGGTTTTTTACAGTTCGTATAGCCTACACGTCCTTGTTCTGCTAACGTTTAACTTATTACGTTTACCTGTAGGTCTTGACGTTTACGATAAAACTTTAACCTTCTGATGTAGTATTGAGCAGATCTTATCACATTTCTGTCAAGAATGCAGGTATGTCACTAAGAGCAAGCCCCGGCCACTTAGCAACAGCGGAGCCAATGAACGGACTCCAAATCTTTCCACCTACAAGCGGTGCCAAGGCAACATGCTAAAGAACGTGATGACGTCTGGCTGTGCACGAGAGTATTATGGGCTGTATGGAATTCTGAAGCTAGAGCAGGCGGACCGGACTCGCGCTCACGGCTAGCTACGCTGCAAGCTAACGGTAGACGAAGGTAAACATGGAGCTGTCGGCTGTCGGAGAGAGGGTGTTCGCGGCCGAATCGATCATCAAGAGACGAATACGACGGGTATGTGATTTGGAAGAGATATCTCGACATTTTTTGCATATATGTGTCAATGTCGTTGGCTCGCGCTAACGAATTCTTTTTTTGTGTGTGTCTGATGGCACGCGCAGGGTCGAATGGAATATCTCGTGAAATGGAAGGGCTGGTCACCCAAGTGAGTAATACATGCCCATCCTGTCTGTTGTGCCTTGCACTGGTGTTTTGGTGACAGTGATGGCTGTCAACCCTGCTAGATATCGCGAGGGGCGTACATCCGCGGACAGGTTAACAAGCTGGTTATTACTACAGACTGGTTTTGGCAGATGACATGCTGCAACATTAGCTGGCCCTGCTAGTTGGCCGGTAGAGCAGCGGTTTAAATGCTGCTAGAGATTGACAGTCATCACGTGAAACTTTTTTGTTCTCACAGGTACAGTACTTGGGAACCAGAGGAAAATATCCTAGACTCACGCCTATTCGTTGCCTTTGAGGAGAGGTATACAATAAATAAATAAAATAAAATAAAACTATTAGGCGGCCGAAAATACAGACGTTTTCACACTTGCGCTTGTATTTTCATGCAGGGAGCGTGAGAGAGAAATATTTGGACCCAAGAAAAGAGGACCTAAGCTCAAGACTTTTCTTCTAAAGGTTAATGTCATTTATTTATTAACAGATAAATAATAATAATCCTGAAATGATCTATATTGTGTATATTATTATTATTGGGTGTGCACTCTTTTTTTTTTTGTCCTCTGTGTAAATGAATAAATTTTATATAAGGGCATAATTTTGAGTTCTGTGCTAATTTTTCAAAAACATGTATTTTTCACAGGCCCAAGCTAAAGAAAAGGCAAAGTCTTATGAATTTAGGAATGAATCATCCAGAGCCATTGCATATCCCAGTCCAGAGCCTGTGGTAACCCCTAGAGCGAGGGAAGGACTACGTGCTGTAGTTCCCACAATTTTCCCTCCCAGCACAGTCAACCGAGGAGAGAGCGTAAGGATTCCACCTCCAGAACCAAGGGAGCAAAGTTCTCCACACTCATCCAGACCCAGCACTGATGCTTTTACCCTCACCCCAAAAAAGAGAGGACGGAAGCCCAAATTACGCTTCACAGATGGCTATACAAGCTCCTTACATCCAGAGCATTCAAAAAGAGCAGCAGATGAAACCATGGCAAGCATTCCTTCCAAAATGGCAAAGTTAGGTTTGGGAGAAGAGGAAGAGAGATGCTCAGAAATAAGTGGGAGAATTAAGATATCTCATAAGCACATGGATGCTACCTATTCACACAAACAAAACAGAGTTGTTCCAAGCAGGAGTACCCAGCATATTTCTCCAGAGTGGAGTTTGCATTCCAGCAGAGGTAGTGCAGACTTACAGGGCCACAGGACTAATCCGCAGACAAGCCACTTTCACCATAAACACCTGAAGCACCATTCAAAACGAAGAATATTTGAACACGGTGATTCCTCCAGCAGACAGCCTTCACTTATTGCCAAAATTCCAGTGTCACGCATATTTGGAGAGCCGGAGGAGGGAGATGCTTGGAAACCCTCCTTCAGCAATGTGGAGAAAGTCATAGTTACCGATGTGACATCGAACTTCCTGACTGTAACAATCAAAGAGAGTAGCACAGATAAAGGCTTCTTTAAAGACAAAAGATGATCATTTACTGCAGCCAGTATGCTCCTTTCATCTCTTCAGAAGTCATTTATTGTCGAAAATATTCTGTGTATTGTATAAAAAAAAAATCTTATTCCCTTTTCTGTCAAGCTGAAATCTGTATTTATTGTGAAATTGCTGCTTTAAGTAATTTGCATGCACTAGACAAGATAAACAAAGCCAGAACTGTGTTCAAATACATACAGGAGTTCTCAGATCATTTGTTGTAAGTATTAATTACAAATTGTTTACCTATAAATATATAAAAGTATCATTTGTCTCCCAGACGAATATTAAAACATTTATGTACAGAATAAGACTTGACATTTTGCACACTAACCGTCATATTTTTTAGTCACATCATTACCTTTTCAATTCTTGTAATTTACATTGATTTTATTTTGTCATTTAATATTGCCAGTTACTTTGTACACTTGTTTCACGGTACAGCGACATTAACAATTTACACGCATAAAGGTGTAAAAAGAAAATCTAATTTTCATCCCAAAATCAAAAGTAAAGTGTAGAATAATGAACACGTTTCTTTTGTTTCTCTTTACTTCAGCTCAAATTCGTATTTATAAATATGTAGTAATGTTAAATTGTATAAACTTAAAGACTTCTAATTATTTTGTAGGGCGATTGTAATTGTGATTATCGATTAATTGTGCGAATTAAAGTTCTTTAATATGACATTAAATAGAGAAGCGCATATCTAATGTCTATAGGCTACGCGAATCCTACAGTCATAATTTTACAATATTATGTATATGTGTTTGTATTAGTCCTGTAAAAAAAAAAAAAAACACGTAAAATGCTTATTTGCCCAGTTAGAGTAGCATTTAATGCAAAACGAGATGTCGTTGTTTAAAGGAAAAACCGGCTACATGTTAAAGTTCCCAAATATTTAACTTCTACAGTGTTATACAATGGTGGTACTTGATTCCATTTTACAGGCTTTTATTTGTTTGTTTATTTATTTGGACTTTACGGTTTCTTTTGTGACACGTAACAAAATGTAATCTTTCAGGTTTATGCAACACATTCATTGTGCTTTCGATCAATCAGTATAGGCCTTCAGATATTGCCGTGTAAAGGTCAAACTTGGCTATGTTTGTGGACCATTTGCGCGTCATCAGTCTTTTAAATTATTTATTTTAGTTTCGAATTTATGTCATAATAGGCCTACAACTAAAATACTACTAAAACCCGAAAGATGAAAGCCACAGTCACAATCAAAATTTAGAGCACAACATTTTTATTTTATTCAAAATGCAATTTCGTAATTCGTTCTTATTCTTCTAACGATTCTAAGATTTTTCATCTAAATAAGACATCTAAAATGCGTCTAGGTGTGTGTCTTCGTGGATTTTGTGTCCTTGGCCTCCTCGGCATTTCTAGGTCTTTTCGTTCTCATTGTAATCCATTTCATGGTGTTTATCAGCTTTGTCGTCGCCGGAATTCCTGTCTTCGCCCTGAAAAAAAAAATCACCTTGAATTGATTTGCCCTCAGATACGTAGGATTTTAGTAAATATAAACCGTTTTCCATGATAAAACCGCATTTACGTTTAATACGCCTTTAAAAGCAGGGCAGAACTAAGACAAAAAGTCAGTACAGAAAGAAAAAAACATCCCATATGATGTAAAGAGTGTTAACAATTATTAATGCAAAGACACATTGCAAATCTAATTACTTTCTTCACCCAATTCTCTTTTATTATAAGGAAAAGTGTGAATGTATACAATTTGCCTAATATGTGAAATCATGATAGTACGCTCAAACATTGCAGTCTTGAGTGAGATACAAAAGCTGAGGGGTATCAGAACCTGTGGATCACAGCAGGCCTGTTACACAGGGTAGCCGTAATTGCGGTCACAGCGAGGGAAGCAATGAGGGTTCATCCAATGCTCCATGCTGGTCTCTCGAGCCCTCTGCTCCAGCCTCTGCATATGCAGCATGTGTTCCTGAAATACACATGAACTCTGAATTCTAGAGTATTGACATGGAGCTGAGTTCATTTATTGATTTGTTATGAATTTAGTATTTAAATCCAGCACAAAGCAACATTGTGAACAGATCTTTGCTATCACAAAGAATTACAGCCAGGCTCCCATGCATGATGTTTTCTTAAGCTTTGTTATTAAGCTTGTAAATAAAAGGAGTCTGTTGTTGG
The DNA here is from genome assembly GCF_012432095.1 of Onychostoma macrolepis. NCBI lineage: Eukaryota > Metazoa > Chordata > Actinopteri > Cypriniformes > Cyprinidae > Onychostoma > Onychostoma macrolepis. The sequence goes on from NC_081160.1 coordinate 13,879,610, forward strand.
CACCCAACCCTCATAGGTTCATCAGGGTGTCCAGGCTTCTGTCTCTTGGTGCGGAGCAGCTGCTTTGCAAAACTCTCCTTAATGATGGGGCTTGCATCTAGGAACATGACATATAGGTGTATCAAGATCACCATTTTCATAGGCCTACTGTAATTTCATGGTAATGAAAACATGATTTATTCTTGTGAATACATTTAACTGATTGATTTGTCTAAATAACTAAGGGGTTGTCTATATGAATAATGTAAAACATGTGATTAAATATGTATATTTATATGTAGTATACAAATGAGATTATCTAAGACTTTAATTTGTGTCATTTAATATTAGCCTACCAATTTCTCCTCCTTTCTTTCTTTTTACTAGCCTACATGCTAATTTTATTTTTTCCATTCTTCCCCAGGCGGCCACTCTTCCTGTGAACCTTTATTCTTTCAGATTTCCTCGAGTCCTTTGGGGGTCTAATTTGTATGAATTTTGGCCTTTCTCTTTTCCTCTTTCTTCATCTCGCTCCCTCTTTTTTTTTCTCTCTTTCACACAGACATGCACGCACACACATACACTTCACTCACTTTCTCTCCTGCCTCCCCATTTCACCCCCTCCCTCCCTTTCCCAGCGCTGTTTCTCTATGGAAGAACACAAAGTGCCCATTCATGAGCGCGTCTCCCCGGGGAGCGCGCCCCTGCGCGCGCGTGACCTGGAGCTCTGACCCGCGAGGGGTATGAAAATGAGCCCGTTACGGTAAGCACCGACGTGGCAGATAAACAGCAGCACAGCGTTTTTCATAGCAGTTTTTACACGTTTCGCTCACGTTAGTCTATAATTAGAAACGATTATTTAATTTACAGGGGGTGGGCGGGGTGGGTGAAATGATCACATAATTTGTAAGACTAGTTCATTCAGCCGTAACATTTTCAGCTGCTAGCCTAAAACAATAGGAATAGAAATATATTGAATAGGATGGGATTGAATAGGAATATATAAAAACGAATAGCTTACAAATAAAATGAAAACATCAAAAAGCAATAAAAAAAATAATAACTACGCATATTTTGAGTTTGCTATAGACATTAGAAATCGTTTAGCAAGTGAGGGGGATAAAAACAATGACAAAGTAGGCTATTAGGCATAAACATAATGAAAATAATCTCACAGAAATATACACTCATTTCTGTCTTTACTAGAACTGCAAGAAGGCCGAAAAGAAAAATAGCCTAGGTAGGCTATTTATTTCAAAAGTCATTATCCAAATATTCCAAAACGCTCTGATTTTACATGAAAATAAGACTCGCTAAAATAAGTAATATGCACACAAACGTCACAACCCACAGTGATAAGAATAATAAAAACACAGTAATGTGCAAATAAAACCCATGGTATAAGATTTCTGCAAGAAAAACATACCAGTGCAGAAGGTCAATAAGACCACGCAAAAAAGGCATACCAACAGCTTCATTTTCATTTCCGTCCGTCCTCAGTTCGAAATAACTGCACTTGAGTGTTAACCCAACTTATGAGGAGGAGAAATACACGACAACGTCATTTAGAAGTTACCCCCACAGCACCCCTGCTAACAGGCCACTGGATAGGCTACAGAAGAAGACGACTCCTGGCTGCACATCTGGATGAGACTGTAGTTACAGACATATTCCACAAGATGTCGCCTTTACTTTAACTTAAACGAGGATGTCTAGGCCTATAACCCTGCAACTCTAAACGCTTTGGCGTGATACCGGGTTGAACCCTGCTACATAATGGTCAAAAGACTGATCTCAGTAACACAACCTGTTTTTGTTGTTGTTTTTATAGTAATTCTATCAAATTTAACTCCACCTTACAGTTTCATTTAATTTTAATTTTTTTTTTTTAACGTTTACAGCATGTGTCCCTCCACAATTAACATTTCTTTTGGTTGCAACGGAGCATTAACTCAACTTTGATGTTACATCTTTTTAGTTGAAAGGGAAGATGATTATAAAAAGGGCCTTTGAGCTTTGCATTGGCTACGGATGCCGTCTGTAACAAACTTTGTTTTTACAATTTTAATGCTGCAAAATTAGCTTATTTTTTGTACTTGTTGACAGGCACAGTGTGTGGTCAAGGGCTTCAATATCAACACTTTCTTTATTATTCACATTTTATTACATCTTACATGCACCTGACTTGTTTACTGGTATAAAGGCTTGTTTATTTTTATTTATTTTTTATTTTTTTACCTTCAGGGCACAGTTTGCATTTGGCTCATAACAAATAGTATTTTCATAGCAGTAGGCATTTTTATATACTCTGAAATTCCTGAGGAACATTGAAATTATATCTTTGCGTTTGGTTTCCTCTAGGTATTAGTTTTGATTCTGAATTTTCCTCTCAGCAGTTTTAGTTTACTGTAAGATGGATCAGCAGGTGAAAATGCTCTTGGTTAGGCAGAATGTTTTTCTTCGAGGGATTTTCAGCTGTGTTGGCTGTCATCTTACTATGTTCCCTGTTTCAACTAGTTTTTGTTCTTGTAAATCTAGCTCTTATATAAAAGTAGCCGTAGATCTGAGAGCTCAAGTGGAAAGTATATTGTATGACTTTACAGTATTGAGAAACTTTCACATTGGCATATCAAACTCAGCGAGTCTCTCAGTTATTTTGTTGTTTGTAGTATTGGTCCTAAATATCACTGTTACCTCTCTGTCTAATGTTATCTGCAAAACATTAGTATTTATGTCTACAAGTGAATCACACACTTTATTTACTGGATGCATATATTTGGTTCATTTCTTGAATTTAGCAGCTTGACTATCAGTGACCGCAGAAAGAAACTTGGGTCATAATATTAGAAGTGCAAACTGTAAGAAGGTGCTCAATCATACAAGCAGTAGAAATGATAATGTTCATTGTTTTTCTAGTATAGCTAGTTGAATGATAATTGTAAGAAACCACAGATTGGGATTAGAGAGCAGCAGTTATAATAAACTCAACTGAAAAAACAAAAAAAAACAAAAAACAAAACAATGGTTAAAACCTGATCGCTGTGGTTTTATGGTTGCCAGAAATCTATTGAAAAAACAAACAAATAAATATAGCGCCAATGTTTCAGGCATTATGGAATAGCATTTTGGTGTCCTTTGTACCTTTGTTATTATAAACATGAATTGACAGTGCACATTTACCCACACAAAACACCGGGCAAAATCAAAGAAATAGACTAATAGATAGTAATATGCATTAGCATACAGCAACATAAAAGGTAACATTAAGACCTCTATAGCAAAAACAATAAGTAATAAAACTTAGTAAATATTTGGGGCATTTGGGGTAAAAAGCACCTCTGCTGTTGGGGCTAAAGGCACAATAGTTAACATGATGATAAATAGGTGGCTGACTTTTACAGTTGTTAACATGACATGGGTGTCCACCTTAGAAATAACCACAATATTTATAATGGAACCATCATCAAAATACCATATTTATTGTTACTACTGTAAAGCTATATTAAATTAGGCCTACTATAGGATCTCCTTCAATGCTTTCAGAATCTTTTTTTCTGTATTTTTAAAATGAACATTTTAACAGTATTAAAAATATATATATTTTATTTATCAAAATAAACAGAAAATAGCACAAACTTTGCTAAAGTGATTAATTTGAATAATAATTCACTTAGTTATTACTCACAACGTACTATTTGATCTCAATTATTTTTGTAAATAGGCTACGTTGTGCTTTTTTACCCCTTGTTTTTACCCCTTGTTTGGAGACATGGAGCCGACTCATACATTTATAAGATTTTTAAGATGTATTCTTTGTAACTCTTTCCTCTGTTTCATTATTATACCTCATTTATTATCTTTTCTTTCTTATGATAGGCTACATGTTTAACTGTCATCCTGTGAAGCATAAAAATCGTGCAAATGTTATGGTTCTCATTCTGTCTCACGTATTGCGCTCCTATTGGTCACTGAACATGATCCGTCATAAGCCTACGTCATCATTTCCGTTTCCGTGTATTGAACTAGATGAATCATGTAAGGTTTTTTATCGCTTTTTGTGTTATTCCAGTGGTTTCAATGCACTTTTAAAATGCGTGGATAACAAAGATGAAGACGGGAACTTTCCCTTGAAAACAAAATGTAGCTAGAACATACACGTGAATGCATTTATCTGCCGTAAGCAAGGAGGTGTTTACGATGGCTGTGCTGTAACATCAGTGTGACTCAGGTTTGGTGCATTGCTTGGCTATGCAATGATGTGCTGCTCGGATGGGGTTAGAAACAGAAGATCGTTGTGGGACGTTAAAACTTCCACACCTTGACTAATGACGATCGCAGGCAACCACTGATTATTTTCATCTGCTCTGACTTGTGCATGACAAAATTCCTGTAAAATTAGAATTGTGGCTATGGAGGAGAGTACTGAAGAGATGAGGGAAGAGTGGACCTTGCTCCTTTGGACCATGGTTGCTGTTCTGGTCCCAGTGATAATCACACTGTGGTGCAGCTTCCAGCGTCCCAAACGCAAAGTTCAGCTGAAAGATCTGTTCCGAAAGAGCAAACATGGCTGGCACTACACAGACCTGTTCAACAAGCCCACCTACTGCTGCGTGTGCTCTCAGCCCATCCTGCAGGGGGCGTTCTGTGACTGCTGCGGCATATGTGCGGATGAGGAGTGCATACAGAGGGCAGATCGCATCCTCTCATGTAAGGAGATCATGACCCAGAGTCAGACAGATGGGAGGTTTTACCATCAGTGGGTCAGGGGAAATGTGCCCCTCGCCAGCTACTGTGCCGAGTGCAAGCAGCAATGCGGGACTCAACCTAAACTCTGCGACAACAGGTATTTAATATAAACATGAACTTTCTTTCTTTTTTTCTTTCTGAATTGATATAACAGGAAAAACACAAATTATCCTCCTGATGCAAAATAGCGTAAATCAGGATCTAAAACGGTCATATATTTTGATATACTAACTTTGTACCACAATTTTGGACAAAAGTGAATAACTGAATAACTCATATTTGAGGAGAATATGAAAGGGAAACAGATAAAAGAAAAAATGATATTCATATTTCATGTTTTAATCAACTTAGGAAAAAAGAACAACTGCACTTTCACATGATCAACTTTACAGGTTTCAAAATTTAATGAACGGTTTTGTGAAAATAAATAAGAATTAATTTATGTATTGAAGAAAGAACAAGGCAAACAAAACAAAACAAGCTTCTAGCATGGGTTTGAACTTTTTAAGTTGAGAAAGAAAATACAAATACCATCTCTAACTATAAACAACAACAACAAAATATTTTGAAAAGAACTGATGCCCACTTTATAGATCCTCCATAGTTTTAACAATATTTACTGAAGTCAACATTTACAAGAAAATGTTAAAGAACAGACAAGTGTTTTTGCATCTTAACTTAAAGCAAAAAGGATAGACACTATTCAATAGCAGCAGAGAGCACACAGCCTAGAACAGAACTTTAAAGCGTCTGTTGAAATCCATTTTTGTTGAGGCTGTGGTACTTTAAAATACATCACTGACTGTTGAACAAACAGAGCAAACCAGAAGCCTGTCCTTTTCTCTTGTGTTTAATCTTTCTAAAGCATGGTTTGATTAAAGAGTCAGTGTCAAAGGTAGCGATAAACTGGTGCCAGATCCGCTTTTGCTGAGGCTCAAACCAAAAGAAGTACTAATTTAAAATTATTTGTGCCCTTTTCTTTATTAAGAATATATTATGTGCAAAATAAGAAATCTTACTATGAGTTTTATTACAGAGGGTTTGCAGTCAGTACAGCTACCAAGCTACCAGTTCCAAGTGCCCTCACTCACATTTTTTGTTTTTATTTTGAAATATATATAGGTGTGTATGGTGTCAGACCACAGTGCATGATGACTGCCTTTCTAGTCTGAATGATGATTTGTGTGATCTTGGAGAGTTCCGTTCTGTTATCATACCTCCGTATTACCTCTATCAAGTCAACAAACTCCGCCGAAGGCACCCTGATGAGTACAGCAAGGTGAGGATCCATCCACAAACACAAACACAGACAACATTTTTTTCTTTTAAGCAGGGCACAGAGGTTATTGGTCCAAAAACAGCTGCTTCTTTTTTTTTAAACCAAGCTGCCAAAGTGACTAGTTTTCTACTTTTTTTTTTTTGTCTTAAAGGAGACGTTCCTGTTTTAAACCAGAGGTACAAAATGCCTGTTTATTTATACTAATTTATTTATATTAATTTTTTTATAATAATCTCTAGTGCTAGTTTAAATGTAGTGTACATTTTTCCAACGTGTACAGCTAGCCAAAATTATGAGACCTTTATGAATATTTTTAGTAGAGAACATTAAGTATGAAACATTAAGTATGTCCCATTTTACATACTTTTACACTATTGTGTAAGTGTAAGTTCCTGGCTGATGTACATGTTCATTGTGATTGTTTTTACGTATATGATATACACTAGTAGTAACCTGTTGAGAATAATTGACAGAACTTTAAAGGAGAAATAATTTTGTGTAGTTTTTCTTTTTCAAATGTAATTTTGGCATTTATAAATGTCGTTTTTATTGTTGACACAAACACATAATAATCAAACCAGAACATTTATAGGTATACAAAATGATTAACCATTAATCAAAATGCAATGTAATTAATGACGGTCAGATGTATTGCTTTGTATATGTAAAAGTGTTTTAGACTGACATCTTTGACTTTTTCAACATCTTGTGTATGAAAAAATGCAACTTGCATCTTGAGTCACTGCATTATTTCCATTCTTTAATGCAGTATTTGTGTTTTTAAATAAAAAAAAAAGTGACAAAGGCTTTTATTTGAAATTAGCAGTATTTATAGATCAAACAAATATATAAATTAAAAGATGCATAAACATTTGAAAAAACACAGCTGTGAATAAATTACAAACAAAAGAGTTTTGAAATGTTGCAAAATGTGCAAAATAGATCAATGCTTGCACAGTCGACTAAATGAATATAATGAAAATAACCTGACCAATTGTTTAATCGTTAATTTTTTATTCTTTTTTTTGCATGCAGCTTGCTGCAGGCTGTGGGAGTGGCTGGACTCCAGTTCTGATCTTGGCAAACACAAGAAGTGGCAACAACATGGGGGAAGTTTTGCTGGGAGAATTTCGTACCCTCCTGAACCCCGTGCAGGTGTCATTTGGCTCTGTGCTTACATTCACATAATCAGCCAGTCTCTCTCTGTTTCCATGCACTCTTGGCTCTTTTTATTTTGTTTGAAAGATAAATCACATTCTTCCTACTATCTAATGGTTAAAACAAGAAGTTCAGTTATTTCATTTTTTTTCTTTCTTTCAGGTGTTTGATCTCTCTGAGCTGCCTCCCTCTAAAGCCCTGCAGCTGTGTACTCTTCTGCCCCCAGGCAGCGTGCGTGTTTTAGTGTGCGGGGGAGATGGCACAGTAGGCTGGGTTCTGGATGCCATTGATACCATGAAGCTGAAGGTGAGAGCTGTAGCTGAATAGTTGAGTGGACTTGAAAGTGTAATACATTATATTAAAGTCAGTTGTTGTGGATGTAAACCAAGCTTTTCCCCCCATCTTGAGTCACTGCATTATTGCCATTCTTTAATGCAGCATTTGTGTTTTTAAATAAAAAAAGTGACAAAGGCTTTTATTTGAAATGACAGAGAGAGACTCATGTACAGTATGTGGCCTAGCTAGTAGGATCTGTAATATCATTGTGATGCTTATATTCACATTTGTGGTGTTATTTCATTAAAATTTGTCATTTGTTGTTTCTTGGGTTATTAAAATATTGTCTGTGTTTGTCTCTCTCTCATTCTGTAAAGGGTCAGGATCAGTTTATCCCTCTTGTGACTATCCTGCCGTTGGGCACAGGCAATGATTTATCAAACTCTTTAGGATTGGGAGCAGGATATGCTGGAGAGATTCCAGTAGAACAGGTGCTCAGGAATGTTCTAGAGGCTGAGGTAGTCAAAATGGACAGGTAAGACCCTGGCTGTGCTGTAAAGTCTTTGAATTATGAGGAATGGCTTTTGTCATTCGATTTATTTTGTATTTCTGCTGTTAATGTGTTAGGTGGAAAGTTCAAGTTGTCTCCAAAGGAAACTATTTTCGTAAGCCAAAGGTCAGTACATACAATATATGATCAACCAGCAGGAAGATGTGCCCCAGAATGCAAATGAAATGATTTGTTTGCTAAGCAAATTTTAACATGACCAATTTATTAGTATAAAATCCTATGAAACAGTATTTGTTAAATCAGTCGTGGCACATTTAATTCATTAAGTTGTTTTCTTGCCAGGTGTTGTCCATGAATAATTATTTCTCAGTGGGTCCTGATGCTCTCATGGCACTGAACTTCCATGCGCACAGAGAGAAAACGCCCTCCTTTTTCTCCAGCCGAATCATCAATAAGGTCTTAGGCGTTTCCTGTCCATCTTTTCATTTTTTATTTCAGGGGATTAAATCGAAAAAGCATCTAACATTGTTCATTGTGGAATAAACCGCATATTTCAATGTAAAAACATTTATATCTGTAAAGCCATCTAATTTCCTTTTACTTGTTTCAAAATAATTTCTTAAGTGTAAAGGCTGTATATAACTGAGAAAATGTCATGACTCTGAAGTTGATTTATACATCCACAATTATAAAAAAAGGACCCTTTTTATATGAAATGTCTATAACTCCTATGTACTAGCTTTTAAATTAATCATTTGATACAATGCACTTATTGTGTACATAAATGTACACCTTTTATTTAAAAAAATTACATCTTTAATTCATTTCGTTAGATGCATCTATACCATACCCCTGCCCCTTAACCCACCCTTAAACCTAACCATACCACACTAAACCTGCCCCTAATCTTAACTGTCTCACCTCAGTAGCAGCTAAAGTGTTTTGCAATAAAACATGAATGCAGTAAGTTCACTGTACCTATAAAAACTTATCTGTCTACTACTAATAGGACTATTAGACAACTTTTCCTGTTTAAACACACTGCTAGGTTCCCCTTTTCATTAAAAACAAGTGTTTTGTAAATTCATGGCTGATAGTGCTGACAATTGTCTTTTCTCACAGGCAGTGTACTTCCTCTATGGTACCAAAGATTGTTTAGTGCAAGAATGTAAAGATCTGGATAAGAGGATTGAGGTAAACATTTCACATTGCTTACTGAGACAAGTGATTCAAGGGCATAGTGTTTTCTAATTGTTTCCTTTGTTGTTGTTGGCGTCATATGATTAGTGTGTTCTCTGGAAGCCTTAGCCTTGACATGAACTTCCTGCTTCATTGCTGTGTTGTCTGTTATGATATAATGATGAAATACTAAAGCCTGGAATACACTACATGACTTTTAAAATCGCAAAACAAATTTTAAAACGCATCCATAGAGGAAAACTGGCCATCATACACTAAACGCCTGAGGATCAATGGATGGAATCGTAGTCTGAAGCTAAACAATCGGAGTCAGTGATCATCAATAATTTTGATGAATGATCAGTGATTTTCAATGAAATCTGTGAACTCAAATCTATGGACTGGCTCTGACTTTCGACAACTAGCATCAACTTGTTTGGACTGTAAATCAGGGGAAAATTGGGGCAATTGTGTAGTGTATTCTAGCCTTAAGAATCTATTGCTGCATCCCAATTCACATACTATCCATCCTAAATAGTATCCCAAAGGTACCCAGATGGTTTACTATTTCTGGTGGAAATTTAAAGTCCAGATCCGTGCACACAGCTAATACTGCCCACAACCCATGGCGTGTTGGATGAGGAATAGATTAGAATTACAAAAGTGAATTAAAAGTGTTAAAAAAACTACAGACATGGCGGATATGTGAGGCCGATGGACATGTAGAGTAAGGTGAAAAAATATTTATTTAATGCTATCCGCGTTATATTCCATCTGCAACAACATTGAGATCTTTTATACAGATACAGTCATTCATTTTTAAATGCAGTATTATGCAGTAGAGCTGAAAGATCATTTCTCTCCAATACCATTGGAAATTAAATTAAACGAAATGTGCGTGGTTAACTGTGAGAAGATGATTGACAGGGCAGTTTAAATGATGACAGGACGCACATAACTAAGCAACAGAGCACTCTGTTAATTAGACATAATTATGATGAAGTAGTATGTCCCAAAGCTTGCCTACTATTGTGTTACACACTCAAAAGTATGTACCTTTTCTTCAAAAAAAAAAAAAGTACATGCTTTTAGGGCATAGTATAAGGAGGCGAATAGGAACACAGCATATCTCTAATCTTCAAGCAACAGCTCTGTATTGTTACTTTTGGTGACTGATTCCTGATGCTTTTGTGAGAACAGGTTTTACAGGTTTTTTAACTTTTTTCTGAACCGTGAGCAGCACCAAATGGAATTGCGAACATGATTACTTTTTTTAAACAGGTTTCCCAAATATTGCCTTGTCTACCATTGTTCATACAAACAATTAGACCATGTTAGACCAAATGCTATGTGACAGAATCTGACATCAGCAGACCCAACAATGTTGAAAGCCCTGCAGTGTTTCAAATTTTTTGTGCATAAACCTGAAATGGGAGGAAGTATTTTAATGCTATGAAGCTTAACACAAAATGCAGTTTTTGAGATTGTCACCTGCATCAATGTGCTGTAACCGCTATACCACAATTCTGACCAAAAGTGTATTTTTAAGCATAAACTATAGAAAAATCCTGTTTCTAATAGATATGAGTTCCTCTTTTTCGCCACACATATGCTGCATTATTATAGTTTTAATGCTCGATAATGCTTAATTGTGCTTCTTTAGCTGGAGCTGGATGGAGAACAAGTGACTTTGCCCAGTCTGGAGGGGATAATAGTGTGCAATATCGGCTACTGGGGCGGTGGCTGTAGACTGTGGGAGGGAATGGGAGATGAACCCTATCCTCCAACACGGTGAGAATCCAAATACCGCTCTACTATATGCTTTATATACTCTACTGTACTATACTCTAATATACAGGCTTGACCTTGTCAAGATTAGGTTCAAATTATATAAAACTTCAGTCCTATAGATCTGGATCAGAGTAGAAGGACCTTTGCAAATATTGCATGTTTAATTAGTATTTTCTTTATGTCCTTTTTCTTTCTTTAGTGTTGATGATGGTTTATTAGAGGTGGTGGGAGTGTATGGCTCATTCCACTGTGCACAGATTCAGGTGAAACTGGCCAATCCTGTGAGGCTGGGACAGGCACATACAGTACGGGTAAGACATACAAATGTTCTTTATTCATACAGCTTAAATGGTGCTTAAGTGTGAGTCATGGTTTAGCTCCATGGCGCTCAAAAACACTACAACGTCTCCACTTTAGGGTGTGTCTATAGTAACTTTGTTTAATCTGCTTTTCAGTACACAGTCAATATAATCATATATATGTCAATTTAATTAACTTGTGAAGTGTAATCACAGCGAAAGTGTCAAAACTACAATATATGTAATAACTACAAAGCATCCAATGTGTAAACAATATGATTTACGCACAAAATCCAGCAGACACTCCAGCACAATCTATATATTTTTAAATTTTCAAGACAGATGCTGCTCATTTGCATAGTTTTGTACACTCTTGGATGCTCAGTGTTTTCACAAGCCAACACGTGAGCTTCCATAGAAATGAATTGAAAATGCCAGACAAACTAAACTAAACTATACTTTAACATGCCTATCCCCTTGCAATGACGTCCCTTCCTTTTGACATGTCTACAGTGTCAGGTCTAGGCAATAAGGTTGTCCAATAGCCAGTCAAGTCTCAATGCTGTCCCTTCAGCAACCTGTCACTCATATGAAGTGACACCAGTAATTAGCAAGCAACAGAAATCTGACTATCCAATGGATTTCTGAAAGACAAATTCAAGTCCCTCCCATTATTTTCTTATTCAAGAAGCACTTTCACTTGGATCACAATTGGGAAAAGACGCTAACTTTAATGCCTGTTTAATGTTCCCTCCTGGTGGAATGACCTGCCCAACTCAATCTGAGCAGCTGAGTCATTAGCCATCTTCAAGAATCGACTAAAAACACATCTATTCCATCTTTATTTGACCCTCTAACTCTAGCACTCTCTATTCTAATTCTATTCTTTAAAAAATCAAAAAAACACGCCCCTTTTAGACTTGCACTCTATTAATTTACTAACTGCTTGTTTTCTTTAAAAAACAAAACTAACAATAGCTTCTCTATTCTTTTTGTATTTGTTTTCTTTTTATTTATTATACAGTCAACAAAAAAAAAGGCCTCTAACACTAGCTTGTTTTATTCTTTTTCGATTCTATCTGTTTTCTTTTTTTTTTATTATATAATAAAAAAACAACAACCTGGCTACGTGTACTGAATTAGGCTAACTGAGACTTATCGCACATGCATATCATTGCTCTTTTGTTGATTTTGATTGCTTCCATTGTCCTCATTTGTAAGGCACTTTGGATAAAAGCGTCTGCTAAATGATTAAATGTAATGTAATGCAATCTAATGCTGTGCAGACCTCTCTGCTGAATAATAGCAATCCACAAATCGGTGTTGGCGATATTAGATGAGAACAAATCTTGGAACTGAATTGAGCTGGATGATGACTCATTTGTCTTCTGTAGAGTTGCTTTATAGCCTTAATTTTTCAAGATTGATGAATTTTGCAACATGTTGTGTTTGCAGCATGTTATTGAACAGGATTGAATCAACATTGAACTGACTTGAGCTGAATAACGACACTGTTGCCTTCTTTAATTTGATAAATTTTACAATATAAACATTCTTATTGAACTGGAACCAACACTAAACTGAATTGAGCTGATTAATGACTATTAATTAAATAACTATTAATTATATCTACTTTAAAGCAGAATTGGATATTTTTCACGTTTGAAGAAGTTTCCATCACTGATTCTGTTATTTTCCTATTTAATACTGCAAAGCTGCTTTGAAATGATATGTATTTCATAATGCACTATATGAATAAAGGTGACTCTTTAGCCTTTGCTTTTTCTTGTGGTAGCTGGTGTTGAAGAGTTCTCGGATGCCAATGCAGGTGGATGGAGAGCCGTGGGCGCAAGGTCCATGCACCATCACCATTACCCATAAGACCCAGGCTCTCATGCTGTACCACAGTGCAGAACACACAGATGATGATGACTCCAGCGCCTCGGAGGCCGAAGAACCCTCAGCCGATCACATTGACACAGCTAGCAACACACAGGAAACTGTGACAGTGTCTTAGTAAGGCTGTAATCATTCTGTCTGTGCTATTTCCACCCCAGAAGGTAGCACAGCATGAAAGGAAGACACCCTGATGTGATAAATGTCTGACGTCATAAATGTAAATGTACATAACGTGCATGTGCTGTTCTAATAATAACATCTGCAGTTATTTCTGGGAGTTTAAGAGCCCCTTTTTCTCTCAAGCACAGCTCCTGCAGTTCCCAAACTGTCCACAAGATGTCTATCTCTGTAGAAACATAGGTTTCTAGATTTGTGTGCATACAGTCCTTTTTTTTTTCTCCCAGGGAGTGTTACCCGGAAGCTCTGAGAAGTGGCTCAGGTTTTAGATAATTAGTCCACAATGGAATCATATTTAGCTGTAAGCAGAGCTCAGGCAATCATAAAAAAGAAAATTCAGTCCAGTGGAGAATGTTACTAACAAAGCTGCTTGGACACAAATGTTTTGCACTGATCTTGAGTGCCATAGGTCTGTGAGAATACAGCTCGCTGCAGAAATCTTGCATTTGAGTTGTATATGTCGATGAAGCTGTGCAATAATTTTGTTTAGGTCTTTGTTTTGTTACTCCTTTTGTGAAACACCTTTGCATCGCTTGAATCTAGAGTAGATTGTGAATGGGCATGCCATTGATATCTTATTATTTTGCAACTATTCCACGTGTGTTATTGGTTTAGTTTATGAAATGGCAGTAAAATGTTTCAGAGCACTGGATTAAGATAACGTTATTTATTTCGTTTTTTGCATACGCTGATTATCAAGCACTTTTATTGTTTTATTCATTGTCTCCACATTTCCATAGAGATTTATGTTTTTTATGCATCCTGCTTAAGTAAATTTGACTTTGCCTAGAATATAACCACCCTAATAGGGTTTCTGAGTATTTTCTTTAGTCCCACTCTTCCAAATCTTTCTGATTTCAGTGCAGTTTTAGCATAAGAACAGTAATGGTCTTGAAAAACTAAGACAGCTTTTGGAGTGGTAGTATGTAATGTCACAAGTTTCATATAATTTTATCTACATCTGTGGCTTTCCTAATGGTAACTCTCCCTGAACTAGCGTCACCTCTCTTTGCAGGAGTTAGGCATATTATCCATTAAAACCTTTTTTGCTGATGTAATGTATTTGAGAAGTTTATAATTTGATTTAGTTAATTTCATGTTCAGAGTGATTTTACAGAAACAATTTTATAGATTGTTAAAGAGAACTGTTATCTAGATGGCAGCCATTTATCATAATTTTGAAGGAGATTTTGATATATATATATTTTTTTTTTTTTTTTTTTGGAAGCTAAAAGGTTTACAAGAGTCTTACCAAAAGTATATAATTTTTTTCTCAAAGACTGAATATTTTCCCTTTAAATGATCTGTATCAGTTGTACATCCAAATGTAGACGGCTGTATTAGTTTGATTTAAAAAGTTTAGAATGCTTCTATACCTTGAGAGAGGATAAAATCAAAATTGTGATGTTTTTTGATTAGTGTCATTAAAACTTACTTTTTCGAATATGTTTGTGTATAAATACTGAAGCAGTAGTTGTGATGAAAACATTTTTTCTTTACAACTGTAATTGCACTTTTTTTTTCTATTTACATATGCTCTAAACGTGTCAAAGGGGTTTTAAACATGACTGTTATTCTCCTTGGGAATACTGATAGTTTATCATTTTAAATGTTTGTGAGTGTTAGATGAAATGGGATTCTCTGTATTGAATACTGAAGGTTAAAATATTTTGCACTGACCTCTGTACGCTAGAAACATGACACGAGGATAACACCCATGGCTTCGACTTGTTTTTCAAACTCGAATGAAGCCTAGTTTTTATTTGACAGTTGCCGCTCCTGGCATTGTTTAATGTGTAACTAGGCTTGTTTGTATACCCAGATAACATTATTACAAGTTGGAGACGATTGAGCCAAACATTTCATTAAGTTAGAACATAAAAGAATTCCTTGGTCAAAAATTTGGTTAATTTTTTTTTTATTGTTCAGCACTGAAAACAATGTGAGCTGCACAAATGAACAATCACCATTACAGGAGCAGGATTAAGTCATCCCATAACAATTTCACAAATGTGATCAATACAATGGAAGATGAGAGAGAAAGAACAATGAATCTAGATGATGTTATATTTATTCTTATATGAGACTTGGTCATGTAATGCCTTTATTGGCATCATTCTGATATTTTATTTTCTGTATATTTTGCTCCCCAACAATGTACAATATTTTCATTTACATTTTTTAAATAATCAGTTACTCTGATGATACTTGATGTATCAACCAAAGTTGTAATATTGCATAAAGCAAACAATAAATGCCTACTAAACTTTTCTTTTCACTGTTAACATTTAACACACTTTTAACACTTGTTGGTTTGACAGAATTGCACATGCTTAAAAATGGACTGGACCCAGCGAGGATACTTTGATCAGGAACCAATACAACTCCATCTGCAGCACACTGCCAATGGACTTTGCCCATGTGATAAAACCAACAAATGTCAAGTGATCATGTGAAGTTAAACACTTCAAACAACTCACAAGTAAAATCTGCAAAAATAACAAAATTCACAGAACAAAGTAAGATTTAATGTGTCAACATTTGCAAACCATATACGTACACTGAAATGTTCCTTTTCTGGATCAACGATGTCAATTGTAGCAATTAAGTCAAATATTTTTGAATAATGACCACTAAACAATTCAACTGACTGTTGTCTTGCCCTGTTTTCAACTTAAGTATTTTCAGCATAGCTGAGCTAGTGTCTCTTGCATCACTCTGCAGTCTTGTTGTTCTTACTTAAATAATTTTAGACTAAATCAATATTTAATTTACTTTTATTTGGTAAGTAGCCATACAATAGGATAAGAGTCATCATTGCAAATGCAATACAAACCCTTCACTTTGTTGAGGTTTATTTTGTAGTGACAGTTGGACTGCATTAGCCTTTAGATATCATCCATCCAACAGTATTTTTTTTTTTTGGTCAACATTAAAAGACATTGCTGAAGATTTATAGATTAAAACTGCTTTATGCATTCTGTACAGTCGCAACACACCTAAATTAGCACATCACACCTAAATTACACGGCTTGATTAAACCCCATAAATGAATATTCGGTCATCTGTTACTCATGCTCCTGTCGTTTCAAACGACTTTTGATCATCTTTGGAACAAAAATGAAGATATTTTTAATATACCGTAATTATTTTTGCCCATCTATTGAAAGTCCTTCAAAGATTTCATGAAGCTTGAACAATCTGGTTGTGTGGACTCACTGAATGGACACGAAGATGACATAATATTAAAAATATCTCAATGTGTGTCCCAAAGATAAACAAAACATCAATTCATTAAAATGAATATCAGTTCAACTTAGATGCTTTCAATTGCTGAGCTTGCACAAAGAGACAGAAGAGCCATTTGAGAAGATCCAGAAAGCGGGATACACAGCCTCAGTGAAAGGAAAGACAAATGTGTGGAAAGGGTAGGCCCGGTCTTGCACAGTATAGAATGTTGCACTTCCCTGATCACAGTCCAGCAAGACGCCCACACGGCTTGGGTTGGGATTCTGCAACACCGTCTCGATGCTGTTGTGCCATGCAGAAAGCTTCACGTTAAACCACTCCACACACCAGGAGTCTGCATTACGCCCCAGACGGCTAGAGGGACCCTTGCGGTCAATTCTTCCGTATGCAAGCCCCAATCCGCAGAAGTTGTTACTGCTCATTTTTATCTCCCAATAATGACGGCCCTGAGAAAAACCCTTGGTGCAGAGCACCTGGGAACAGACAGAAAAGCGAAGGGGAATATCTAGATAATGAGCTGCGTCGTCCGAGACTGTCGCTTTAGTGTTGTTTTCAGACAGCGAGATCCGCTTGTGAGCTGTTCTGACATCAAAATTGAGGATAGTGCCATCTAGACAGAAGAAACAAGCATACAGATGTAAAAGGTGATGAACATGAACAAGTGGATAAAATCTAAACTATGTCAAACTCACATTTAAGAAGGTCACTTCGTTTAGTCCAGTTTAGCCCAGCTGGTGAAATAGCAAGTGAATCTGTAATGAGAGAAAGAGGAAGTAAAAAGCTTTCAGAAATCACTAATGTATTGCCTCCAAAGGGAATGAAAGGTTTGCTCATTTTATTAATACATTAGTATAACAAATCCAACCAATCAGGGGTGTATTTCCTAATAGCACTGTTAGCCAACTTTGGATCTTCTGTCACTACCCACAAAATTCAACAATTTGCCGTTTCAACAAACATTTGCAAACCAGGTTGCAAACTTGGTGGGGTGGAACTATAGCTCTCAACCTGATCATGCTCAAAGGTACAACATACATACATATATACATACATACATACACACACACACAAATATATATATATATCAGTCTATATGTTTTAGTGTGTCAATCAGTGCCATTTTTGAAGAGTACACATGCATTAATTAATACTACTTCGTTGTGTGGGACCTGCACCCCTGCATGATTTTCAATAATTTAAAAATGCCTGGTGTGATATATTTCTTTTCTGTTTCTAGATTAGCAAGATTAGTAATTCTGGAATTACAGTAAATGGTATAGTTTTGGAGCACAGACTCCTTATAGTAAAGATTCAGTTTAGGAGGGCATGATTGAAGAAGACCTTTTTCCACATACTTATGTCAGGTATGTCTACAGTTTTAACTGTGATGTCAAGCAAGTTTTCCATGCTTTTGGAGAACACAGAATTTGCTCCTTTAGAGGGATTCCTAGATCCTGGCAAAGAGGATATACACATAATGTTAGAATAATTTCTAAAAAAAATATTAACTTCATCCACTTTCAGAACAATTTGAGAAAATCTATGTGAAACATAAGAAACTAACACAGGCCCCTCCTTTTTTAATCCAGTCACTAGGTGTGAATATGTTCAACACACATAACAGTAATCAGACAAACAGTAATAATCAGTTGTAAAATAATGAACATATGAAGGGGTAGTCAAAACTTACTGTTTGGCTTCTGGTCTTGGCGCTCTTTGTAATCCTTCTGATCTTTAGCATTCTTGCCTATCAAGAAATAGGAACAATGAGAGGAAGGTGTATATTTTAATTGTTGTTCATGGCTCCAAAATATTATTTAAAAAAAATATATATATAAGCAGTTGACTAACTGGAATTTTTCTGTTTAGTTCCTGAAGCCTTGGGTTTGGGACCACGGCTTGGACTGGGAGATCTCAAATGTGCTGTAGGGTCATACCTCGCAATCGGTGCCTTTTGCATCCCTAAGAAATAATCAAACATAGAATTAATATAACAACAAATAAAACAGCAATATTATGTATTCTTTCATCAATATTACATCAAATTAAAGTCAATTACATATTATTTTAAATACTTTAAATAGCATTTATGCTGGTTAGGGTAAGGTAAGGTTTTTGGCCTGTCCCTCACTATGATTTTTCTTTTTCAGCAGGACTTTGAATTTGCAAAATAAAGTCAAAATTATATAAAAATCACATTTGCATATTCTTCTAAATACAGTTTCATTGTTAAGCAATGTTTTTAGCACAAGTGTACATTTTTATATAAATTAAAAATCATTTTACTGGTGTCCCCTGATTTCATGTCAGCCCTGTTACCTTCATCAAAAAAAACCCTTGTAAAATAACTGTAATGTAAAATAATGTTCTGTTTTTGATGATTTATGAGGCTTGACTGGGGGACATCATGCAATGTCAATACTATTACCATTTTTAAAATGTAAATTTAAACATTTTTTTTTTACATTTAATATAATCAATATCTACAAGTAACATCCTTTCAAAGTGTACAGCATGTGCTTTTGTGAACTTGACTATTAGCTAGAAATTTGCAAATATGTTTGAAATCGTAAAACCCGTTACTGTCAGCCCTGTTACTTTTCAGAGTAACAGGTTTTGCCGTGGGTAACAGGGATGACATAGATTAGGTGTCACCCTGTTTTTAAAGATTGTCTGTGCAATATTCACACATTTTAAAAGTCACCCTGGGTTTATTATTGAGCTAATGCCTATATCATTCAGCGGCATATGAGCATCAGTTACATTTTTAGTTAGTATTGTTGGTATGGTTACTAATACTATTGTTGTTAATGACTGGGATAAGATTTCTTTTTTTCCCCATAACTCACTGTCAATAATGCATACATGTAAATTTAATTACAAACAAGAGCAGCAAGATGACCGCAAACCCTCGCCTCAGTCTCGCAATGTTCAAGAAAGTAAAACCAAATTTCAGCATCAAGATCTTGGTCTGGTTTTAGATGATCACAGAAAGACCAAGAACCTGTGACTATGGCGTCAATCCTGTTATTGTCATTAATTTCATAAATATTTTAAAGATGATATTTGATACAGCCCTCCAATTTTTTTTTATTGTAACTGTAACTATATTTTATTTTGGACCAAGTCCTTTTTTAATATCTCTCTTGTAAAAAAATATATATTTTTCTTAATTGACGTGGTCACCCTCCAAAATTTGAAACAATCCCAGTGAAAAGAAGGACTAAAATACTGCTCATATATGTAAAAACATCACATAGTTCTAATTAAACTATAGTATATAGTAACGCTTGTGTCTGTAACAGGGCTGACAAAAATACCAAAACATGAGGTAGAAAAATAGTTGTAAAATAATAAATTGCATAGCTTAAGATGGCACAAAACAATTCCCTGTCATTTTAAGGTGTCTTCATTTCATGGATATTTAAAAAAAATGTTAAACATTTTATTTTTTAATTTTTCCAATTGGAAAAGGCACCAATTTCATGCAACTACCCTGAAACATTGGGAGAAAAATTATTTTAAAAAGATAGTGATGAATGGATGGGTTTAGGTTATACTGAATCAAGAGGCAACAAAAGCCCATTCAGTTGCATGGGAGTTACTACTTACACATTTCTCTTGGATTTGGCAGGAGGGCGGGAATCTCACTTGGGATTACTGGGAATTGGTTTCCTAGACCTAGAGGATTAGAGAAGTGGTTCAAAACTTCTGGCAGCAGTTTTATTAAGAATAAAGCCCTATGGCTGGGTGATTTTTCAGATTTTATTAATTAATTTGAATTTAATTGATAAAATTGTTTTGCCACAATTTAACTTTTTACAAATCAAGGAACTTTAAATACAATATCACAACTGTAAATAGAAATATTACCAAATGTATTACCAGAAAACAATGATCCAACCGCATGAAGGTGCACGTGATTAACTGCTCACGTGTGATAAACTGAAAGCTGAACATATGTCTAGATGCTATTCACACAGATTGTGCTTTTGCGTTGAAAAAGATATGACAGGGGCAGTGGAATAGGAAAAAAAATGCAAGGAGATGGAAGCTGAACTTCTTATAACTCGAGCACTGTGTTTTTAGAATGCCGTTTCATGCACAACAAGGCGCTACAAGAGATACGAGTGCAATGGTCAAATGCGTCCATCAAGCGCATGTTTATATAGAAAAAACTGAGCAGTGGAATGCAAAAACCTGTAAAAAACCATGTCTGATATTTCATGTTTGCATGAAATAGTCTACTGGTCTTACACTTTTAGTGATTTTGAATTTGAATTGCCTTGAATTGTGAGATTTTTTTAGCATTTCTCTTGTATTATTTCTTAACATACGTTTAAGACAAGCTTGTACAATAAGTGCTTTCATATTTCATGCATCTTTACTGTAAAAAAGATATCTAACAAATGATTCGTTTTACATTTATATCACGTTGACAACATAGGCCGCGATAAGGGAGAACGCATTTTCAAGTTTGAAAAACGCATGGGGAAACATACTGCGCAGTGCACTGCGGTGTTTTATACTGCTAGCCAACCACTGAATCAGCTGTCCTGTCAGTCTAAACAAAGATTATAGCGCGAACGCACTAGAATCTTTGATTTGCTGTTAAGTAAACAGTCATATTAGCAGAAACTTTAAACATAATGGTAGTTGCGGTTCGTGAAGTCAGCTTCGGGTAACCTGTGACAGTCACCACAAGTTTCTCCTCCATCATTGCAGTCTCCGGACGTTCTAAGCTACAGTTAACTTCCATCACCACAACTATCTCCATTCATTCGAATGGAAAATGGAAAAAAAATGCAAATGAAATTGGGCGTTCGGGGCACTCCTACAAAACGCAAGGCACAGCAGGTGGCTAAAACGTGAGGCCCCCAGGGCACATAAACAGCACACAAAACGCTCACTGAGCGGGACCTTAATGTGTGGTACACTTGGAATAGAACTTTCTTTAACTAGATGGTTAGTATAGAGAATGTTACTTGAATCAAGGTAACTTAAATGTAAATAAATAAATAAAAATGAAAAATCGAGAACTGGCCAAATGTTCTGAAGAGGGAAAAAAGAAAAAAAGAAAAAATATGTATATTAGTATTAGTATGTCCCAGATTTCCACACCATTTATTTCAAAACACAATCTCACCTGCGCCAAGAACAGATTTCTCAACCTCTGTAAAAACATATGTATATCAGAACTCTTAGCATGCACTATGACTATGTGTGGTGTTACTGTAAACAAGCATCAAGACATGCTGCAAGCTCTGCACTTACACACCTGGTTTAAGTACAAAGATTCTCTTTTCTAATGGCTGCTCCATTAATTTGGTGATCCACTCCTTCAGTGCAACTGCAGAGGAATGATAAGCTATCACCTCTTTACTTTCCACATTCATACGAGGGTTATGGGGCTCAAAATTTACCACAGCGGGCAAATCCACGGAGGCCTGTGACAGAGATTGGTAAAGTCAAGAATACAACCATAAAATCTATGTATCTTGAATTGATTTTTACTTTTTGTTAGAGATCCTAGACCAGCACTGGGCTTCACACACAATATTTAATCATATATACATCTAGGGCACAAATAACAGTACTAAAAATGAAAAACGTATTTCAACATTTGGTCACATAATCTCTGCATCACCTTTAAGAATGCTAGTGACTGCGACTGGTCCAGCAGAATGTTGATCTCAGATTTGGTCCTACTCATCTTCTCGACGTTCTCATTAAATTTCTTTATCAAGGAGACCAGTTTGCTCTGACCTTTCTCCTGTTCCTTATCGATAGTAAGCATGGCTTCTTTCTCATCTCGGTCAATCATTTCTCTAATCTGCCTGTATTCTGCCTCAAGAATACGTTTGCGGGTTGCAGCTTGGTCCTGGGAAAGCAAAACCAAAGGAAATGAAAGCTCCACACGCTGACATATATGCACATCTTGTCATCTCTTACAGTACCTTCATCTGATTCTGTTAAAGAGTCCAAAAGAAAAATAAACATTTCCGAACCTTTAATTTGATTTGTTGCTCCTTCATCTGTGTGATAACCTGCTGATTCTTGTCAGTTTTGACATCAAGGACGTTGAGCTTGTCAGTCAGGTCAGTCTAAAAAAGTTAAGAATAACAACAATTTTAGGGAATCCCTTCATTGCCGTATGTTTAAAACCACACAATCCTACTAACTGTTTACATATCAAATAATACAAACCCTTAAAACAAACAAGCAAATCTTATAATCATTGGACACTATGCTTATGTTATTTTGCTTAGAGTCAGTTTAAGTCAGTATGTCTAAGATATATATACACATTAGGGGTATAACGGTACGCGTTTCGTGTAGCGAACGGTTCACGGGCAGGTCCAAATGAAAGTGATCATCCCTATCCCCTTGGAGTGGGGACTTTGGAGTGAGCAGGGCACGTGCGTGTCATTATGTAGTCCTTTGGAAAGCACTTGGTGAAAGGAGCTTAATTTCCTCATTATCTTCAGCTGTTCCCTTGACAACGCAGCACGGTGTGCGTCAGCAGATGTCGCTGTTTAAATGGCAATAGTCTTTTTATTGTTGTTAGCATAACGGTTGCAAATAAACATACATTTTATATTTGAAAAAGTTTTTAAAATATGCTATATAATATATCAAAAAATAATATACATAAACTAATAACAGTGTTGTATTCTGTTAAACTGCCTTTGAAGCTGTTCCATAATTGATTAATTTTGCTACATTGACAACAGTTATTGAACTGAACTGTATCAACAATGGACTTCATTGAGCTGAAAATTCTAGAGCTGCTTTAAATAATTAATTTAATATTTGATTAACTTTGCAACATCCTCTGTCATTGAACTAAACTGAATCAACATTGAACTTGTTTACTTTTTTACTCATGATATTATCTACTAACCGAATTTAATTTGTTTTATAATTGGTGGACTGCAGCACTGACAATGTTATTGAACTAAACTGAATCAACACTTCCTAAATTAAGTTGAATAATGACAACTGCCTTCTGTAAAACGAAGCTAATTTGAAACAATCTGTGTTGTATAAAAGAGCTATACAAATAACCGTTTTGGTCAATTCTGATTGTTAGCCCTAGTATTGGTAGGTTTAGGAGTAGGTGTGGGGGAGGGGTTAGGATTAGGGAATCAGGTAGCCAGGGGCGTCATGCACTCATTATTTGTGAGGAGGCACGAGATGTGTTTGTGTGTGTGTGGGGTCGTCATGTGACACACAGCAGCCACAACAGCACTTGTGTTTTATTTATTTTTTCCTTTTTATTCGAAACATTCCCAAACGCATTAACTATGTCATAAAATATCTTGATTCTCACCTTTATAGATTATGTTGATAGTGGGCGATGGTCAAAGTAACCTAATAATGTAATCTATTAACTATGCTTTAAATCCTGTCGGTTTATGGGTGTCATACCATAACATATTTTTAATACGACCAGTGTTGGGCAGTAACTAGTTACTAGTAACTTAGTTACTGTAATAATATTACTTTTGGCAGTAACTAGTAGTGTAACTAATTACTAATAAGATTTCAGTAGTAATATTACAGTTACTTTCCATAAAACTACTTAGTTACTCTTGATGCCTCAACGCGCTGAT
This sequence comes from Onychostoma macrolepis, assembly GCF_012432095.1. Taxonomy (NCBI): domain Eukaryota; kingdom Metazoa; phylum Chordata; class Actinopteri; order Cypriniformes; family Cyprinidae; genus Onychostoma; species Onychostoma macrolepis. The sequence continues at coordinate 13,903,769 of NC_081160.1, forward strand.
TTACAATCCAACAATCAAATAATTCCTAGATTTACTTTCATAATTTTCATGACTCGCACATGCATGTGATGTTCCCAGTGCAGCAGGCATGCTTGGAATATGGAAAAGCTTACATTCAGCAGATAGAAATATTGCATTATATTGATTTTGTCAGGAAAAAAGATGATCTGAACACTGTTGTGTAAGTTGTGGCTGTACTTTACTCTGGCATTACATCCCACCCATATCCCTCTGAGCAGCATGTGGTACATTATACTACTATAATTAAAAATCTTTTTGGAAAATTAAACAGTTTCTTACAAACTTATGTGATTTGATAAAATACATAATGACATATAACCATATATGGGTAACGGAGAAATTACAATTAGCTTTAAGCTACACATGACAATTAATGAGATTAATACAACACTTCTACTTGAATGTCACTATCAATCACTATTGAGTGTTTGTAATAACTTCTGAATTGCTGATTGCTGATTGCAAGTTAAGGCCAATTCACACCGCACAGACAAACGCCAACAAACTCCAACAAACTAGTCTGTTGGAGTTTGTTGAATCAGTGTGTTACCCCTGTTGGCGTTGGTTGGAGTTTGTTTTGACCCGACTGAACATGCTTATAGATATAGGATCATCCATTTTCTCCCCAGTCAGTGCGAGTTGGTCGGTGTCTGTTGGTGCAGTGTGAACATGACCGTTATTTTTCATAAGATTCTAAATCCAACAGCCAACTTGAGCCAACTTGTTTGTTGGAGTTTGTTGGCGTTTGTCTGTGCGGTGTGAATTGGCCTTTAGGCTACTAATCATAACAATTTCATTGTACAGAAAGAGAGCAAAGAACATTTTCACTGACAGTCTAGAGTTCAAGCACTCTCAAAAACTCCCATTAAAATCACTGAAGCTGTTTACACTATAAAATTAATATCTTACAGATTCGTACACACATTTGCACTTTGTTGTTTCTGACCAGAATTTGCCAGAAAGAGGTATTCAGTCAGCAAGCCAGTGAAGAATATATTAGCATTTTAGCTATGACTCATCTGAACACCTCTGATTGGTCATTGCATCCATAAGCTCAACAGCATCGTGTGTGATTGGTTATAATGCGCAGTGCTGTACAAAGGCGTCTGTATCTGGCTCAACGCTAGTGATGGGAAGTTCGGATCATTTTACTGACTCGGACCTTTGAGTCTCGTTCAGCAAAATGAACGAATCTTTTTTCGAGTCATTTCGTTCATTTTAGCAAAATATAATTAAAATGTTACGTGCTACTTCCTTAACACATCTACTACTTATGCAAACGTTGATCACACTACAAACAATACAAACTATAATGCTATAAGAAACAGAAAAGATTAATTCATTGTTTACCTGGGTCTTGATTAGCTCACCTCACCTCTTATCTGACAAGTCTTCGGGTTTGAGTCGTTCGTTCATCACGTGACAGCCTCATACACTAACCAATGCAGTCAGAGCCGGAAAGAGAATTGATTCGTTCACCTCCCGAGTCTTCGGGTTTGAGTCGTTCGTTCTTTTGTCACGTGACCACTTGCCGGATCATTAAAATACTATAAAGTAAAACTGTATTTTTTGTATGTTGGATCATATTTAAGAATTATCATAAAATTATCAAAATATGTGTAATAAGCATTTTCCTAGAAATAAAAATGGTCTGTTCACTTCTGTCACTATGTTTTTGTTACGGTTTCTTGAGGATCTGTGTTATTTTATAAATAAATAAAACCCTGTTATAAATAAAATATTGATTGATTTGTCCTTTCACTGTCTTTGTCTATCAATAAACATATAATATAACTATATAATAAAAAAAAATACAAGCCTAAAATTACAAAGCACTTATAGTTTGTTCATTTTTACTCCAATTTTGACTTTGCTGGTATAATTGTTTTTCCTAGGCAGACTTGACATATTGGTCTACTATTTGTATAAGAAGATTGGTCAAAAAGGACACAATGACATAAAGTGAAAGCAAATAACATTTTGAATATGAATGATTAATGTTAGTTTAAAATATTAAGGTTATGATCTGGCTCTGTGGCTTTAGTATATTTTAATTTTCTTGTATTTTTTATTTAAATTGTTTTAATTCATTTTGGAATAGTTATCCTCTTTGCTAAAGCTTTTTCTGGCACAAAAATAAACAATAAAAAACAATTCAAGAGTGTGTACACAGTGTTAATGTCTAAAGTGTCATATGTTACAAAAGTATAGTCAGTAACACTACAGTATAATCTAAAGGGTTAACTCAAAAGACATAAATACAACAAGGTATTGTATTTTATGAAGATTAGACTCAAAAAAAAAAAATTAAATTAAAACATAACCAACTCTATTATCTTTATTACTACATTCAGTTTTATGGAAAAGAACCATCATGACAGAAATTAAAAGCAATAATTTGAGACCAGAAATGCATCACATAACTGTACGAGTAAATAATAATAATAATAATAATAATAATAATAATGACTATGCACCCGTTTGTAAGGAAGGTTGTAAATTAACTAATTTATCTGCCCAAAGCTGTCACGTCACGTGACAAAAGAACGAACGACTCAAACCCGAAGACTCGGGAGGTGAACGAATCAATTCTCTTTCCGGCTCTGACTGCTTAGGTTAGTGTATGAGGCTGTCACGTGATGAACGAACGACTCAAACCCGAAGACTCGAAACAGGTGAACTAATTCCATTACAGAACCTATAGGATGTTGCGCATGCGCGACTGAACGAATCACTCCCTGAGACGACTCGTTCTTCCCGAGTCACATTAAAGATTCGTTCAAAAAGAACGAATCGTTCAAGAACGACCCGCCATCACTACTCAACGTCAGCCAGCGAACACAGTTGAATTTAGCAGCTGATGATATGATGCGCTGAACGTTCTAATCACGCTGGTGTGATTGTGTCAAATATTTTAAAAAAATTAACCAGCTATTTTTGGTCTTTTGGAAGCTGCATTCAAAATCCACTTGGCTCAAAAATCTGAGGGGGCACGTGCCCCCTCACTTTGAATGGGCATGACGCCTCTGCAGGTAGCGATTTAATAATTTGGGTAACAATTTGGCAGGGGGTCAGAATTGGGCACAACAACTGCGTTCTTGCTCGTTTGATATTATTTGAGTAGATTATGCTACAGTAAAAGCACTTAACAGGATTATCTATCATATTTGTTCACATCTGTTTCTACATTCAGGTTTACAAATAGGTCCTACCTTTTGTTTGAAGCGTCGCTCATCTGCCGTGATAAACTCGCAGCCTTTATGCATGTCCTGCAGACAGGTACTGCAAATGCAACTCTGGTGCTGATTGCAGTAGAACTCCATCAGTTTGCCATGATCCGAACAGAGACGCTCCATCAGATCTGGCAGCGGATCAGACAGTTGATGTGCCCGAAAAATGGCATTCTCCCGGTGAGGCCTGACATGATCCTCACAATAAGACGCCATACACGTCAGACAAGTTTTGACGGCTTTGGCTTCCATGCAGTTATCACATTTGATCTCATCTGGATCTTTCTTTATCACCTCAAAATGTTCCTTGGCGGGTTCAGAGACACCTGCTTTTATTCTATAGGCGTCCAGCACCGCGCTGAGGACGGTGTTCTTCTTTAGTTCAGGTTTGTTGGGAAACGCCATTCGGCAGTGAGGGCAGGACAGAGATGAAATCCTGTCGTTCCAAGTCGCTTCGAGACAGTTGGCGCAGAAACTGTGTCCACAGATTAAACTCACCGGGTTCTCGAATAGACATAAACAGATACTACATGTCAACTCGTCCTCAAGACCCAGTAGAGACATGTTTTCCGCCATTGTGACACGTCCGAGTTAACAGCGATCACTGACAAAACACTCAACTGCTGCTGCGCCCTTAGCGAAAACGAAACTTAACTAGGCGCAGAAACGAAACTTCGACGCTCCACACTACGCGCAGTCATGAATCACCCAATGAACTAGGAGTTGTCAACAGACAAAATATTACACAACTAAATGCGATTGTTTCTTATTTTGAATGTACTGATATCATTAGGCCATATGTAGAAAACGTTTAATTTAAATAAGTACATTCTTTCATGCGACGTTCAAATGTTCTAATACAGTTTATATAAAAATAAATGTAATAATAATATTTTTAAAAGCTGAAAATAACAAAAATTTGTTGCGTTGTGTCTGCGCAGATTTATTTTTATTTATTTATTCATTTTTGTGTAACGTTACAAATATCATACAGTTTCTTCAAATGTACACAAGAAGGCGCTGTTTGCTTATAAATCGTTGTTTGAATATTTGGTTGGTAAAAGCAAGACTGGAAATCTGTGTAGAGTAGAACTTTTTGAAGAATGATTTTAGCATTATCATCATTTTATTTAACTATCGACTCTACGTCAAGGTGTTTATTACAGTTTCCACTCAATTTCACTTGTAAGTCCCTTCAGCAAATAGCATTCATGGAAAAAGACCACTTCTCTGAATCTGTGATGTCATTAGACTTTTGTGAGTCCTGGTGAATTATACTTTAATCTGAAATTTATCTAAATTAAACTGAGAAACAATGCACAGGGTTTTTTTGTTTTTAGTTCTACAATCTGTATTTAGTATTTGACAATTGTAACGGGACTGACGAGACGTGTGGATCCATGTGCGAGCTTTTATTGAGCAGAGACGTGGTCGTACAGGCAGGGTCAAACATTGGCAAACAGGTATAACATGGGCGACACAGAGTAAACAAAGACAAGCGTGGGTCGACGATCGGCGAACAGTATCCAAAGGGGCTTGACACAAGAGGTAATCCAAAACGTGAGCGAGAGTCCAGTCAGGGGAAAACACAATCCGAAAAAAGCAAGACTAGGAAAACTAACAAGGCTCTGTAGGGCAGCGATAATGCAAACAATACTCGGCAGTGAGGCAGAGAAAGTCCAAGGCTTATAAAGAGTGTTCAATGGGTTTCAGCTGTGTAATCAGTGCAATGATCAGGTGAGTGTGTGATTAGTGAGATGGCTAATGGGAAATGCAGTCCATTGTGTTGTGTGGTGTGAAAGTCAATGTGGTGAGTGAGTGACCTCTGGTGGTGAATGAATGGAAGTTCACAGACCAGATTCGTGACAACAATTTATTTTATATGGTATTCATGAATTTCTCTTCTGGTTACAGATAGATATTCACAATATATATTTACAGGTATAGGCCTATTTCATTCATTCATTAGCCTATTTGAATTAATTATGGTCCAACTTTGAACAGAGATGTTTTGTACAAGCACAGTTTTTAGGGGACACTTTCAGAATCTTTGAACACTTTATATTATTATAATACTTATAATACTACTAGCTAACTTATTATTTGACTCATTTGCTGACCAATCCCCTCATGCCTCCATTCCTCTGAATTTCTAATTCTGTCCCCTGATTCCACACACATTCTGAATACACATTATAGAGTATTAAACTTAGAGTGTGAATTTCCATCTACACTTGTCCCTACACTAGCACTGTCTGTTCTATTTCTATTCTATCTACTTGTTTTCTTTTTATTCATTAAAAAACCTTGACCCTGTAACACTATTCTATTTCTGTTGTATACTGGTTTTCTTTTTATTTATTATAAAAAAAACTTGACCCTCTTACCCTCTATTCTATACTTGTTTTCTTTTTATTTATTGTTTAAAAACTTGACCCTCTAACACTACTAGTACTCTCTATTCTATTTCTATTCTATCTACTTTTTATTCATTTTATTTATTATATATATATATATATATATATATATAATTTGCATATACTGTGTTAGACTGTCCAAGACTTGTCACAGCAATTACATATTGTTGCTCTTGTGTTGCTTTGATTGCTATTGTCCTTCTATTGTAAGTTGCTTTAGATCAAAGTGGTTGCTAAATGAAAAATTAGAGAACTATTAACATTTTAATTAAATTATAATTTAAGTACAATTAGATTTGGAATGTTTATGGAGTCTAATTGCCTTTTGATGTATAGGTTAACTAACTTGCTTAGTGACTTCACTGCCCTTATTCTAAATTATCCACAGAGGTCTAATAAAGGTTCTTGAGTGTGTGTGTGTGGTTACAGATAGGCCTGACTCTCAGCCTGACACACTTTCTTGCTGCATGTTTTTGTGCATATTTATGCATATCACATGGATTTATTTTTATTTATTTTTTTATAGTTAATTACTTGTCCTTTAATCTATGATACATTATTTTGTTGTTTGATGAGAATTAAGATCCCATACAGCAGGCCACCTGGAAGAGCATCAAAAATCCATACTGTGAGTTTGCCTCCATGCATCACATTGAGTTCTGACAATTAATCCTAAAAGTGTGACCCCTGACTTTGACATCTTCTGGCATGCTGTATGACATGTTTGGCGCCACGCTTAGCTTTATCTCATGTTGGCAGCTGATACGTCTCAGCAATAATTAATCCAGTGTTAAATGCTAACCTAATTACACATGGAATCAATGACCTTTCTTCCAGCAGGAAATACTTCAGGAAACTGCTAAAGGTTATTATGGGCCACTTGTAATTTTAGCAGTACATTTAGCATAAATTATTTGAAGAACAGAGGACCATAATTTTATGATTTAGAAGGCTTCATATTTTAGGTTGGTCTGTGAAGGACAATTTGGTAACGGATGTTACATGACAGTAATGGTATCATCTGAATCAGTAGGTTCTCCTGTTTAATTTGGAGTACTGTCTGTAACATCCACACATGATTTTTACTTAAGCTAGATAAGACTGATGGACATGGAACATGGATGACCAGTCACGAAGAGCTGACAGTCATGGTAATTGTGAAATTAAAATGTATAAAATTAATTTTCACCATTTAAGGCTCGACAAATGGTAAAAAAGTAGTTTCTCTGGACTTCCTGTTTCAGCTTTGTTTAGTCTTTCACCCAGTAGCAGCAGCACACCAGCCTTTTAGAGTGAAGAAGTTTATAATGTCATTTCTGTCCACAGAGGAACTGCATTATAGGAACTAGAGACAAAGAGAGGAAGAATAAAAATTCTACTTCATGCTTGAACACAAAGTTGATGTTTGGGTTCAGGATGACCCTTAAATGTCATTGAGTTGTGTGAGGGGTGGGTGTGTTTGACATTTGTGATGTGTTGAGTGTCCAGATGCTCACAGCAGGGATAATCTCCACCTCCTGCAGACTGTGGCCATTTGGTTTCACACAGAAACACTCACATTGACACACATGAGCCTTCATTAACACCTTACAGTGCCACTGGTAAACAGATTCCATTTCTTCATTTACTCCTGTAGCGTTACCCTGACTGTGACAGACAAAATCTAGGGAACAGAAGAACCCTCAGTGGTCTTAACCCTGCATACATTATAAAGATATTGTGAAAAAAGTTAGTGTATCAGACTTTACAAATCTAATAGGTACAATTGCCTTGTAGCTTAACTTTATACTTACATTTTACTTATACTTTATGACTTTATACTTGAAGAGTTCAGATGCAAAAGCCTCTAAGTGCAATCTTGAGCATTTTTATCAGGCTCCTATGTTTAGGTTCAGTAATTTTACTCTGTATACGTCCTTTTCTATGCAATTAAAGTGAAATAACTGAACATAAATATAGGAGCTTAATAAAAATGCTCATTTTAGAAGATAATTTCAGATGGCACTCAGAGGCTTTTGCATCTGAGCTCTTCACTTACTGTTAGGTAAATACTTATAAAAAAAAAGTAGACTAATTATGAATAAACAAACAAACAAACAAACAAACAAATAAACACATAAATAATAAAACATGACAACTGCAATATTCTCTATATGGCTGCATTCATATCACTATATTCATCCTTTCCTCCTCATATAGCCAAAAAAACACATTTTGGTAATTTCTTAGTAAATGACTATAAATGGTTTGAAATGTAGTTTATTAACTAACACATGCAAATCACATTTCAATGCCTGAAAAATAATAACAATGTATTCACACACATATTTTTACATGACCAAGATTTAGTGGGACCAAGAGAAAGCTATTTTTTGGTTTGTTCGAAGTCATACCTTCATTATTAACCACTTTATCTTATTTGCATCATGCTATTGCAAAGTGAAGAAAATGGGTTTGATTGCCAAGCTCTTTATAAGCATTAACACACACACACTAGGCATTTCATGTTATCAGTGTTCTCTCTGATTTGCCAGCATAGTGTCTGTTTTCATCATGCCCTGGGCCTGGGTTTACTGCTCAATAAACCTGCACTTTGCTGTGAATCTTGGGCTCATTGCTTTGTTTTTCATGTCAACTTATTGGCAGGAGACACCCTATGCTATTTGTCATTTGAGTGTTATTTATTTATCTGACTCAGAGTGTGACAGTGCCATTCTCCGAATTTCTTCAGGGTTTTATACCACCCTTTCTTTATACAAACTTCTTACATTTACTGTGTTGTTTTCCTCTTTAGCTCTTTCCCCTCCCCACTCGCAGACACACAGACTTTCTTTAATTAGGTTGCAGAGTGCTCTGTGGCGTCATGGTTGAATGAAGGTGCTGTCACATAGACTCAGTTCTGTACTACTGCATACGCACATACACAAACATTTCCATTGAACTCAGCACAGTAATTGATTGTACTGGGACAGCCAGTAGGCTCTTTTTTATTACCATGTGTGTGTAGTGCACGAGTCAGAATTCTCTCTACAATTATTTTCTGTGCTTGCATTTAGTATGAACAGAGACTTGTTCAACAGAAGAAAGAAACTCATACATGTTTGTATCAAGTTGAGGGCGAGTAAATAATGACAAAAATTTTTTGGGTGAACAACAATCCCTTAAATGTTACATTTTACAATCAGGAATGAGGACTTTTTATGCTTTTGACAATGATTGTGTTTTCTCAACAATTACAACAATTACATGTGTTGCACAGGTGAGGTTTTCTTTAGAGAATGTATGTTTGTATGTTCCGTATAGCTGTGATATGTTCTCTGCATTTATTGACTAAAGTGAGACTTCTTCTCTATACCACTACTATCAGTTCCAAAAACCTAGAGAACTGTTGCCCTAGGAAGCATTTTAAGGCATCACAAGCACAGGCTGTGCCCTATAGGAAACCTTACTGTGGTCAAATTTTAACAGCACTATATAAACATTAGTTTTTTTACAAATTCACAGCCATAAGACACAGATATACTGTATATATCTGTTTGTCTATTGCATCTGTTGACAGTTGAATAATAACTTAGTGTGACTGTTATCAAATTATGTCATTCTAGAGGTTACTTCTCATCAAAGCTTGATAAATATGAAATATCCATGAGCAAAAAGAACCATCATTTCTTTCCTTAACATTTTTTTTTTCAAAGCATACTAACCTAGTTCCCTACTTTAGCACATAATAACCTGATCTCCTAATCATTACTGTGACCTAGAAAGATATAAACATTGAAGTTTTTACAAATTCACAACCATCAGAAGGTTTAAGAGACATGTTTAGGAAGTGTTCCACATCTGTGCTTTCCGCTTTTTGCCTGTCCTGACTATCTGCATATCTGATTCCATTTTCTTTCCTGTGACTACATTTACATTTATGCATTTAGCAGATGCTTTTATCCAAAGCGACTTACATTGCTTTCAAGTTACAGTTTTTACATTTTATCAGCTCTTGCTTTGCCTGGGAATCGAACCCATGATCTTGGCGTTGCTAGCGCCATGCTCTACTATTTGAGCTACAGGAAAGCTACAAGCAACTGATTTCTGCAAGCTTTTGCATAATTCTTAAGTCTTCCATGTTATAAAAACTGGAGTGGAAGGCTTATCAATCATCACACACACCATGATGGTCAAGGTGAGGATAAAATTATTTTTGAACAAAGCAGCTTGTATTGAACTATATTTATAGACAATTTACATTAATTGTAATTGAATTTAATATTACTTGGTTTAAGAATGCTGAGAATGCAGAAATACTAGGAACAGTGGAGGTTTTATCTTTTCTTTTGTGTAGACCCCATGTGAAGAATATTCGTTCATGGGGGTAAATCTGCTGGAATTCAAATTGACTTGCTTTTGCAAACTGCAGGGGGTCTGCATGTGCAAGCAGGAGGGAGTCTTCAAAATCAAAAGGTGTAGACCAATCTGATGACCTCTGCAATTTTCCAGTGATGACAGTTTTCTGGCTGGAATATGCTGGAGTGAAGCTGTGTTGTTGGCACAGTCCTGAAAAGTATTTTATATGGTTATTAGATGTTTCTTCATCAATAGATTTCAAGCCTGGCAAATGGATTGGGTTATAAACTTTTATCTTTGGTTTGACTGCCATATTACCAAGGTTTGTGTGAACATGCTTGGTCTTAAATAAACTGTATGTTCATACTTTCTCTGTGTGCATGTTTGCTCATGTCTTTTTTAGCATAAGTATTATTAAGGTATATGAACGACTTCTGATAATCATTGCTGGGGGAAGGACTTTGTTTATATATTCTGTCCCCAGTCGTGTTCATTAGTATGCATGCAAAACCATTGGCCAAACACCTACAATTCTGTAGGCCTATCTGCTATTAAAAACTATTGCCACTGCCTAAATACAATTTGTTTCCATCACATCTTCTGTCTCTATTCTTTTCTTTCATCTATGTTTTTAGAGAGTTCCCTTTTTATCTCTTTTTTAGAGTCTGAATCTTTATAGAATACTGAGACGGTGTTTTAAATACTGTAGCATTGTATGAAGCATAGAGAAGTCTCTTACAGAGAAGCTTTCTGTTTGTCAACACGACAAATCCGTGTGACAACTGACATCTCAAACTTTCTTAGCAATTTACTTGTAAGAAACATACATTTTCAAAAATAAACATAACTCCTTTGTACATTGTAGAAAAAAGGTCAAAGTATCATCAAGTTATATTCACCACAGGCTTTATTTTACTCAGAAACTGAAAAATGCCATTATAAAACCCCATAGAAAATCTTGAAGGAACCAGTGGCAAATTAGTCTTCTGTGTTCTGGCGTCATACACCACTCTATTGTGTGCGATTAATTATAATGCGCAACGCTGTAAAAATATGTGAAAAGAAATATGATGCAACATGAGCGGATCTGAATTTGATGCAATCCACATTTTTCATTTTATTTTCACTTTATTCAGCTGTAATATATTTAATTTAATTGTACAGCATGTGCCATTTTTTCCCCAAGCCCCTATTAATTTTTAAGTGGCGCTCACTGCAGAGCCAAATGACCTAGTCCAGGTCCTGATGGGTGGAGCTTGGCCTAGTTATGTTTAGGGATAGGGTTATGGTTGGGTGTGGTTGGACCTACAAGCTCCACCATTTACATCTAGAGAGGGTGAGCTGGACGTCAAGCTAGACCCTTTGTCTCTGCAGCAAGCGCCTTCTCATTGAATTTCCGACCCGTGGCCAGGGGAAAGCTAAGCCTTATCCAGCCTTACACACACTCTGCCTAGGTAGTCAACTTATTTGAACTTTTATTTCACAGTGGGCTGTAATATATCTCGAGCTCACACATTAACTCCACACTTTGATTAAAAAATGGGAAATGCATTCTAAAGTCATTTGAAGGCTTTTATTCAGTCTGTCCATGTGAATTATACTCTGGACTGCAGAGTCTGAATAGAATCACTGATAGCTTTACAAAGAAAGGGGCACAAACCTTTAACAAATTGCATTTAAACAAATAGCCTGCAGCCATTGGTTGACCTGTGGCCAAACTCTTTCTGAGAGAGCCCATGAGAAAACATTCCTTTCCAGATAATTAGCTTTCATTCACCCCAAAAGAGCCCAATTGCTCTCTCCAATGTCTCTACATCTTTTTTCTTATCAAGAAGCTAAAATATGGTAGATAAAATCAGAGGTCAGAGGGAGAGAAAATGCACACCATCCGTTTTTTTGTTCCTTCAAATACCAGGAGAAACAAGATACTGCTGTCCAAACGAGATACCAGGAAGAATAAGAGCCGTAAACGCACAAGTGTTTTTGTTTTGAACTTCCCTCAAGAGGTTTAGCTAAAAAAGCTGGATGTGGTTTTGTGTCGTTTGGGGTCACTTGTATTAATGTGACGTGAAGTGAGAAACTGGAGAGAGGTGTGGATGAAGAACATTTACCTGAGCTAATGCAAAACAGACAGTGAGAAAACTTGATATGACGAGACATACAGGGAGTGTGAGAATAAAACAAAAATCAACTATATACAGTATGTTTCAGAAAAAGAAGAACTGGGTAGTACTCAGTTGGTCTAGTATGGAGCAGCAGGTGTACGTTATTTCATTAAGCTGGGCTTTGTTTGTGAACAAATGTCTTCAGGGATTATGCTGCTGGGGTCTCATAGTCACAGGGCTTTAGAAGTCACGGGTCATTTGTTAGAATGAACAGGGTGGGAGGTATGCTAACAGGACAGTTCACTGAAATAAATTAGCATTTAATGCTCTTGTCCATCTAATTTGTTTTTCACAATTAGATTTCAGAGCAGACGTAACAGTCATAAGAGTACATTTAACTCTGAGAGATAGTTGCTGATGTAAGTGGGCTTTTTGAGAGAAGACATGTTTCCAAGTCTGCAATAGTGATATACAACCACAAATCCAGTTTCACAATGAATCATATGCGCAAACACACAACTGGTCTTGTAAGGAAGGAAGTGAGATTGTGAGGTTTGGTACTTTTGTGTGTGATGTGTTGCAATTAATATAATTTCCTCCAACTTCCCCTATTGTGACATTTCTGGTGATACAAATCCTTTGAAAGTTTTCTTTTCGTATGTTTAGATTGTTTTTCTTTTTTCAACTAGATTTGAAAATGTTTCACTTGAATTGAATTTTTGCAATGTTTCAAGTCCCTAAGCCTCGCAGCTTCCAAACTAACGCACTTGTTGTTGCCACAGCGACTAGGTGTACCTGCATATATGCAAATACTTTAGACAGGAGCTAGCGTGCAGCTTTTTTAGCTCCACCCACAGGACCTCCCCTGAAGCCGGTTGCCTGACAACAGCCATAGAGATTGAGAAGGGGAGAGTAGGAGTGTCTGGAAACCAGCAACTGCTGTCAGAGCTTCTGTGAGTGTGTAGAGGGTGAGTGTGTGGTCAAACAATCCTGAATCGCGCAGTGTGTTTGCACAAGTTTCAGAAACTGTTAGATTCACTCAAGAAGTAAGCATATGAAAGTAGTCAGCATAAGGATTCTCTCTCTTTTCCTTGGCTGTGGATTACAGTAGTTAAGGACCTTTGAACAGAATCTTACCAGTGGATGAGGCCTCACCTGGATTTGAGTTGGATGACTACAGTGGATAATAGAAGTGGACTGTGAGGAGTGGAAGAGATCATGATCACTCGGCTGTGAGAGACAGGGTAAGAGGAGCTCTTTATATTGTGTTTGACTGAAGGAGGAAAGGATTTAAGGAATATAAGGAATTGATGTCAAGGGTTTCATGTTTGTGTTGCTTACTCGTGGATTACCTTTACTTGTTCCCTTCTCATTTTTGTTACTTCTCACACTCCGTTTCATTTATTTCCCCCCCCAAGTCTCACATTCTTTACTACTACTAATATGCCTAGACTGTCTTTTTTTTAATTGTTGTTCTCTGTCGCACCTGTCTCTCTTTCTCTCTCTCTCTCATTGTTAAACGGTCTGATTGCCCTGCAGTCAGTTGATAATTAGATTAATTGTTAATTGAGGGCAGCTGGCAACTTGTGTGTGCATAAACCTAAAAGTAATTTATAGTAGCAGCAGACATAATCAATATGTAGGTCAAAGTATGTATTGCAGTGGTTTCTGACCTTGACACTTTATTGTCTTTTTTGCAAAACAAAAAATTCCTTTAAAAAGGAATTATTGTATATACTTGATGTATGTGGAAGGTCTCATGAGAGTGATTGGTAGAAGCTAGACTAGAGTATTAGAATATACTGACTGTAATCTCACAATCTGGTCTAACAAATGTAGGTCTTAATGATATAATTGACAATAATCGTGTTCCTGGAACACGTAGAACGCACCACATCAGGTAACTTGACCAGCTTGAGCCATGACGGGTCATTTAAAATGTATTCTTCTAGGTGAGTGTTTTAGATATGATTTGAGGGTCACTGAATATGGATGTCAGTTGCTTAAATATCTGGTCCATAACTGAAACCTTTAAACACATAATTTCCTTAGAATTGTAATCGTCTAGTTTGTCACAAATTAAATATCGCTGTTAAAACTGCTGCTGATAGTAGACTTTGGAGAAAGATCACCATTACACAGATTTTGGTTAACTTTAATATTGGATTTTTTAAATGGTTAACTTCATATTTTAAAGTTAAATTGTTAATGGAAGTATGTGAATGTGTTTGAGACAGTGTGGCAGCCCTGCTGTTCCTATCTATCATTTTGCTGACATTTGTTATATCACCTGTCCCTCACCCTTGCAAACAGTCTTTCTTTTTCTTTCTCTCTGCTGTCTCAGTTAGTTTGAGTCTGCTAAATATAGACACGATGACCAGGGCATACTTGAATTTAACTGCCCACTTGACTTTCCACATACTTAATGTATTGTGTAAAATATTCAAACACCAACCTGCATAAAAAATCTCTGAAAATCTGTCAGAATTGATATATTGACCACTAATCAATTGTCACATTTTTTTATAAGAAAAAATTGGAATTTGATATTTAGAACTCTTACAACATTTATTCAATATGCATGACATTCAGCATCAGACGTGCTTCGAGAAATTGTAGCTTTTTTTTGGCTTTGACAACTGTGCTGTTAGAAGTACTCTTGAAATCCCCTTATGTGTTTTCTGTATCATGATATCTCTCACACAAAACCCCTCGGCTTGAGTTAACACTTTAGTACAGTCCAGGTTTCGATGCACTTTACAAGCTGCACAGCAGAGTCTAAACAAAGACCAGCTGTATGTTTGAAAATAATAAATAAATAAATAATCGGCATAGCAACCAGGCACAATCTACACTGTACATATATACAGATACGTATAGCAGTACACAGAAATAGTATGTTTATAAATATAATTTTTTTTTGCTGATGCATTAAATGTTGCACTGTTTAAATCTGAGAATTATGCATTTGGGAAGTAAACCTGGTCTTGACAGGGAGTTTTTGCTATTGACAAACCATAGTTTGGGCACGTTGTGTTTTTTTTTTTTTTTTTTTTGGATTGCAAAAATTGCAGTGCATCTCAGGATGGTGAGTCATTGGTTCCTGTGCATCAGCTCGGCCCTGACAGATCTTTTAGTTTTTTCCTGGGTGTGTGTGGGAGTGAAACAGTCTCCTCAGCTGAGTGAGAAATATGAATCAGTATAATACATTATACTGTAATCATTGTAAAAATGGAAAATACACTTGTCACTTCTGTTCTAAAACTGTGCTGATTCCAGATTTTGAGTATATAAGAAAATATCATGAGACGGGTCGAGATGAATATGCGGCAATAGACACTAGATTTTACATGGCAGTAAATTCTAACACATGATCTCAGCTTGCCTGTTAACACACCCAGTTGTGCCAATGTGCAAATGCCTCTTGGGAATCCTCTCCCTGTCTCCTAAAATGATTTCACATTTAGCATTTCCCTGAATCAGTGGTCTGAATATTCTCATTAGAATATACTGTGTCTCACTATTTTCCCCTTTTTCTAATGACAATCTCTGATCAGTTTCACTTAAACACTGCAAAAAATGTTTTTCTTACTTAGATTTTGTCTTGTTTCCAGCCAAAATATCTAAAAATTCTTAAATCAAGAAGTATTTTCTAGACAAGTAAATATTGTCTTGTTTTTAGAAAAAACATGTCAAATTTAAGTGAGTTTTTGCTTGATTTAAGAATTTTTAGATATTTTGGCTGGAAACAAGACAAAAAATCTAAGTAAGAAAAGCATTTTTTGTAGTGAACCTATAAAAAAAAAATACAATAACTGTTTATATAAAAAAGACTTTGACTTTCCCCAGTGTAATAGATATTTTAATTATAGTTGAGAAATGACTTATATAAGAATTATCTTAAGATGTAGTGCAGCTAGTTTAGCTGTGACATCATGCTACCTCCCATAGGTTGCTTAGTATTGTCCAAAGAGTTTCTGGGCTTACAGCTTACAAATAAGAGCATTCAATAGAAATCCCTCAGCATAGTAACCGCTCCTCATGTGACAGAAACACCTGAGCCTGCTTTTGGCCTAATAGAACAGTCAGGTTTTGTATAGAGTGCAGATTCTGTTGTGATTCTGAAAAAGGCTTCTTTTATCCCTTTATTTATTTAAAAAAGAACAAAACAAAACAAAAAGTTACTTGTAAATTATGGTTATTATCAGTTTGGTTTGGCATAATCAAAAAGTAATGCATTCAGTTTTTGCTACCAGGATTACATTTTACTCGAGTGAATATTTGTAGGTGAGTTTGGAAATGTAGAATTTCTGTATTGGGACATATCTTAATTCTTTGGATACAAGAAAGCTATTCAACATTTTCGCTGTTTCTGTTCAGGGAAAAGACATGGATTAAGTTACAATGGAACCTGCCATTAAGCAATCCATTATAAAGCTTATTATTGTTTTTATTATTATTTTATATTATAATTTATTGCGCTAAAGCAATTATAAACTAATTCATGAAACAGTAGAAATTTAAAATGTGTATATATGAAAAAATCAAACCATTGGAAACATTTACAATGCCTGTGACAACCTGTCCCCCAACCTGACATTTATGAGAAATCGCCTTGTATTGAGACCCATTCTATCTATCATGTAAAAATCTTCAGGGAAAGATTTTTTGATTTTTTTTAGTAGACGCTTGCTTAAATAAAAAAGCCAGTGTGGTTTTATTGAGTTAACTTAAAAATGACTTCCAGCTACAATAATGCAAACAAATTGTCACATTAGAATTTTACTTTCAAGCATACAGTTCACAAAAAAGTTTAGTCAACTTGAAATGTAAAGGTGTATTAACTAACACCTTCGATAATTGAGTTATCTCATGTCCAATCAATCTATTATAATGGTAAATTTTAAGAGCATTTTTTAACAATGATTTGTGCTATTTAACTCTTATTTGAAAACCTCACAATTCTTGAGATATAGTAACATCTTGATATAGTCTGGAGGTTAATATGTGACAACATCTCCAAGTAGACCCAGTCTCGTGTACACACTTTTGCGTGTGTATCTTTACAGACTAAAAGATTAAGAAAAGTGATATAAATCCAAGGTAAAATCATCCGTTGACTGTGTAAACCAATGAACTTCACCAAGAGTTTGAAGAGTGTATACACTATATGGGTAGAGCTGTTGCACATTTAACTTGCTTTTGATTCAAGTTAGTAAAGAGGCCTGATGAGGATTGCTATGAATTCTCTAGGCAGTGAGCAGTTAAATGGAGCCTATGATGATAAGCTGTTAATAAGATGGAAATGAGAACAGGGCCCGTGGGCTCTTTGGTTCAAGGGCGGACATGAGACGTCACATTCCAGAAAGGGTCTATGTATCTAGTAAGGGTCTAATGTACACTACTGGTTCTGTAGTTGTCTTTAGCTGCACCCATTCTGCCCTGGGGAAGGGTTATGTTTTTTTAATTTCTCCTTCGTGATATTGCATGAGTTTACCTTACTAGCTTCTGTTGTTGCCGTTCATGTAATTACCCGACTAAACCAGTTTGTTGTTTTGGGAGCAGTGTTTCACCCTGTGTGAAACAGAGAATTCTCTAAGAATGATGTAAGAGGTGGAGAGGTTTGTAATTGCTAAGCTTTCTTGTCTTACTTAATCCCAGTATTCTGTTTGAATCCAGTGACAAGTTTTTTTTTTTTCCTTTTCACTTCAGCTGGTTTCGAGTCATTTAATAATTGGTGCACCTCCTGCTTTCTGTCTAAATTAGATCATGCTTGCTAACCGTACATGTTCAAATGGTTAATTTGGCCTCTTTTAGTTTTGCTTACTGTATTCATGAAACAGCTGCCCACAGTGGCCTTGAAGCTGTTTGCTGAAACCCATTAAAATATTATATAGTAGCTGGTGGGTGGTATGTTTGTGACTTCTTAATGCATCTGTCTAAGTGGACTGGAGGAAGACTCGCACGTCTTTGACTAGACAATAAGTCATTGTTACTTCACAGTTTCTCAATACTTCACAT
This sequence comes from Onychostoma macrolepis, assembly GCF_012432095.1. Taxonomy (NCBI): domain Eukaryota; kingdom Metazoa; phylum Chordata; class Actinopteri; order Cypriniformes; family Cyprinidae; genus Onychostoma; species Onychostoma macrolepis. The sequence continues at coordinate 13,921,901 of NC_081160.1, forward strand.
TGTGTTTGTGTTGGAAATAGTTTTAGATATTGTACTCAATGACAGCTGGGAAAATAATGAGATGAGAACATGAAAGATGTGAAACCATTTTCCTCATGTTAGAGTACACATTGTAAATCTATGTCATAACGAACACAATTGTTAATTGTGTACAGTCATGTCAGGTGTCTGAGGTTCATAAAGAACATGTTTTCAGACAGCATGCCTTTTCAGTTTCATGTATGGCATATTGTCTTAGTACGGGATTACATAATGCCTGCAAATGACAAGTGTTTTCAACATCTGAAAAATACACTTTTTTTCTGAATGTTAAAATTATTTTGGAGACCATTATGTAATATTATTTTGAAGGGGCATTGCACTGTGAAATGCTATTGCCTTTTGTGTGTTTCACACATGCATAATAAAGCATTCAGTGTGCGCATGTACAGATCGCTTTCTAGCATTTACAATGGAAGTTGGCATCGTTTATGTAAGAGCTTCCTGCAGGGCTTTGAATGTAATATTTCAAGTTGCAGCGATTTGTGTGCATTTATAATCGGGTGCTCAAACATACAGTAGGTACGCATACTCATACCCTGCTGTTATGAGACAGCCAAAGATCATATTGTGGAGGAGGAGATCCATTCACAAATACAAGGGCACATAATTACCTATTTTGATTGACCTGTTTTGATTTTGTTCTATGACACAACATTTGAGAAAAGTGTGTGTTTGTTTTGTGTGTGAGAAAGAAGGTGGGAGAAAAAATGCTTTTTGTGTTTGTTTGTGTGTGTGTGTTTGTGCATTCTTACTGCTTCTGTGTATGTAAGACCACTCACTGTTCAAGCAGCCTGACCACACACTGGCATTTTGTATCCCTGCCCCCTCATGTTCAGCACAACAGAATACTAAAGAGCTCTTTTTTTCTTTCTCACACACGCACACCCACCTGCTGTGTGCTCAACTTACAAAAGTGACTGTTAGTTGTAGAGCCAGTTTGGTAAACCACAGAAGCAGTGAGTTATTGATTAAAAATTGGGAAGAGATTGCAATTTTGCAGTTCTGTCCATTCTTCTGCAAAGGAGGAACATTGGTGCCTGACCCATTTTAGCCATGTAGCTTTTGTTTTTGTTGTAGGTCTGTCACGTTAAAGATTCCTTCATCATTTCCTTCTGTGTTTTCCACGCTAAGACATATTACAAGCAGTTTACTTCCTTCCTTCTGTTTCTTTCTTCTATTTTCTTTATTCGGTAATCAGTTTCAGGGTGATACAACTTTCCTGATAACACAATGAATAAAAAAGCCTCATTAAAAGAATGACATTGTAGAAAAAAAAACAAACATATAAAGTATCGCATTCCTTTATTTTTTATAAAAATGCTACAAAAAATGTTACAACAACATAAAATTGATTTAGATGAGACCCCTGACTTATTAACCACATGACCGTATCAAGGTCAATATGTTTCTGAAACATAATGATATTTGTAAAAACATTATTTGTGATAACCTTGAATAATACATTTAAAACTTTTTGGAATATAATGATTATGATTTCTAGGGCTGCAACAACGAATCGATTAAATCGATAAAAATCGATTACTAAAAGCGTTGGCAACGAATTTCATAATCGATTCGTTGTGTCGCGCGACGCGGAGACGTTTGATTATTAAAAAAAAAAAAAACTTTAGTTGAGCGGAGCGGAGTGAACACACTCGGTCTCTCTCGCGCACGGATGCTAGCAGAGTTTGGCGCCTCATAAATAAAAACAAAAGTAAAAAAACAAAAAAAAAACGAGCGGAGGTAGAGGAAAGATACATGGCGGAGGCAGAGAAATCCGTGCGACCCAAGTCATCCAAGGTGTGGGAGCAGGGGCGGCGTTTGCGTATGGCAGAGTATGGCAGTTGCCATACCCTAGCCCAGTCAGGTGCTGTGAAAAATTATCCAACTTGAGTCGCTTATAATTCGTTTTATTATTTTAAATCAGAGAGTTTTAAAAATAGTAAACCAATGATAAGCATTAAAATAACTTGTCAGTAAAACTGTAACGCCATTGGATCATCGAGCTCTCAGCGAGACCTCGTAACTTCACCCCGCCTCCGTTCAGATTGACGCGCCGCGCACAGCCTGGAGAAGACGAGATCTCTGCTTTTTCGCAATGCAAGGGTGAATAAATAATTGGTGTTTGAATAGTACAGCGTTTTCTTTACTCAAACACTATGTCAGTAAAGGATAATGTTTTTGTGTGTTTGAAGAGTGGAGAAGAATTAGTTATTTGCTGTCTATATACGTTTTAAATATCCTGTGCATTATGTGCATAAGCGCTTAATTTGAGATTTTGGCCAAGTGTATTAAACAACAAGAAAAACTAAGCGCCCATATAGCTACAATCAAAGTTATATAACCTGTAAAGTTGATGAAAGCATAATGCACTTAATGCACTTATGCACTGCATAACAGCCGTTCTAACGACAGACAAAACACTCCATCTCCGTCATTCTCTGGTCAAAAACATTATTAACTCCATTTGAGCTTGATTTTCATATAATGTTAAGTGCAGGTGTCTGATACAATACCAACGCTAACGACGCAGTGTTGTTAAATTATTTAATTTTTGCACCCCAAAAAGTCTATATATTTGGCAGATGTAAAGCATACATGTGTATGTTTTTTGTATTAGTCCATTTTTATTTTATTTTATTATTATTATAACAGCTCAGGGATGTTCAAGGAGCAACATGTTTGTGCACTTTCTAAAGATTTTAGTTCTGTTTTTGAATAAAGGGTTGGAAATGAATGCTTTTTTTTGTTTTTTTGTTTTTTTAAATCCGATTCATCGATTAATCGAAAAAATAATCGACAGATTAATCGATTATTAAAATAATCGTTAGTTGCAGCCCTAATGATTTCTATTTGATGGTTATACCTTAAATAAATTTAATTTGATGGTTATTACCTAAATAAGTTTTAGTTACATAAACAGTGTAAACATTTTTCAAAACAGTATAAAAACCTGTATGAATACAAAGAATGTTTACATATTTTACATTATTTTTTAAAATATTTTTCTTTTCTTTGTTGTGTCCCTAAATTGTTCAGTCACTAGCTTGTGAGGGACCAGAATATGGCTGTGATTATCATAAATAAATGCAGTCGTCACTCCCAGAGATTTTATCCCTGGCAGACATCCATGCGTTCATATTTTCATAATTGTTTCTATTCTTTTGTAACGCAGGTTAGGTGTTGTGTGACTGTTCTAACAGTTTAATGTCTTTTGCTTTTGACAGTACAGTGAGGACAGGTCGGGCTATTAGTTATCATGTCCATCCAGGAGTGCCCAGAGAGTCCAGTGCTTGAGGATGAGGAGGGTGAGGAAAGCAGAGGGGTGGAGAGAGAGTCGGACAGAGACAGTGCAGTAGACAGCACTCTGTCGTCAGATATATCGGATGGAGGGAGAACTGGAGAAAAAGAGGAAGGGATTGGGCTTTGCCTCCCAGGAGAAAAGTGAGTGCTTTTATCATGTTTTCTTGTGCAAATAAGACTGAATTTATGGATTTGCAAATGAATTGAATAATTATTGCTTTCATTGATATTAAGGGAAAAAACAAAGTCAAAATAAATGCTTTTTTTAATTTCCATTTCCTCTCTCATTCCTCAAGGTGTGGTCAGATGTATAATCGCTCTGAGACTTCTAATCATTCTACACGTTCATCTGCCTCATTAAATGAGGAGCAGTTTGAGGACTATGGAGAAGGAGAGGATGGAGACTACAATCCTAGCAGCCCCTGTCCAGATGATGAGATCCGCATTAATGGATGTTCAGATCTGGGATCTTCTGTTTCCTCTAGGTGTGTCTGTGTGTGTATTCCAAAGGTTTTCATTATTATTACTATTTATTTAATTATTATTATTTTAACCACAACAGTACTGTCTCTCCCTCTGACTGCCCCAAAGCTTGTTTTCAAAGGGATTTTCCTTAAAATGAAAGGATGATTAGTTTAGAAATCCAGATATCTGCCTTCATTACACAAGATTTCTTTCAGCTTGTATATGTTAGTGACTGTATTAGTGGATGGAACTGTCTGACTGTGGGAACTTTTTCACTCACAAGGGATACAGCATTATGGTTCTTTTTAGTGCTGACATACTATCCAAATGGCTGGATTTGCAATGTCAAAAATATTTTTTTATTTTTTAGCACAGAGTAGAAAACCATTTTTGTGCATTTATTTTTTTAAATCAATTTTACTTGTTCTAAACATGTTTACCTGTCCCCCAAAACCCCCAAAAGCACTACCTTCTTCTATATCTTAATTTAATTTAATAGCCATTATATGTCAGGTAGATGTTGATTTGTAGTATATATCAAATTAAACAAGGTCATCTGCTTCATATGATACATGTTCTGTCATCTAATTTGCATATCTGGTTGTAAATCATATTATATTCCAGAAGTAAAATGTTTTTTTTGTTTTTTTTTAGTCATATAAATGCTTTATATTTGTACACAATCTATTACCGCCTCAATCTACTTAGCTCAAATAACTGAGACATGTTTGAATAGGTAAGACGCTTCTGTTGGGGAGATTTTTATCAGACTTGGCTTACTAGAGATTCTCACTTTTTATTTTTGGCTTCCTTCGTTTTCACTATTGTATAGTATTTTTTTCTACATTCTGCTTAGACTGAATGTTTTCAGAATGCACAGCACATTTGGTGTGCAATAAATGTGTTTGACCTTGTCTCCCTCTCACTGTTTCCTCCAGTGCTGGTCAGACTCCTCGGAAGATGCGCCTTGCTGGTGACCGGATGGATGTGTTTTGCTCTCAGTGTTGTAAGAGGGTCAGTCTGCTCAATGACCTGGAGAACAGGCTGAAAAACCTCAAAACCAACAGGTACTGCAGTTTACATCTGTTATCTGAAAGATAAAGTTATAAAATACTTTTTCACCCAGATGGGTTCATCATACACCTTCAGGAAGACTTGTTAGAGTTCAACCTTTGAAATAAGAGTTAAGTGAATACTGACTTGTCTAGTTTTTTCTTCAGTAATGTAAAAGGAGTGACCCCTCACATCTGGGAAATAAACTTTTAGTGGCTTGGAAACCACGTTAGAGGCGCTTTGAGAGGATTAGTGTTTATCAGTTCTACATTGTCTTCCTGTGGGCTACAATAGACAAGATTAAAGCAACAGTGTAATAGAGGCAGAGTGTTCCTCAAGGAGTTAATGTGAGTACATGAGAACACAGCTGAGGTGGAGGAGCTTTGATATCTTGGTGCAGTCTCTCTGCACTGCTAATGATTCACTTCCTTTTCCATACATCATTCAGCCCACCACTTTAGAGCCCATTAAAGCTTTATTAGGCATTGGGAAGTGAGCTACACACACAATCACACATCTGACTCTGCGCATTGTATTTTGCCATCTCTCTTTGTCTCTGTATCATTCTCACTCACATCCACATGAAACAACACATGAACAACAAGCAAACCCTTCTGAGGCTTTGGATACTTTGGATACTGTTCTTGTCTTTTCTTCATCCTTGCCAATTTCCAGTGAGTTTGCTTTAACAATTTTTTTTTTTCTTTTGAGAGGGCTTGTAATTAGATTCTCATTTCTTAGCCTCTCAAAACAGAGGATGAAATAGGAACTGACCGAGGGATTTTGGTGAAGAGAGTGTCATACTATAGAGGGGAAAGAAAGAAAAAATGACAGGATGGGCTTTGGGACAGAGAGGAGGAATGAAAGCTAAATGCCCTGTCAGCAGGCTGCTTCAAGAAATGCATTAGTTCACACCTCATTCTGTCACTGCTAGAAAAGCTATGTCTGCAATAACTCTGTGTGTGAGAGAGAGGAGAGAGTTTTGTGTATGAAACTTTACTATGTGCTTTCCCATAGAAATGATTAATATTTGAATTTTGAGTGGATGGTGAAGACTTGAGCAGTCTTATAGAAAAGAAACCATTAACATTCACGCTTTCTGCTCTTGTTGTGTTGATCTCTTCTCTTCTCCACTGCAACTTTTACTCAAGTAGCAGTTGTATATTTGAGCTATGTAACAAACTCAAAGACCTTTTGTGAGCTTTGTTAAGGTTGGAGGTATGTGAACTGACGTTCGTGTCAGTGCCAACGCTATATGCAAATATATTGTGAGTGAGTCTGTGTTAAGTGCAAATAATGAAATGCCCAAAAATAGAATTAAGCCTCTGGAACTTTCCACTAAAGTAGGTACAATTTGGTGTCCCATTAGTTTTTTAAAATCATCAGACACACAAATCTCAATGTTTTGTTTAGAGAATTATTATCTAACATATAATTAACTAGCATGTCTATATCACCTCTGTGATTAGGTGGTTTTGATCTAATCCACATCAGAGCACTTGAACATCTTGACTAAAATCATATAATATTTTGAACTGCTATTGAACTGTTTTTTTTTTTAAATTATTTTTCTTAACAAATTTTCAGCAAGATGTAATGCTTAATCAATAACAATTTTCGGTAACACTTTCTTTTAAGGTGTCCTTACATGTACTTACTATTATAGTAACACTTAATTATGCATAATTATATGCAAGTAACCATAAGCCAAATCCTAACCATAGAGTAAGTACATGTGGTTACTTTTATTCAATACTTTTATTTAATATTACTCAGTACTTAAATGTATAATTACACTGTAACAAGGACACCTTAAAATTAAAGTGTATCCCAATTCTCTTCATTTTTATACAAGTGTAGCATCCGATGCATTTATCAAACTCAACCATTCAATTTTGTTATACAAGTTATTATAAAAACATGGGAAATATAAGTTCAACAATAACTACAAACCATGCAAACCAACCCTCATATATACAGTAAATATACAATATATGTTTTACTGAACAATTGTTGAAAAAGAAATACATTTTCACAAATATCAAACTGAGGGATTTACACCTGCTAATATATATTGAAGTTCTAATTAGTTCTCCTTTGTTTGTTTTCCAGCCCAAACAGAAAAATCTCCAGCACTGCATTTGGAAGGTAGGTCATTCAATATCGCTATGCTCTGTGTTTGTTTGTGTAGTCTATGCTGCTGTTAATCATTACTGTGTTTGTTTCCAACTCCCTCACTGCTTTGACTGTGAGCCCCTCCTGTGGTTAAATAAATGTTATATGAAGTTGTGATATCAATATTAAGCCAGCAATATTAAACACAGTGTGAAGACAGCTTGGGAAAGGAATGTCAGTTCTATTCTAATTGAGATGGTTTTGTGAAAGCTTATTATCTTATTAAAGCTTATTAAGCTAATAAGTCAACTGAAGATTTACAATAGAATAGAAGCACATAGCAGTGGAAATTTGCTAAATATGTGCTCTAGACCAGTATTTGCTTATGTACCCCAACAGCCCCTCAGTAAGGTCACATCAAATCAGAAATGTGTTCTTCATATCAGCATACATTTAAATATGGTGTGAAGTCTGTCGATTGCGATTGAGAACACCATTTCCTTTTTATGGTTGTAAAATGAAATATGTAACCATATATGTGTCTCTCATGAGTCTAAATCTGCTTGAAAATGATTCATTATTAATATTATAGATATTAAATTTAGATTTTCATTGAGGTTCCAGACTTAGAATGTTATGGTTTGTGGTATAGTTGGGGTTATGTTGAATTATGTTTTATTATTGAAGATTCACGTTGACTTAAGTGATTGCACCCATGCTGATACAATTTGAGAAATAAGCAATCTGTGTTTATTTTACTGAATTTACTACACCAGTTGTATCTGCTGAATGATTTTCGATAGAGAGAGCTTAGCATTGTTGTGAAGAAGAGAGTGTGTCCTATATTTATAATATACACTGTGCTGGAACTATCTTCTGCATACAAATACAAAACGTACACACTTTGTTTAAAAATCTTTTGAGAAACCCCTAGGGTATGGATACCCCTGGTTGGGAATCACTGCTCTAGACAGTTCCCTTTGTGTTTAATTGCAAGAATCTGATCAAATGTTGCGTGGGAGTGTAAACGCTGGGTGACAAAAATTGTGTGGGTGAATGGCAGTTTTTTTTTTTTGGCCCTTTGGCAACCGGTCTCCTCCTCTAAATCACAGTGACAAGATGAAAGTGGCCTGCCACAGCTGACCTGAGTGTAAGAGAGAGGAATAAAGCAGAGTCACAGAGAGAGACCGATGTGTGTAATTTATATAATGGATTCTCTTGTGCGAAGTCATTGCTGTATTGAGAATGACACACAGCAATAAAACAAAGCGACAGAGTTATGTGAATGTGTATTTGTGCACACGCAAGATTACGGCTCTCAGAGGCTAATGCAAGTGGGACAAGAGAATAGTGTGCGTGCCTGCGCATGCGCTTGTGTCTTTTAGACGAGTGCTGTTTGGTTCTGTGTGGGTGTGTCGACTGGATCGGACACTGCACCAGCTCTCGCAATGCCTGTATTGGTCAGTCCCTTCTCTCCCTCGTCACTGCAGTGCTCCTAAAGATGCTCAGGCATGGAATATGGATTCATAGAATGGATGAGTGGTCTGCTGCTGTGATGCAGCATGGGTAATGTAGTTTGCAAGTATTGATGCTGCAGTGTAGTCCAATCCATCCATAGGTCTGAGCAGAGAGGTAAGTGGGACGTTACTCTTGCAAAATATAGCTGTCAGCATGGGATCTGAATGCTGAGGATGCACAAAATGAACTGGTGTGGCGTGGGATGAAACAATTGTGATGAATTATAGTATTTTATGATTAAATTATCTTGTTTATGTGTGTATTTTGGGCTCAACAGGCAGCTGCTCCACAACAGTAACCTCAGCAGTAGTAACGGCAGCACAGAGGATTTGTTCCATGACAGCATTGACTCCTGTGAAATAGACATTACTGAGAAGGTAAAATCCCCTCACAGTACACTCACTTCCTTCCTGAAGACTGCATCACCAATGCAGTCTATCTTTGGAGTGTCTTATTAAACACACACTTAGTCCTGACCTGCGCTCAGGAAATCACATCCGTAGGTGTAAGCTTCTTAATGCAGGGGGTCAAATGGGTCCAGATGATGCTGCTGACTTAAATTGGATTTTGTCTGTGTCTGGGTGTGCACTGTTATGTCCTAAGGGTTGATTTTAATTAAACTAACTGTCTTGGAAACTTTTCTACCTCTTCATTGCCTTTATGTATAGATTTTAGTGTTTTCCAGACACAGACTTTCAATCTTAAAATATGACTTTTTTAAAAATTGTTATACATGTATATGTGACCCTGGACCACAAAACCAGTCATAAGTGTCAATTTTTCGAAATTGATATTTCTACATTACTGATCAAAAATTAAGTTTTGATACATTTACAGTAGGAAATTCACTAAATATCTTCATGGAACATGATCTTTACTTGATATCCTAATGATTTTTGGCATAAAAGAAAATGTATAATTTTGACCCATACAATGTATTTTTGGCTATTGCTACAAATATACCCCAGCGACTTAAGACTGGTTTTGTGGTCCAGGGTCATATATATATATATATATATATATATATATATATATATATATATATATATATATATATATATATATATATATATATATAGATATATATAGATATATATAGATATATATAGATATAGATATATATATATATATATATAGATATATAGATATATAGATATATATATATATATATATATATATATATATAGATATATATATAGATATATATAGATATAGATATAAATAATATAAAATACGTGCACACACACACACTGTATGTATAATTTTGCCTTAAAAAAAGGAGTCAACTAACACCACAAATATTACATTGAAATGTAATTTCACCACAAAATACAATGCAATACACAAACATAAGTACATAATTCAAGATACTTGAGTGGTGGAAAAAATGGATTATGATGTTTCATAAAAATTACAGAATTCAGCTGCAATACATGTCCACTGTTGGACCTTGTTAGCACACACATTAAGTAAACTAGTTAGTGTCTAAACGTCCTCAGAGCCAAAAGTGCTTATAGTTTAAAAAAAAAAAAAAGAAAACATTGTTTTTTTTAAAGTTGAAACAGGATCACTATAGGTTTGTACACACAAACGCTTTTCAAGCTCTTAACCTGTACTGTTGTTGCAAAGCTTTTTTTTTCTCTTTGGAATGTGCAGATCAGGGGTTATGTTTCAGTGCTGACAGTCATTCAGACTAAACTGGTTCAGAAATGACTACTAATTCAGAGCTGTTCTTCGAGTGATAGTAAGATTTGCATATATTCTAACTTTGTTACAGGTGAGGTACTTGGACAAAAAAGTGACAGAGCTGGAAAATGAGATTCTGATGAACGGGGATGTGAAGTCGAAGCTGAAACAGGAAAACATACAGTTGGTTCACAGGTAAATTGATACTCAAAGTCCACCCACCCACTCTTCAGACAAAGTTCATTTCATTGGAACTATGTTATATGCATATGTATTTGCATACTTGTCTCTTTAAACAGCAGATTCTTTCCACTAGCAAACCTTCCATGAAAATAGTCCTAACAAAAGTTTTGCATTTGCTAAATGCTAAAAGGTCAAAGTGGGCCTCAGCAGGACTGACAAATATGCATGATGATGATGATGATGATGAAGAAGACTGTGCTTCAACAGGATTCACGAATTGGAGGAGCAGCTAAAAGACCAGGAGACCAGAGCGGAGAGCATGATGGAAGAGGAGCTCAGGAGACACAGAGAGGCCTACAGCCGACTGGAGAAAGACAAAAACACACAGATAGAGCTGCTCACAAATAGGTTGGCTCATCTCAAAACCAGAACTGCAATTCCAGTAAAATTATCTAAACATTTTTAATAAATCTAACTAAACACGGTTAAAACAAGAACAATGCTTTGCCTGTGGTTTAAGAAACAACAAAACAACTGTGGTTTTGAAAGCAAATTTGATTTAGAATTAAAGTTGTATATCTTCAATGTTTAGATTTTTTTTTTTTATTATTGGAAAACAGGGCAAAAATATTAATAATACTATTGTTTTGTCATGCAGTATAATGCTTTTAATTTCATTTTAAGGTGAAAAAAAGCAGTCTCAGATTGTTACACAGAAGAGTGACAGTTGAGCCACTGAAGGCCCTGATATTTCATCCAGAAATCTTCATCTAGAATTTTTCATTCTCAGGGCGGAAGGTGGAGGCTTATTACAAGAGTATGATGGATGGCTTGTTTTTATTTAATTTTTCCCACTGGCAGAGTACACCAGCTAGAGGAGGAAAATGGAGAGATGGCAATAAGCATGAACAGACTGAAATCCCAGACAGAGAAACTGGATGAGGTAAGATATTTTTATTATACAGTAACTGGCTTTTTTTTTTTTTTTAGGAGAAAATGGAGGAAATTTACCATTTTGATTTAAGGTGAAGGAGATGCGAACGAGGATGTGCAAATGCTTGTAATGGCACTGTTTGTTTAAATGTTTAAAACAAAATTAATTCCTCACGCCTGTTAATATTGCAAAGCTATCTCTGGGAGTTCTCACTCTTTCAAAATGATGAAAGCTACATGCATCTTATTTTCAGAGGAGGAATATTAAAAAAATATTCTGTACAATTCTATAATTCACATTTTATTATTCTAAAAAAAAAAATGCATGTTGGCTTGAGATTGCAGAAAGGGTTTGAAACTGAAAAAAAAGAACAACATGAACATATGATTATGAAAGTAGTAAAGTATTTAAAAATAGTTTTCTAAATGTCCCCAGAACCAGAAGTGCTCATAGGTAATTATTAAATAAATAAATGAACAAAACAAACAAACCAAAGCTTTGATGGTATCTGTTTTAATAAAATATTATTACATCAAACTTATTTTTAAATATTGGGTCACAAAAAATGACCCAATAGTGATTGTACAGATAAATAAGTGACCTGTAATTGACCTAATTGACTGTATGCATAAATTTTTTGTTTGTTTGTGTATGTAAAGGAGAGACAGCGGATGACGGATAAGCTGGAGGATACAAGCTTGCGGTTGAAGGATGAGATGGATCTGTACAAGAAGATGATGGACAAGCTACGGCAGAACAGAAATGAGTTTCAGAGGGAAAGGGATACCATGCAGGAGGTAAGGCCGTGTGCTAAAGTTTCCAGTGGGTAAAAATGTACAGTAAATTTCAGAAAGGGCAGCGAAACAGTAAAATTATTCAGCAAACTGTCAAAAGCTAAGGTTTTCTACTTGTGTGTCAACTGTTTTAAGATGGTCACCCAAAAATATTTAGAGATAGAAAAGAGTGGCAGAGCCTTGGGCAACTTTAGTTGATCTCAGGCTTAAATGGATTGTGTACTTAAAAACCACATACAAGTCAAACACTGAGAGGAAGTTACTCAAGCATAGAGAAGACTAAGAAGCATATTCTATTCACTAGTATATTGAAATTAATTTATTCATTTAGTCCAGAGCTACCTTTGTTTTATTCTGCCTAAAGGCTATACAGCACTCGTGTACTTGACTGGCAAATATAAAATAGTAATGTTGTCAGTTCAGTAGCTTAGTGATTTTTCTGTTTCGTTTATGTTCAGCTAATTGAGGACCTTCGGCGAGAACTGGAGCACCTCCAAATATACAAGCTGGAGGCAGAAAGAATGGGGCGTGGCCGCAGATCTTCCATTAGCCTATCAGAATACAGCACTCGAACACGTGAGAGTGAGTTGGAACAGGAGGTCAAGAGACTAAAACAGGTGAGAGAGATGGAAAACTGGCAACTTGATCTTTTAGCAGGTGTATTTCCTATGGCGTAGGCTACGGTAGTTCCTGTTGAGAAACAGAATGAGTGCTAATTATTTTCCATTTTCACACAAAACTATGCATATATTTAAAAAAAAAAACATTTCTTTCTTTCTTTCTTTATAAATGTTACTTTTCAACCTCTTGGAGCTGGATGTGATATAATAACTGGAACAGTGGTTCCTCCAGGAAAGGCTGTAAACGTAATTCAGACACAGTCTCCACTTTTTGTTTTAAAAAGCAAAGAGAACACCATAAAACAGTGAAACCAAAATAAACATTTTTTTTTAATCACCTGTCTCTTATTTAATCTTGTTTACTCTGTGTATATGCAGAGGAGCATTTCCAAGGACATGCCCTTTGACCTCCAGCAGCTTGTGTCTGCTCGGGCACGACTCTGTCCGAGTCTGATGGTAAACTGTAATTCCTGTGCAGACTTAATATCATTTAATTAACCACTAATGTGTTCATTCACAAGGAGTCTATTTTCAGATTATCTGCCAGGCTGACATGCCTTCTCACTTAACATCTAATATAGACACACTTTTTTGTAGATTGTAGATTTTGTAGTTTCATGTTCCTGTGAAAAGAAGGGGATAACTACAAAATACCATTGAAGTGCTATTACGCTAAATATCATCAATATCACCTCTTGCCCACAGCGGAGTTACAGCCATGTTTCTCAAAGCTTTCTGTTTTCATACTACTCTAATTTTCCATTTCCTTCACTCCACTGTTGCTTCAGCCTTAAAAAAACACTCACCCATGCAAAACTCCATTCACATACTTCATACCTGGTGTTATTATACTATGAGCGCACTTGGACACTGCTTGAACAATCAAATTAGAGGCCTGGAACTAATTGTGGAATAAAGTAATATAGCGTTTCGTCTTGTGTATGTCTGTTATAAGAAGATCTAATAATTTTTTTTCTAATCTAGAGTCATTGCATAATCATCTCAAACCAGATTACCATCATTTACTGCTTTCTTTTGCCAGCAGAAGCTGGCTAACCAGCTCTCTTGTTTCAGTTAATAAGGCCACAATAAGGAAAAGGAAAAGCAGGATAACTTCTGGATCATCTTTTAGGGGTAACTCCTCCCTCTTTCCTTTCACAGGAGAACCAGAAACTGAGGGAACAGAATGAAGATCTAAATGGTCAGCTTCTCAGTCTGAGCCTCCATGAGGCCAAAAACCTGTTTGCCACACAGACAAAAGCGCAGTCTCTGGCCATGGAGATTGATCATGCCTCCCGCGATCAGGTAAGAGAAGTAGAGGACTTTGTTCTGAATATTTTAAACAAAGAGTACATGACTATGATGTACTGATAAAACTGGATAATACTAGTGGAAGTCTGTAAATAAAAACACCTTTTAATGTGTACCAGTAAGCAATAGAACAGTATGAAGCATGTTTTATTTTATTTATTTTTTCTGGAAAGTTCTCTGAAAAGGGCCTCTGGTGCCATATACAATATAAACAAAATAAATTAATTTTGTGAGGTACTTAAAGGAATAGTTCACCCAAAAATGAAAGTTGCGTGATTTACTCACCTTCATACCATTCCAGTGGAGGAGAAAAAAAAACAAATAAAAACCAAACCCTACTAATGTTCTGAGGAAAGGAGAAATAAAATACAATATGTTCTGAAATGTTCATTAGCATTACTGGGACAAAAGTTTTCTGAAACAGCCAATGGACCCTTTTCACAAGACTGTGATGACGTGTTTAACGGTCATCAGCATCATAAATCCTCTAAAGTTTTTCATATTTGTATTTTTTTATAAATGTATGTACATTTATAACACTATTCTTTGTATTGTATTACCTTGCATCAAATTACAAAAAAACTAGTTTACGCTAATGCGAGAGTGTTTCTAATGCAGCGTCTATGGGATGGATGGTAAATTTGACATCGTTCTCTCTTCTGACTGCCGTTATCAGTCTCTGTTTTTTTCCCTTTTATTGAAAGTCATGAAAACACTATCGTGGATTTTTTCTATTGCTATTTGAGCAAATGGGAGTGCAAAAAATATATTTGTGATACCCTCCCATTCACCGCTCTTCAAGTTAACCCAATTATGACGACTTCCGCTGCTGAGAAACCCGGAAATGTGAAAAAGGTCCATAGCTTTGTGTGAGGAACAGGCCAAAATTAAAGTTTTATGTGTGTGTTAATCTTGACCTCCTCAGTAGTTCTCAAATCTCATTCAAAATGTAAAATTTTTGGCAAACTTTACGTTTCTTTTTTTAATTTATTTTATTTTGGAGACCTGTCCAATTAACCATTCCTATACCATTCTAAACTTGTTTTGATTCCCACAGTTGATGGAAGCCCTCAAGGAGCAAGAGGAGATAAACTTCCGACTCAGGCAATACATGGACAAGATAATTTTATCTATTCTGGACCACAACCCGTCTATTCTGGAAATCAAAAACTAAAAGCCTGTCATAAGCTGTTTAGAATCTTAAGAGTGGATCTAGAGCTCCCCCTGAGGTAGCACTGAACCTCAAATGACATGTGCCTCTGAATGCACAATAACTACAGTGTGCTGGTGTTTTGTGCACCTTTCTCATGCTACAAAAATCTAAAATATACTAGTGAAATTTTTCATGCACTTTTATAGGGCATTTTTGCTGCTCTGTACAACACAAGGGAGTTTTTCACTGGAATGTCATTATGGTTACTGAATTGCACCAACTAATATGTGAATATATGACACTGGATGTTCACAGAGTGTATTTGCGTTATATGGATGGTGTATGTTTGCTGAGTTTGCACTGGGGATGTGATGAGAGAGGCTGATTGATTAAAAACAAAAACAAAAAAAAGGAATATTTACCTATTTGATGGCCATCAAAGCCTGTCCCATTCAAAGCTGCGGAGTATGATCAGAGGAAAGAGACTTTTGTGGGTATACTTGTAATGATTTTGGTGAGCGAGTTTTTGACTGTCTTCCTATTATAAATGGCAAGTGAGGGAACAATGTAAGGAGAGACAAATTAGAAGAATAGGGGAGAGGTAATTGAAACTCGAACTGGAACTTGATAACACTGCCTGTTGTAAAAGAAATCCATTTTAGAGCAGGGCAATGCTCTAGTCTGTGTTTGCAATGTAACGGTGAGATGTTTATTCTGACATTACATGCAGTATGTGTGCTTAAAAAGGAAGTGAAAATTCAAGAGGCTGAATGTAAAATGTCATTGTGAATGTACCAAACAAGTAGTATTTCAGGTTATTTATAGGCTTTAGCATAATAGTTTAAGACCTGTCTGTTCATCAGCTGAATTATGTTCTTAATAGCCTTAAAGGGACTTGCACTTGTTCTTCCGAACAAAAATAATGTTATTAATTTCAAATGCACGATTCTCACAATTTTCTATAATGTGATTTAAATACAAATAAATGTACATCAGATAATACAGGTCTAAAACACAAAAAACTGACATTTGTGTTCCTATCGCAGGAAGGTTTCATATTTTGAATGTCAGACATTTTTAAAATGGTAATTTTTTTTAAAGAGTATCCTAAAAGTGTCCCTCACAGTTACACATTTCTCTTATTCAGTCAATAGATTGTATGTGATGACAATATAAACCATCTGATTTATTCTGTGCTGATATAGGCCTACATTCAGTATATGTGATTCTGTAAATGTAATATTTTCTCACATAAATGCCTCCTATTTCCTTGTGCTTTTCACTTATTAGTTAAAACCTCTAGTAAACCCTTTTTTCAGTCACAAATTAAATAATTGCTGAGCTATATTACACTTTATACGTGTGTGGGATTTTTAAAAACATGTAAATTAATTACCTTTTTACTTGCACCACTCTGCTTTTTCATTGTTCCTCAATTTATTTTATGAATACTTTTATCTGATTATATAATACTGATTAATTCTTATTCTATATTAATGAAGGAGGCGCTGGAGAAGGTGGCAGTATTAGTTTTGCTTGTTTATGAGAGATCAAATTAACTCAGTGGCTCATGTCGTCACAACATGCTGAATGGTGACACTTTAATCCAAAAAAAGGTATCTGTAGACTTGCACAAAATGTATACCAATTGCATTTCATTTTCTGCATAAGATTAATCTGAAATGCCTTAGCAATACTTATGACTGTGGGCTTATTTCTGTTTCAGATCTAAATTAGATCAAGATGTGCATATAGGCATTTACTTCTGCATGTCAGGTGTTACTGAATTTACTGAACTTGAACATGAGAAATTAACAAACTGATCTTTTAAAATAAAACAATACAAAATTCCATATGTGACTTAAAGGGTTTGGTATATACAGTACATGACCCCTGTATTCAAGACTGATGCAAAGAGAATCAGCAGATAGGTTTATATAATATGAAACTTTTATGAATCTCGTCACACGTATGTGTCAAGCAAAGAGCAAGAGTCATATAGGTCATGATACAATGGATATAGTATTCCAATCATGGAGAGAGAGAGAAAAAAAACATAAGGAAAAGCAAAGGATATCACAAACAACATAGGAGCAATGAACACCTGCTATTGTCATGTCATGCTATAGCCTACAACAATTTACATAAGGGTTTTTTTTTTTTTCAGAAAGGTGGAAAGATACATGGTCAAGTTGCGTTCACTAGAATAGTTGGAACTGTTAATATGTTAAAAAAAAAAAACTTCTGCTGGAACAAAGGCTGCACAGATGCCTACAAGGCATATTTTTTAATTACTACCTTGGATAACAATAACACTCTTAATAATTTATATTGTTATTGTTCCTTGTTTCATCATAGCAAAGAAGATTAAATGAAACTGTATGAAACACTATTGCTCTTGAGCTGATATTTCTGCGGTAGGCCTAACTTCCGTTCATTGTTCTATTGGGTTGCAAGTTAGTTCTATTGGGTTGTTTTATTTAACACCAAGACGATGCTGATTAAACGTTTACAGTCGTAGTTTAACAGCTGACTTAACCCAGCATAATATATTAAAACAAGAATTGCATTTATATCTGTTTATCATCTGCAAGTCACGTTACTTCCGGTGGCGTATCTCAATCTTCATGACTCTGGATTAAATGTTATTATGCTCCACTTCATGCTGCTCATCAAAGAACATTATAAATGTCTGCGTTCTCAATGAGCCGTTAAATCACCTTTCAAAGTAAAATAATGGCAAGAAGAGCCTTTAAAACCTACAGATTACCGCTTTAAATCGTGGTGTTTGTATTGGCCATTCGAGGGCGCTGCTTGCTTTAGCAGTTTCAACTCGTGTTAGCTTAATTGTTTCACTCGGTACTTGCTCACCGAAGTTTATTAGAGAGAGAAAACTGGACCAGAGTGAACGCCAGTCTCAAGAGCATCATCATTCCTCATCATATCACTGTTTATTGCGAGCAATATTTCTGACTGGAACGAGGGCGCCGCCGTGAGTTCAAAAATCTGCATACTTCATAAATTTGTTAATGATGACAAAACGTGAATTACACAATGACAGAGTCTGATACACTATCAGTACAAGGGAGACCGGGTTGTTTGGCACAGGGATCATTTTTGTTTTGGGTCACAAAAATGTAACGGAAATGTTTACCTTTTCTTCCACATTCGTGATTTTAACAAGACGTTAAACGATCTAAACCCGGTAAGTTGATGACAACTAACTAACTAATGAATTAATTGATACAGAAAACGTCAACAAAACCCCTGTACAAAAAAAAGAAAAAGAAAAAAAGAGCCGAATTGTACTAAATAAAAAAACGAATTAGGCCTAACACAAGTACATGTGAATTTGAATTTAATGTTGAAACAAAAAATAATTTTAACATTTCACCATATTTAACATAGGCCTAGCATCTGGAGGAAGAACATATCTCAGTTTCCTTTGAAGACCTTAACTTTAAAGGGGTCAAAAAGAAGAAATGCGCCCATACAAGTGGAGACCAAAAAAAGTATATAGAAGATTCCCAAAGATGGGTAAAGACAACATCAAGCCACAGCCCCCTAGTCAGGAAGAGGACTGGGAAAAGGAGTTAGAGGAGATTTCACAACACATTGAAAAGCAGAAACAGCCTCCTTATGGTAATTTCATTTCCAAATAAAGTTTTATTGAATCTATTCTATTCCATAAAAATAACTTTGTAATCAGCAGTTTATGTGGCTCGACATTAATAGCTGTATTTTTACCACAGATCCTGGAGATGATTTGAGTACTGAAGTAAGGGAGGGGTTTCATTGTAACGTCCAGAATGGCCCAAGCTCAAGCCAGGAACACTACAGCCCAGCAATTCACCACATTAAACCTGTGAAATGGGTCCGCTTTATTTATGCTGTAGTGGATGACCAGTTTGCTGATGCTGAAGAATAAGGCTGTTAGTTCCTTGTATATGTGCTTCCAAGTTTATAATCTACTGAGCTCAGGCTACTGTTTTAAGTACTTTTGTTGTTTTTAGTGACCTCTCAGTATTTGATATTAATTTATGTTATGTTAAACAAATCATTGCTGAGCATTCATATTTGCAAGTTTATATTATTCATTTTTGCCAGTTGAAGCCAATTTGTTTTAATCTCTAAGCACAATTTTGCATTTGATTACTGTTTATCTATTAAATACTGCATTGCAATGTTAATCTGAATTAAAACAAAGTGACAGGAAGGAATTGTGTTCTTGTGTAGACTTAAGGCACATTAAAGAATTATTGGAATTGAACTGAAAATGAGCATTCGTTTGTGCAACGTGTCATTACACAAGTGTTTCCACTAGGTGGCAGTATAGGCTTAGTCTTCAGGAAAGCTTTGTCTTTGAATTGAGCATTGGTACTGATCTCTTGATAGACTCGCACAGCTGTTTTTTTCTTGCTTTTACATACAGAACTCAAATGTCTGTGTCTAAAAATCTAATTTGGGTTACCACGAATCATCAGCTTTAATATACGTATTTCCAGAAAGTCTTAAATTGTTTTGTACAACTTACTCAAATTGTAATACTGATTAATATACGCTACTGTTCAGAAATTTGAGGTCAGTCAAATTTGAGTTCAGTAAGATTTTTTAGAAAGAGAATTTTTTCCCCCCTCAATTTTTCAATTGATCAAAAGTGACAGTAACAACATTTTGTTACAAATTGTTTATAATTCATATATGTGACCCTGGACCACAAAACCAGTCATAAGTAGCACGGGTATATTTGTAGCAATAGCCAACAATACATTTCTTTGATGCCAAAAATCATTAGGATATTAAGTAAAGATCATGTTCCACGAAGATATTATAAGTTTCCTACCGTAAATATATCAAAACTTATTTTTTGATTAGTAATATGCATTTCTAAGAACGTCATTTGGACAAGTTTAAATGCAATTTTCTCAATATTTAGATTTTTTTGCACCCTCAGATTCCAGATCTGTATCTCAGCCAAATATTGTTATATCCTAACAAACCATAAATCAATGGAAAGCTTATTTATTCAGCTTTCAGATTATGTATAAATCTCAATTTCAAAAAATGTTGTGGTCCATGGTCACATATATGATGTTCTATTGAACTTTCTATACAAAGAATACTGAAAAAATGTGGCATAGTTTCCACAAAAATATTAAGCAGCAAAACGGCTTCTTTCAGAAATATATATAAAAAACTTTTTAATGGCATGTATATGTAAATAAACTTATTAAGAATTAGAAATTAGAATTAGGCAAATGAAAAAGGCAAACTAGAAAATACTAATATTTGTAAATAATTTTCAAATTAATTTTATGAATGGATTTTGAACATCATTGACTAAATTGACCTTACAAGAGACATCTGAGATGTATTTTAAAATGGTAGGCTTCAGTGTTTGTGCATTATATATACAGTATATATTGGGATGATCATTTATTTTAATGATTTATTGATCCTCTTGCCACATCCTGCCCAAAGACAGCAAACCTTTCTGACATTTAGCCATCATCTGAGACAGCCTCTATATTATTTATTTTTTTGATCCATTATAACTGTGAAGACCAGATAGTAGTAAATAAGTATTGTTAAGTAAGTTAGTCAGAAACTCTACAAACCGTTCCATTATTTGTAATCTAGACCAGTTTTTATTAATACTACATTATTCTGGGCTGAAAATGTGTTGCACACAGTCAATTATACGTTTTGATTTTATACAACGTTTTTATCTTACTGGGGTTTAGTGCAGCTGGCTTTTTGGGCAAAAGTGCAACAAAGACTTAATGCCTAAAACATTAAGGGCATGATGTTTAGAAATACCTGGCAAGTGTAAGGGCACGTTTATTGGTACAACAGTTTATTTCCTAACTCAAATGGACCATAAAATGGTGCAATGCTGTTGTTTTGTGAAAAGTGCAGGCCTTCCAAGTAGGCCAGACATTTTGCATAGTCATGATGGTGCATATTTCAGAGTTAATGCAGTTTCAATCTATTATAAATGGGTTGTTTGAAGTGCTTCTACTTAAGGGCTTTTGCAAGAGTCTTG
This sequence comes from Onychostoma macrolepis, assembly GCF_012432095.1. NCBI lineage: Eukaryota > Metazoa > Chordata > Actinopteri > Cypriniformes > Cyprinidae > Onychostoma > Onychostoma macrolepis. The sequence continues at coordinate 13,943,124 of NC_081160.1, forward strand.
TGTGACTTAGATACCTAATTTAACACCCTGGTATCAGAATCCTAGCTGTTGGCAGGTTAACTGTAGTTCACATGCAGACCCAACAGAGGGTGGTGTTCTACAGGTCTGTGGCCCTGAGATGTTGAGATGCAGAGTTTGTCTGCAGGCCTGTGCGCAGGGAGCTGTGACGCTTGTCTCCATCACTGTCTAGACCAGCACCAGGCAGCTGTCTGGGTCAAGCTATAGACTGCTGATACTCGTCACTGTATAGAGTGTGAAAAGATGCTGAAGAGGGAATAAAATAATGTAATAACGTCAATTTTTTATAATGTTGTGATGCCTAAATTCATTTGTGGCGTTTAAAAGAAATCATTTTAGTCTTTAGCGTTTAATTTTTTATTGAATTTTAGACAAAATAGTATACAATTTTAATAAAGAGGTTTATTGTAAATAATCATCGTCTTAGAATCAAAATGAGCAATTTGTAGTTTTTATGCATTTAACAGTGTTTATTCTAAATGATTTAGCCGTAAACATATTTTTTTCATTTTCATGTGGCCTTTTAATCTATAATTAAAAAATTAACTTCCCCTTCCCCTTGTAACAACATCTCTTCTTTAATGAAATGTGGACTGGCGCCAGGGCTGGACAATAATCCCTCACCACTGACATGATATCGCAGCAACAACAATCCAGTGAACCAGTCGATTCTCAATAAACAAAATCAAGTTCCACCCTACTGTTTTCTCATTCGAGAAGCGGTTTCACTCAGAAATGTCACAGAATGAAAGAAAATATGATTGCAATTTCTGCTTTGTGTCAGCTTCAGTAATGGTGCATCCTTAACTGTGTCTTCCAGTAAATCCATGACTGCTGTCCAGGGCACTTAATGTAGATGTTCTCAGTATCTAATGATCTGGAAGGCCAAAAGAAGGCTGCAGAAGGCTGGCTTTGATCACCAGGCATAAACCCACATCCTCATTTCCAGGATTACTTAGACCTCTGATAAGGGCATTTCCTCCCACAGACGCTTTAAGGAATAGTTCACCCAAAAATGAAACCCTCAGGTCATTCAAGATGAGTTTGTTTCTTCATTGAAACAGATCTGGAGAAGTGCAACATTGCATTACATTACCTCTGCAGTGAATGGGTGCCGTCAGAATGAGAGTTCAAACAGCTGATAAAAGCATCTCCACAAGTAACTGACACGACTCCAGTCCATCAATCAAATTACGGTTGAACCGCTGATGTCACATGGACTATTTTACCGATGTCCTTACTACCTTTTTGGGCCTGGCAACGTTTCAGTTGCATTGCTGTCTATGCAGGGTCAGAAACTCTCAGATTTAATCAAAAATATCTTAATTTGTGTTCCAGAAATAAACAAAGGTCTTATGGGTTTGAAACGACATGAGTGAGTAATTAATGACAGAATTTAAATTTTTGGATGAACTATCCCTTTAATGATGAATTTGTTTCTTACAATGATTTTACAATTTTGGGGGCAAAGTATTCCTTTAAGGACAGGAAGAATGTATTTAGGTATGCCTTCTTTTTTCTTTTTCTTTTTTTTAAGAGAATTAAGAATTTACTTAAGTCATAAATCTTGTGTCAGTCCTGGAGCTAATACATTCTTCTTCTTTTTTCAGTGCCTATATCATTGAATTTCTCTGGGAATATTACCTTAGTGGTAATATTATTATTATTACCTTAGCAGGTAGTCAGGTTCTAGTTCTCTTTTACTGGCATCATCAGTCCCTGTGTCTTTTTATGATTCCAAGCAGGGTTCAGTTCTGTAACCCCATGACATTGTCCACTCTGCATTCTGTCTTCCTGATTTCGACAGTAAGTGTCTATGGTCTGTCTCTGGCACACTTTTTGGCCTGCTCTGCACAGCAGACTTAGCAACAGGATTCAACCCAGAATCCAGGACAACCCATCGCAAGGTCATTCCTCCCGATGCAGTGCTGAAAGGTGTGGGCAACCTCCTACATTCATAAAAGACAAAAGAGTTCTTTGGGTGTGTACATGTATTAGAATGAAATTTATTAAAAAAAAAAAAAAAGAAGAAAAGTGCAAGGGGAGGTGTGCACACCTGTGAGAAAGAAATCTAGAGAACAACATCAAATCACCCTTTCAGCTTACTATATACCAGTATTAAAAAAAAGAAATTTAAAAACTTTCCCCCTTCAATTTATTCCTGTCATTTCAATATTTATTAGAAACCTTTGCTTACATTTTTCCTTCCTTACCTTTCTCTCTCTCTGTCTCTGTCTCTGTCTCTCTCTCTTTCTTTATAAACAGGCATTTCTGATTGGAGGACGATGTCTGTCATTATGTCGAAACAGATAAGTCCAGGCAAGTTAAATGTGCCGTGTAAGGGTATTTTCTTTGGATTAAGTGATGTACTTTGGTGGTTTTTCAAAGGCAAAACATCAATGAAAAGTTTGAGAATGATGTACTATTAAGTCAAATTATCATTCAAAACTTATAATAATGCTAAGAGAGGGTTATATTCATGGGCCACACTCACTGTGTTCTAATAATTTATTCCAAAATACATTAAAATTTAATTAACACAAACAATTACTTGAATATACACCTCTTCTAAGAGTATGTTTTAACGTACCTAAAATTCATTTTGATATTTTTAGGGGTATAAAGAAAAAATAGTTGTAATACAACAGTCCTTTAGATGAAGAAAAAGCCTCATTAAAGAGAAAAACGCGATTCTTGAGAAGTAAACTATGTGGCATGTGTTCCAACCAAAGTGCAGGGACAAATAACCCATAAAACAGGAAAAATACCAGCCTTTTTAGTGACTTTTTAGGTTAGTTTAGATTGTAAAATGTAAAGGAAAAAACAATACATAAATAAAATATGTATTTTGCCTTGAAAAATATAATTATAATAATGATAATAATTCTTAATTTTTAAAATAATTTTTACAATGATTAAAAAGTGTAAGGAAAATGTTATTACTTTTTGCACCATTTGACATGTACAGCATGCTGATGTCAAAATGTAAACTTTGACACTTTTTTTTCAAACTGAAATCGACACGAATACAAAGAACGCTCTCAGTTCATATCTCTACCGCTCTATATATCCAAATGAGCAAACATTGCAACATGAGCGTGTTACCCATTTGGTAGAGATGACCTAACCTACTTAATATACACGCTTGCATTTGATGACAGGTGTATTTAGCCCTAGAGAAATCATTTGGGGGTCCATTAAATCTGAATGTCTATAATCATTCCTTTACAAGAATACACAAAATTGCCTGAGAAACACTGTTTGGTTTAACTCACTATTCGGTTTTCAGGTTCCTGGCTGTAAGCGAGCACTAGGGCCAAGTCATGAGTCTGTCTTTCCATTGAAATGGCTCTGAAGCAGCAGAGTGGTCCAGGCTTGAGTTTCTGTATCATTTGTCCAGGTGGAGAAAATAGAACCTGTGCCTCCTCTAAATCTGTCACCTCTGGCTCAGAGCCATGAGAGAGGGAGAGCAAAGGACAGATAAAGAGAGACGAGAGGCAGCAACAAACAAGAGGAAAGAGAGGACTTAAAGACCTAACACGTATACAAACCGATATTCCATAACTATGCCACAAAACTAGATTCAAAACATGTGATGTGTACTGAGAGATGCCAAACTGCATAGTCACTTGTAGTTAGTAACTTCTCATTCTACCCACCCATCTTGATGGTTGAGTGGCAAACATATTGCTAAAGAAGGAATCGTCTGTTCATGTGAAACATTGTTAAAAGTCCAATCATACCAAGCTTTTGCTTAAGAAGGAGGATTATGGGTAAACAGATGTCTCTTACCTTCTCCTGACCCCTGAAAATTTCACCAGTTTGTCTCCTGGTTCAACTAAAAGGGTCTTGGGCAAGAACGTTTTGACAGGGCTTTAAAGTATAGTGGCCACTTGAGACTTGAGTGGGGAACGACAGATATGCGCTTCCTCTTTCACCTACATTTCTTAGACATCATTCACAAGACAGTCTGTTGCATTTGTGCTGGAAATGACACTGTCGAATGAATGAACCTTTGCCTGGATGAATCTATAAACCAGCTGCAATACCCTAATACAATACAATAATAGACAAATGTTAGGTGATTTTAGGATATTAAAATGAGAAGTTGAAATTACCTTGATATGAATTTAATATGTATATTCTTAATGCAAATTCGGTCACACTTAAGTTTGGGGACCAATGAGTAATGGGCTAGGATTTAGGGATATAAAACATTGGTCAAGCAGAATAAGGCATTAATACGTGCTTTATAAGTACTAAAAAACAGGCAATATGCTACTAATATGCATTCTAATAAGCAACTAGTTAATAGTGAGAATCGGCCCCAAAAGTAAAATTGCTGCACTAAATTTACAGTTACCGTAATTTCTACCTCATAATCATATAAATACACTAAGCAAGGGATAATGTACAATCAGCAGGTCATTAAAATAAACCCTGATAGGCTAATCAAGACTTCATCATGAAGAGATTTACATTGTATTTTAAATTCACACAATATTGTTCGCTGCTTCCAAAGCTGTGAGCTCCCTAAAGTTCACTTCGTTTATTTGGATGCCCTGCAACACTATCAAATGAAGACAACACTTGAGTCTCACAGATTAGAGGTTTCAATTATAATGATATATAATATGCTTCTGAAAACAACTATGAATCTAATGCCAATTACTATACTTTTATAATTTGTCCTTGTGAATTTAGAATATAAATATTTCTAATATATTTAAATACTAAAGTTTAACTGAGTATAACATAATTTGACATGCTTAACTAAATCATGGCTGTTATGTTTAATACAAAATGAATGTAGTTAATGGCACTGTAAGGGTGACATATTCAGCAATTTATTTCTGCTTGTTATTTCACATCTAAGATTAATTAGGCTGAATAAAAAACACCTTTTCACTGTCTTTATTTTGAACAAAAACTTCATGAAGTACTGTGCAGTGACTGGTAGGTATTTCCTTCTCCACTTTCTGAAAAGTGAGGTACTGTATCAATGTACAGTTGTTCCCGTGTTGTTTGAAGTTTGCATTTTATGTTTTTATCCAAAGTGATTTAGAAATGAGGAACACCACAAGCAATTTGTGAAAAATCAGTAAATAAATGGACAATGTTTGAGTATTAAATTTGATAATTATTTGAGTAACCCATAATGATACCGGAGAGATGAAACTTGGTTGTACAGAAAATCAGCTGAGAGCAGTGTAATAACTTGAATGCAGTGTGTAATAAACAGAGGATTATTAAAAGTTTAAACACACAGAACTGATGATATTCTCAGTGTTTGTACTGCTGATGGCAGTATTATATCAAGTCACAACAACACAGAGTAATGTGTACCATTTAACCAATACCGAGTGATATGTTAAAATGATTATGGTTTTTAAGTTGTAACTAAATTTGCAATACACAGCTTCTCTCTCTCATGGGTGCTGGTAGTTTAATGGTTAAGGATCTGGGTATGTATGTTGATGAAAAACAAAGCTTGCATTTCAATGCCAGGTAGAGTGACTCCTGAAACCAAGAGAACTTTCTCTTGTCTCAAATGTTCATTTGTAAAAGTTTCCCCTATAGCAAAAGTGTATTATTTGGATTTTTTAATAATTAAATAATATTAACAGATCAATGTGTGTTCAACTGTTTGGAATAGAGTATCCTAAGCACTGGAAAACAAGACATCGGCAACAGAAAATAGCAGGGAAAGCATAGTATAACTCTGCCAACCACTGCCACAATGTTTCCAATAAATTTGCCAAAGTTTTAGCGTATTTCAAAGTTTTGGCCACCACTGAATAATGAATAGATAATGTGTTTGTCAATTTTAGACAGTTTTTCGGTCTCAGATTCATCCATAAGTTTGGTCAAGGCCTTAAAATTTAGACTAGCAAATGAGGTCTTTTTTAGAAAACTGCCAAAATATTGTCTGCCTCTCCATATCATTGCCAAGTTTATAGGTGTGTTGAGGTAGATCCCATCCTTGCCTGTAGGATCCCGCCACTATGACAAGTTTGAACCGCCGCCTGTGTTTGATGTTGGAAGATGATGAGTCATCAAAGCTTGTCTTTGCTCATATCTATTTGCATGCAGACGACTCTTCCCAGGTTTATATTACTGCTTGAATCCGAGCGTGCATTGGTGTAGTTTTATCATTTGTTTAATGCTAAACAACTATTGTAGATAACTTATTCTCAATTCAATAACGCTTTATTTTAAGGTGTCCTTGTTATTACTATTACAATAACAATAAATTATGCATAACTACATGCAAGTAACCCTAAGCCAAACCCTAATCCTAACCCTAACAATATAGTAAGTACATATAGTTAATTAACATTAACCAGTACTGAAATGTATAATTACACTGTAACAAGGACACCTTAAAATAAAGAGTAGCCCTCAATTCACTAAAAACTTCAAATTCGGCTAAAAATGTTTTTTTTTTTTTTTTCCCACGTTGATCTTTGTCAGGCATAGAGCATGTACGCTTCAGATTGTTGTGACTCATAGAATATGCAGTTACCTGTTCACGTAGTCCTGTGTGATTTAATGCAAATACCTGCACCCTCTTGTCAACTAAAATAATGGCACAAATTACAGACAAATATATTGTTTTTCATTGAAGCTTTAGAATTCAGCCGCTCAATGAGGATTTAAAAGAATCTTAGACAGATATTATGTTATGTGAAGCTGCTTTAAAACAATGTTTAGTGTTAAAAATGGTATTACAAACAAACAATAAATAAATAACAACTACCAAAAACGAAAGGTTATATTTTATAGTTTAGATCTGCATCTACATTGTGCAAATTCTACATTATCTCATTCAATTGCCTCCGATCAGTTAACAAATTTTCTACATGCATAATGCACAAAGTTTTTTTTTTTAAATAAATGTGTCCGATATATGCAAGATCTTTGGAAATCTGCTTTGCAGATGGGCAACTTGAAAATCACTTCATGAACTGGAAAAAGCAAATTATCTTGAGCAGAACATAGAAAGGGTGAAGAAAAGGTGCTAAAATGAAAACAATTCTTCAGTATTGTAACAGTCTGGTACATTTGTGAATGATTTGGATTCTGGAATGCAGTGAGATGTTTGTTGTTATAGGTGGACAGTTGGCTTACTGTAACTCCACCGGGAGTTCTAAATGTGGGAGGCCTGCGTGGGGGAGAGAATCCAATCCACCAACTCTTGATCTGTAATAGTTTTGGTATGTTTTCCTGACAAGCCTGTGATTCGTTGACCCACTGACGGCTCTGTGATGTGGTGGAGGTCTGGTCTTAATAGGCAGTCTTCTGGTTTTTTATGGTTTTCAAGCCCCAGCCAGAATGGCAAGAGACCCCAGCATGCTGGTAAGCGTGATTAGTTTCTCGTGAGAGTTCAATTGATCTGCTTTGTGTCACTGTTGAAAGAACTGATCCCTAGTTATTTATTTGAATAAGAGCTGTTGTTCTTTGATGACTCACGGGGAAGCTGATGGTTAAATCATTAGGAATCTGCACACTGTTAAACCTGCCCCAGTTATTTTGGTTCAGTAGGTTACCCAAGTATGCATTCAACATGAAGGAAATATTCTTTGACTTAGTCATTTGTAGAGTCAGCAGACTATGTTAGTCTGTAACTTCTCTTATCCAAATGTGACTCCTCATCAGAGCTTGTTATATTATTAGATCTTAAGAGCTCTTTGTCTCATCTAAGAGTAAGGCACAGGTGTTTTCCGATGTTTGAATAGTCAAGCACTTTTCTGTCAAGCACTCTTTCCCTTTCACTAATAATACATGACCGCACACACAACCCCTGCTTTCTTCTTTCTTCTTTGGCTGCCTTGTTCTCTCTCTCTCTCTCCAAGTAGTCTTCCTCAACCTTCTCTCCTGAATGTTGATTGTCTGATGAGTGTTAATGTGTTGGCCCCCAGGCATTTGTCATGTATTTCAAAACCATCTGACTGTTGTGCACTATCTAGCTATTATTAGAGACTGGCAAAAACGGCTGCTCCATGCTCCCAGTCAGCGGAAAAAGTGTGTAGGCTATCTAACTGGTAGAGAGGAGCTGAATGATCCTCAAGACCCAGACTAGAGTCTTCAGGGAGGAACGTTGCTGAACTGCACAGCAATAGTGGCAATTTCATGCTCTTATGAAACAGATTTTTGTAAGAGTTGTTTTGCAAAGTAGTTCATGACATGCTCTTTGTGTGTATTTCCAGAGTCTGGTCAGTTGATGAAAGGGAATCTCATATGGGATTCTTGGTAGCGCTAATGCTTAGTTGCCCCATGGAAATGCTCCTTCAAACACCCACAGCCTTGATTTTGTGCTTGTGCTAACTTGTTTCATAAAAATCTTATTAAAGCCGGAACATAATTTTCACGTAACATTCTGATTGTGTGTCCATGTCAGACAAGTTTAATGATACAATGCTCATTTTCTTTTGACCTAGATAAATTTATTTATTTAAAAAATGCTCACACTTGCACACACCCCTTCTATGATATGACTGTTTTTCATTTCTAAATTAAAATAAATGGTAATATTTTGTTATGCAAAAATGTCAGGGTAATACAACTGTCATGAAGAAAAAAATTGAAATACTTTTGTTAGCGAATAACGAATATTGTGTGACTAACATAAAACAGGAAATGATAATGTAGACCCCGTGTATGTGTGTGTGTGTGTGTGTGTGTGTGTGTGTGTCAAAGTCAAAAAGTCTCTTTAGATAATGTGATGGCAAAGGTTAGGTTAGTTAATGGAACTTGATGACTACATTTTAGTTTCTTTATTTTTTAGAGTAAATAATAATAATTGTGATATAAAGAGCACATTAGACATTAAACTTGCACCACATTTTTCATATGAGAATTGGTGAATTCTGGTAAACAAGTATTATGTTGTAATGTCCCTTGTTTGGGAAAATTAGACTGCAATATGGCTTTTTTTTGTTTTAAACATTGAGGATGGATGGATTTGGTTGCATGTTTAAGCAGTCTAATCTTCATTCATTTTCTTGATTAAGAAAACAGCAGGGAATCCCTCCTCCACACAGAAGTGCTGAGAATGCACCTCTGATGGGTGTGAAATGTTATACAGTATCTAAGCGAAACTGAGGAATCTACATTAACCTGAAGAGGGTCACGAGTAGGCTGACTGCAGAATGTAGCCTGCTGCAGTTGTTTGACAAGCTCCCTCCCTTCTAATTTATTAGAGTAAACATTTTCATTCTTTTTATAACGTAAAACATTTATCATTTAATTTCATTGCAAAAAAAAGCTATACCATTACACAGCTAAAAACAGCCTGAATCAAAACAATATGATCCACAGACAAAATAATAGTGAAGTGTTGTGATTCATTCTTGGTTTAAGCCAGAGATCACTCTCAAAATGCTTCAGATGTGTGTGTGTGTGTGTGTGTGTGTGTGCGCATTCTGGCAGCATTTCGGTAGTCCTGAAATATGTTTTCATGAATGTCAAAGAAGAAGACAAAAATTAGCCATAGAACAACAACGAACCACTGTTGGACAGAATGTGCCTTTAATGTATATATTGTATTAATATTTGCATTAGAGCTCAGTTTAACTAACTACAATTAAACATAGATAAACACATTAACTACAATCAAATATACATAAAAATAACACATTCAAAAATTAATTTTGTACATGAATTCAGAAACCGAAACAATTCATGCTTAAATTTCCACCGATGTCTAAATGTCTGATTTACTCTTCACTGTGGGCTTGTCTTAGCAAATGTTTTTATATTGAATTGTATTAATAATTAAGTATATCATGTCATTATTTCTTTAATGTCATTATGTTTTTATTGACTGACAACCCAAGTGTAAATAATAGTAGTGGATTTGATCACTGTATTTAAAAAAAAATGAAATTAACATTTTATATGTATGTTTTTGCTTACAGTGTTTCTCTCTGTTCTCTCAAATAAACAGCGAGTATTGTACAGTATTGTCTCACTGTACTCGGTGAAGCACACATACACATAATCATGTGCGTCTGCCACTGTCTTCTAAACTTCCCCTGTGTTACTGAAGCAGACTGAGTTTGGGTGGCCCTCCACCTTCTAAAAATATATGAACTCCATTCTTTACAGATTAATATGAGAACCCTGAACACACACACACACACACACACATACTCAGACAGAACTATGGCGTTTTCACAGTCATTAGCATTCATCATCATCTTTGTCTGCTGTGGGGGGAAAAAACACGAAATTTTTAAGCTCTGAGAACTCAGCACTGTCTCCACTGATCAAGTGAAGTCTGCACTGCGTGATTAAACACAGGAGCTGTAAAGATGAATTTGTATGTTCCATGTCATAACTTCCTTTGTGGTTGAATTGATATTCAAATCCACCAAGTTCCTGCTCAGCTGTATTGTTGTGTGCAGATCAAATATGAGGATGGAAACAACGTGAGGGATGAGGACGAGGATAGGAAACTTTTACCTTTACTCAATTACATTCCAAGTCAAAACATCTTTCTACATTCTTGAAAAACATTGGGTTCCTTGTTATCTGTAAGTAAAGAAATAAATAACATTAAACATTGAAAAACAGAATTTTTCCCATAGCTTTGAAATCTCATTCGCACTTCTGAATATTCAAACATGCTGAGACTCGATCAATCATGAAATAAAACAGCCAGTGGCATTGAGAATCACTGACTTCAAACTTGGTGCAATGCATCTTCACATGGCATATTTGTAATTAATAAAACTGAATTTTGAGTGCATTAGCCCAGGGAAATATTTTCAGTGAATCAAGATGTTTCAGTCTGTTCATTACACAAAGCTATTATATGCCTTCAGAAGATTTGGAATATGCATCAACTTTTATGATGCTTTTTGTCTTTTTTTATTTTTATTTATTTTTTTAAAATGGTTAAATGCTACTACAATAATACAATATCTGTCTTAAAATAGTATTCTTAATTTTTACAAATTGTAATGCTCTGCCCCAAAGGAGTCTTGTTTTTTTCAAGAATATATATTATGCTTACACTGATGTTACCATGCATAAACACACAGATGCTTGTAAATAGAAACTCGTATACAAAATTATTCACACTCTTTGTATATAGAAATACATGCACAGATGCATACATACTCAAAGGAAATATGAAATACACTTAAAATGTTTTGTAAAACTTTCAATTTATTGTATTATAATTATATTCACACACACACACATTGGGTTTCCATGTTTTATGGGGACTCTCCATATGCGTAATGGTTTTTACACTGCACAAACTGTATTTTATATCCACTTACCCTAACCCTTAAATTTTAGAGAAAAAAAAATGTCCTGACAAGGTATTACTATACTTGTGGGGACATTACTATGCTTACCCAAACCATAGATTTTCACTTTTTTTACAGCCAGTTATAAAATACTATAGACTAATCCACACCCTAACACCCTAAATACAATTTCCATTTTAATTTTTCTTTTCATTTTAAAAATGCAAACAAATAATATTTCATCTTTTCATTAATTACAAATATTTGCAAATCATATGTATTTAATGTCTGCATCCACTGAAATACACTGTAATTAATTAATTATTTTGCTGATTAGTCATAACTCATAATATTGTCAGGCTGAGCTCTAACCTCATAAAAGCTCTGATCTGTATCTAGGTATATAGAGTATAATGAAAAAAACAAACAAACAGAATAACTCATGAATTCTACTGTTGATTCTAATTGCATAATTGATTATCAAGTGGATAATTACAAAGAGTGATTGTACTTTTTAAGTACAAGTACAAGTAATATTTATCAGGATATGAGTTTAAGTTGTTTTCATTTGAGTTGATTTGTTTACTTGCACACACTGAAAAGAGTGTTATTAAGAAATTCTGTTCTTTTAGAATATCAGTATTGCTGGTTTAGAATGATTTTGAGAATTGTTACTTCCCTTTTATATGATGGACAATGATTTCATGTGAATTTTATGCAACCGTTATTTTATTATTTTCTGATATGATCAAATATGCATGTTTTGTATTGTTTTATGACATGGTTAATTTCTACAGACAGTAAACATTTTACAGTAAAACTTCAATAACATGTAGAAAATAAAATGTAACAATATTTAAAGCTGTGATTTATGCTGCTATCCATCAAAGAAAAGCATACCCAAGTATTTTAAACTGTACAAAAGGCAATAAACAGGTTTTTATTTTATCTCTGCATTCTCAACAGAAATGCTTGATTTTAAATGGCTTAGTTTGGCAGTTTGTCAAGTACCAGAGGCAGTTTCTGAGAATTTAAGCATCTTGTGATATCAGGTGACATCATTACATCTTCAAATAAATTTTACATGGTTTCACAGAATTTAGTCATGGAACAGTTATTCATCAAAAATAGATCTGACGTTGATACTGTTTTTATTCACTTTAATTTTATTATTTTCAGCTGTATTTACATACAGTGCAAATTGAGTATTTCATTATTATATAAAAGGCCAGAACCACTTGAATATTGTTAATATTACTCTGAACGAACAGTCCGTTTATCTTAGTTTCACTGCTATCTGATAAGAGATTTAGCCTCTGGCTTCATGTCATGTGCATGCCCTCTTTGGGACAGAAGATGTGTAGAAAACACACATACACACACACACACATGCACAGTGTGTGAGAATGTTAGCTATAGTTGAAAGCAATGATAACAACTGAGTAAACAAATTAGAATTCATATGCAGCCGCCATCACACAACAAAATGTTAAAGATGTAAAAATAGCTTCCTTTTGATCAACTTGCATCACAGTATACAAAGAATATATTTGAACGTCTGGTTTAAAGCTCATAGACTACGCTTCAAACCAGGCTCTAGTTTGTACATTACTGTTTTTTTTCTCTAAGTTACTCCTTTGGGTGTCGTAGTCTTTGGTGCACATATGGGTGTGCTGGAGGAGAGAGTGGGAGAGGCATTACATCTATTAAAAAAAAAAAAAAAAAAATCCTTTAAATTAATGTGTGCCTGTGAGTGAATATGTGTGTGACTGGTCTAAACGAGTGGGTGAAGGGGTTATGGGTCAAGGATTCTTAGCTCTCAGGAAAACTTCCACTTACCTCACAGGAACAATCAATCCTCACCCACGCAAATCTCAACAAACCTTTATGGTCTTGACTGTGAATTTAAAACAAAGCCTAACAGGCCTACTAAAGACCTGCATATTCGAACAGCAAAATTCTTTAATTTTGCATAAAAATTAATGTCTGCTGCTGCTTTGAATAACAGTTTGTGTTGCAAATTGTCTTGTTTGTCTGGTTCATTTGCATTAGTGTCCCCAAGAAATCGCAATACAGTTTAGTGGAGGTTCACCTCACGCAGCTCTGCGACGGTGGCCATAATTCAGTACTGTTGACTTTTTGTAGGTTCACTGCACGGGCCTGCTATGGTAAACTCACTCTTTGCTTCTCAAGTTGGTGATTCTGGCACAGAACACTCACACCTTAGATGGGGGCCCCATCTGTTCTGCACACAGACTGCATATCAAAAAATAATGGTTAAAGAACACAGATAATAGCAAATTGAATTAGTTCTTCCATGAGTGCTCTCATTTTATATGAAATTTAAATTGTGTGCTTATGTGATAAGATATTATGGTTTTTATATAAAACCACTTGTATGTAGATAAGCAAGATTTTTTGGCATGCAATATGTCTAATTATGGAATATTCATATTTTTGTAATATCAGAAATTTTAGAGCCTTTTATTGGTAAATGTTTGGAAATTAGGTACTACAGTGGAATAGTGTTTCTTAAACAGACTACTGTTTTAAGTATAAATGCCTCCCTCTAATTGAATTCGTAGTATTTTAAGAATTAAAAGTAATTTATTCAAATTTTTAAAAAGTAATGTTAATTTATCTTTCAATATTTTTCTAAAAGCCTGCCATCCTCACTGCTGACTCAATGTTGCCTCTTTCTCTTATAGAACATAAGGCTTATGCAAAGATAGAATTATCATGTATAATTAGTACAAACGTTTCCATTTCCATAAATAATTAAATACATGCTATAATATAAGGTAATAAATTACTGCAGTTATTATAGAGATGCCATGTGGCAACAGTCACATGGTCTCAGTTTTCAATAAACACTGTTAGACAACTATTAAATAACTACTTATCACAAATACATCACAAAATCCAAAAGTAGAATAAATATATTTAATAACGCAATTTGAGGAGTGCTTCACTGTGTTTATTTCCTCTATGGGTAGCCTGGTAAGTTTTTTTTTTTTTTTTTTTTACCTTTTAATTCCAGCAATGCAATTTGAGGCACTATTTCTCTGAATAAGAAAAGAAAATCAGAAAAGAAAATTCATGTTGTTATACAATACACAGAACTATATTATATTAGTATATTATGTTCATTTGTTATATGTTTATTATACATATTACATGATAATTTAAAATTCTTTTTAAAAAACAAAAATGTATGAATTGTCTGGATCCAGCTGTCCATTAGGAACATTAATTCTAGCAGCCTCTCCAGGCTTCCTGATGAAACCCCTGCCTACATCAAGTAATCCATCCACATATCAGCGATATTAAACATAAGTGAATTGCTCTCCTGTGGAATAAGCTTTTCAGGATACAGGTTAAGCCTGATTTCATCATGCCGAAAGCCGTGGCAATTAACCACGAATCACTGTGCATAAACAGCCAAAAACCTACTACCAGATTTTCAGTACCATCAAACACTCAAGAAGGAAGAAAACAGAACCTGACTTTGTTGATTTAAAGGCTTAAACATTTGAGCTCCCATTTTGAGTTTTTTATTTTTTTAATGCATATACTCCATACAATAACCCTCGTGCTGAACATGAATCATAGATATATAATCATGCCAATTCAAAAAGTTGTATTTGCCAAGTGCCAAGACTGGGATTTCAGTGAGTTGTTTATTTAACCTTTCCTCCTCCCTTTCACTCAGTCATATTGAGAAACGCTAAGCCCCCATGGTAGCACACATTCATATTAGTTCTTAATTGTTTCATGCTTATGTTTCATAAGACATTTTAAATAGAGTTTACTGTTGCATAAATACCAATGACACTAAATCATGTTTAAAATGAAAGAGAATGCACATATTATTTATATACAATGCCTTCCCACCCTTTCCAAGGATACAACTAGCATTGACCTCTTATTTGCTCTGGAGGTTGTTCAACTATGCGTTTTCCAACTTTTATATTGGAAGGTGGCAGCAGAAATCAGGTCGGGTAAGTTTAGCCTGGAGGGGACCAAGGAGTGTTGGGGGTGGGGGTGGTTGCTGCCGCCTTTCTACATTTTGTTTGCACATTGCCTCTCAGTTGTTGTATGTGGACCAGCTTTTTTTGGATCCCACACCCACATGACTGCGGAACCCAAGGAGATGTTTGGAGTTGACACTTGTTAATAGGGTGTGTCCTGTTCCAGTGGTGACTCATCAACCTCCCTGATATTCACCTGTATACTGAATGTGTGCTTTTACCTTTACAAACGTGAGAACAGAAACACATTTTTAATCAGGGCTACTTGCATTTTTAAAAATTCATAAACATACACTACCAGTAATCATTAAGTTTTTTAAATGTTTTTGAAGGAAGTCTCTTATGCTCAACAAGACTGCATTTATGTGATCAAATATTATTGTATATATGTAATATTGTGGTTTCTGAATGACAATGTGACACTGAATACTGGAGAAATGGTTTCTGAAAATTAAACTTTTACATCATATAAATTAAATGTTAAACTAGAAAACATTTCTTTTTAAATTGTAATGATATTTCACAGTTTTACTGTGTATTCAGTATTTTGGTCAAATAAATGCAGCCTTGGTGAGCATAAGAGACTTCTTCCAAACTGGTAGAGTAAACATTTATAAATGTCTTTGCATTTTATCATCACAATATCAAACCAAGTGGAATTACAAAATACAGATCAACCATACTTTTCCGCATGCAGACTATGGAGGAAACAACTGTCCAAATCCAGTAATCGTATCACATCCTTCGCTGTCTGTAATGTTCCACTATCCTGGGCACATTTCTGACAGTTGAGCTAAAAAAAAATCTAATAAAATGGCGTCTGAAAGTTGTTGTATTTGTAAATGTATGTTTCTGAACCACTTTTTCAACTTTTGATTTCATATGTAGCAAGAAATTAGTATTGTGGTAATCAAGTATTGGCTTATTTCTCACCAAAGCTCTCGCTGTTTTGTTGTAGATCATTGGACCATTATGCTGCATCAGAAGCCTGTCCAAAATCAGTTACGCACCTTCGCACACAAACACCGCCTACAAAGTCATTGCCTGATAGAGCAGAGAGTCAAGATTCTGAATGCAGCCAATAACTCTGACACAAGTAGCTTAATAGTCATTGCAAAAACAGTGAAAATGGTTCAAAGAAAAGGTCAAGTAATTTTGTCATAAATTCACTTACACATTCTATGGCCATTTTTGGGACCACTGTATGTGTGTTTAGGGGCCTTGCTCTAAAGTTCATAGATGGTGTATAAAAACATATGCAGTTCTACATAAGCTCAGTCAATATGGTCTTATCCGAAGATGTTCAAAAGTTATGTTTTTTTTGTTGTTGTTTTTTCCCAACAGGATCATTGTGCACTGCAATTCGCTGTCCCTGTGGACGCAGTTTGTTGCTGGAGACAGACAGAGTGGGCAGTCTTCACTTACCTCAGACAGAGTCATGAACAGGCAGGCAGCAGCGTGGAGGAAGAGAGAACCTCGATCCTGTGATAGCCATATGAGATTCCACATGCTCTGATGAGTCATTTCTCCCTCCCTCCCTTCCTCATCCCCACTCCCTCCCTCCCTCCCTACATATGAAGCGTATGAGCCTGAGTCATCAGCTAGCTTTCTTTCTCTTGCTCCAACCATGCTGCCTTGTCTCTTTTCTTTCTTACCCACCCTTTACTTCTTTCACTATTTCTGTATCAGTTACGGTGCCACCACTTTCTACCTGCCATTCACATTCTCTCTCTGCCTGTGTGAAACTAATAGCAGGAGAACAATCGGTTAGGATATGTACATACATTCTGAGCAACGGCATTGGTATTCCCCCATTCACATCAAAAATTCCCCTCACTGTTTGCCTGGGAGACAACGGATGGCCCTATGCCAAGATGTCAAAATGCGCCGTGAATGAGAGAAGCAGATATATTTGACCTAAGAGTTACTGATTTGAATGCGCAACAGATCTCAAGCACTGGGATCTAGATTTTACTGCATACGAACATTTTTAGTACCTGAAACGTAACCAAATGTAGTGACAAAGCTCCGATTCTATAAACACTCTTCTTTAAAGGACGATGTCCATAAGGAAAGCACATTTTGGGGCTAATCGCTATATTACAGATCCTGTGGGAGAGGTTATGTTAGGACTGATTTAAGAGCCTTAAATCGCTGAGCATTGCAAGAGCAATAAGGATTTTTAGGGGCATTATGACTGGGTCAGTATAACACAGCTGCCCCTAAAAGTCCCTCACTTTTCTTGCTGACTTATTCACAGATTCTTTGTCCGACATCTGCCTGCTGTTCAAGAAAAGTTTAAAGTTCATACCATGGTTCTAAAGACTCAAACTAAAGCCCAAAGTAAAGGTCAGTCTGGACTATAATATCCCTCCTCTCCCTGAACAAGGGCCAACCATAATGTCAGACCCTTATTATTAGAATGCATTAAATGGCTAAACTATTTCAAATGACAAACTGTGTTTTTTAACTGAACGCAAAGCGGTTTACAGCAACTGTCATTTACAAATTACAACACCCCTTGATCATTCAGGCAGATTTTTCACAGTACATAACTATGTGTGCCCTGCTTGTTATAATCAAATTATGCAAATAAAATATTATAATATTAATAGAAATCAAAGCAGGTGCTTAATGCAAACTCCTGAGAAACGGTCTGGTAAAACGATAAAACAACTTGCTAATGGTAAATGTGAAAACAAGTAAATATGAAATTGAAAGATTACGTTTTTGTGAAATAATTGGTAAAACCAATGTATGTTTTAACCTGAATATTATGATCATATTATGGGTATTTTTAAATGCACACTTTTAATTCCTATATTAGGTGCCAAGGTAAAATATAGCAAATTAGATATTTTATGGTATCTGAATAGGAACTAATCTTGTAACATCTAATGAAATAACTTTTAAATATACAATTCATTATAACTGCATTCTTTGCATGTGCTGCATTGGAAGAGGTTAGTTTACAATGATTACAGGCTTTTGCAACTGTCAAGATGTGTGACTGAGCCAGAACAATATACAAATCCTTTGGGAAACTATTGGCAGGCAGCTTTGAGAACTGCTTAATAAGACAAACTGTATCAGACATGCTTGGTAGCTATCCCAGAATTCATACACACACTAACAAAGCTGTCTGTAACCTGCCTCTGCCACTCCTTATACAGTAATTTTTTTTTAATGAGAACTGACATACTTTTAATTTCACAGAAACTAATGAAGTTTATCTTTTTGCTTTTTGACGTCTTTTTAATATCTTGTTGTACTTGAACTCAGAATCTTACTTTCGACTTACCAGACTTTTATTTTGTGTTCGAGTCTATTAATTGCAAAATCTGCAAAAATAAGTCAAAAAGGTGATGTTAGTCATTTTTTAGTAAACAAAAAGGCCTAAATTCCAATTTGTTTGTATTTTTATATTTTCTACGTTTTAATTGTAAGTATATGTCTGACATAAATAATATGACACCTATCTACGTTTTATAGGCCTACTGAAAAATACTCATAACTAGTGTATTATATATTTAATTTGAACATTCATAACATAACGCAAGTTCACAAAATAATTGGCTGATACAAGCCTAAACTTGTAGGCTAATAATCCTTTGTCTCAAATAATCTTTTGTATCAATCATTTTTCTCTTTCTTTTAACTACACATATAACTTTTGTTAAAGTTAACAGATAGCCTACTGTAAAACTGCTTATGACTAAAGATAATTTCAGATTTGTCAGCCTATATATGTATTTAATTATATTAGTTTAAATATATGTAGTATTTAAGAATACATACATTACATTTTTCATATCAAATAGTTTAAGTACATAAATAATTCTGCTTTTAAATCATAAATAAAATTAAAGGTTTAATAAAGTTTAAAAAATAAAAGTGGAAAGAACGGAAATTAAACATTTTTTATGTTATCAATGATCCCATCATCAACGAATAGAACAGAATCTTTAACTATTTTATTCTGTTGTGTTCTATTTCAGTACTTTATTATTATCAATACTAGAGGTAAACTCCACTATACGCACGCACGCACACACACACACACACACACACACACACACTGTACATATACATATTCAGCACGGTCAATTGACAGAGATGGTCACATGGGCCGAAAACTGGGACTTTGTAGGCCAGTTGAATAAAAGGAAAACTCACCTTGCCCGCAAAGACCCAGCCTCTGACACACTCTCAATTGTTGCTGAATTTTGCCTCAGGTTGCGTGATCGTGCGTTAAAAGTGTGTTAGTCTGCGTTAATCTATTACATTTGCAACAGACCGTCGGCATATCTCGGAAACGCGATTTTCCCAGCAGCGCCTATTACATGAGAAATAACGACACGACGCGTCTAGTGAAGAGCGCGCGAGCCTATCCAGCCGCCAGGGTCCCACTTTTTACCTGTCATTTTCACCATGTCCACCACCAGCCTTCCTCCTTGGACCTTCTTTAGAAAGAATGGGCATATCGCCTGAAGAAGAACGGAAAATGTTGCCGTGTAGTGAGAAGTTGCTGCCACTCTTCACACATTATCATCACCCGCCCCCTTATTTGCGCTCAACTCCTCATGAAGACACAGTATATCCACAGGGACCGCTTACAACACTCTCCCTTTGCGCAAAAGTGGACGAAGGGAAAAAGTCAATAATACGCGGTGGAACAGTGAGCCTCGTTAATGCGCAAGCCTTTTGAAATTCTCCATGTATGCTGTTTTAGCCAGAGCGACCCCATGTGCTCGTTATTAATGAATTATCCATCTGGCTGCTGTAGACATATCATATTTGTACATGTTGCGCTCAAGCGCCACCGACTGGTTCCTTCGACCACATGCGGAATAAATTGTGTCTGGGACCAGAATCAGAAAAACCTACTATGGTGAAAGCTTGGCTTATGAATATTAATTAAGCCAGGCTGACGTTGCTTAGTAACCCTCCAAGAGTGTCCATTCACGTACCCTAATTAATTTTTAATCTTTGGTTACTCTTTAGTTAAACCGCTTGCTGGTTTGACCTACTGGTTAGACGTCACTCAAACTAATTAATATTCATAAGCCAATACTTCATCGTAGTAGGATGTGTATATCCGCGCCCGGGACCTCCCAAAATTGGATCGTTGATGTGACTGCATAGCCTGGCTATTTCAAGATCCTCTGTAGAACCGATGTCATAATAAATCACGTCCTTTATGTGCTATCAAAACACCTACTGATTTAGTGGCATTTTATAAAAATAAAGAAATTAATGAAATGTATATAAACACGGTTTGTTTAGCGCTTTTACTTAATATATAGAAGAATCCATTATTATTACATATATGTCGCCTCTAAAGTCTGTTAAGTGTTTACATTTAATGTCCGCGTAACACCATTTAAAAATTGTGCTAAATTTATTTCTGGTCTTTATAGGTCTTTTTTGAAAACTGAAATTATCCTGTCATTAGGCAACAGACTGTAAATGTATGCTTTTTTGGGATTCCCATTCTAAAGGCTCTCATTGCAGTGTGGAGCGGCCCCCTGTGGTGACACATTAATATGTTTGTATGTGTATTTATTTATACAATAATATAAACCATTCGTAAACACTGGTATTATTCTACTTTTTCCACGACTGTAGATGTATAGGTAAATATTACGAGCCTATATAGAACAAGTAAAATAAAAAGAACATAAAATCATATATACAAAAACATTTTAAAAGCAAATTTAAATACCAATATTGTGTTTGAAAAGTTTTTTTTTTTCGTGTTCTCTGTTGTTGATCTCCTCCCAAGACCCCCTCTTTTTATTTAAAGAGATTTGTCTTCGTTTACAAGTTGATTTAATTCAGTGAAATTGCTTCTCAAAGGAAGACACGCCCTTTACAATGTCGTCATCACGGCAGCCGCTTCGGGCTCGCGGCGGAGGGTAGAGGATTTCTGACATACGGCCCGGTATATTTTCACAAAATATTAAACTGTACGAATGACCATCCACATTGCATTCGGCTAACATCGGCGATCCTCTGGTGAGTCTCCATCATTGTTCATCACGCTGTTTGCGCGAGCAGGGATGTCAGCTGATTGTTTTCATCCCTCTGACGCTTTTCTCTCATCATTCTCCAAATGCTGTTATCTTCTTTCGGAAACTGACTGATGCTAACCCACACATAGTGCATTTTAACCAGCACAGATGATGCTTTTAGCCATGGGGAGATATATGATGGGCCTAGTGAACTGAGCAGTAATGGCCTGTAAAACAGTGCAAAGTTGTTGTACAGCTCCTCATGGCCTTTTAAATTGATGATTGTGTCGGAAGTGGTACAAGCTTTTGAATTGTGCTCCAATGTCGCACTGTTGCTGTTGTTGTGTCATGCCAGGCTTATATTACACATGTAAACATGAGGGCTGTGAGTTGTATCTGGGCTCGTTCAGTCAGGTGGGCTGACTTGACTGGTCAATGCAGTAACAAAAAACGCCACTATTACAAGCAAATACGTTATAATATAAAACAGCACATCTCTTTTAGTTTGTATGAAAGCCCTAGAGCTTCCTGTGAGTAATTCTTCATACAAACGCATGCATTGTTTTGATTATTTTCTATTTCGCGTAATAAAGGTATTACTTTAGGCACCACGGGATAGTGAAGATTCTGCGTGTTGTGTGTTCCATAATAGGAACTACGTATTGCGTAATTATGCAGATTTGTCATTGTTCCACACCTGTATGACTTGCTTTTTATTGTGGAGCACAAAAGAAGATATTTTAAAGAATGTTGGTAACCAAAAAGGTTGGTGGCCATTGACTTACAATCTATGCACATAATAATAATAATAATAACAGCAACAACATGAATGAATACATACATAAATACTGAGTCATTTCTGTCTTCTATATCTTTCTATGTCTTCTATGTTCTGCAGAAGAAGGAAAATGGTTCAGAAAAAGGTGACGTGATGAAATGATAACAGAAATTTCATTTTTTGAGAACTATCCCTTTAACATGTTGAAGAATTTGTTGTAGAACCAAATAAGATATTACAATAAGAAATATTCCAATAGATGATGCATAGAACATTAAAAGTGACTCTGGACCACAAAACCAGTCATAAGAATCAATTTTTTGAAATTGAAATTTATACATAGTCTGAATAAATAAGCTTTCCATTGATGTATGGTTTGTTAGGATAGGACAATATTTGGCTGAGATACAACTATTAGAAAATCTGGAATCTGAGGTTGCAAAAAACAAACAAACAAAACAATCCAAATATTGAGAAAAGTTCAGTTTTGATATACTGTATCTACGGTAGGAAATTTACAAAATATCTTCATGGAACATGATCTTTACTTAATATACTAATAATTTTTGGCCTACAAGAAAAATCGATAATTTTGACCCATACAATGTATTTTTGGCTATTGCTACAAATATACCCGTGCGACTTATAACTGGTTTTGTGGTCCAGGGTCACATATGTATCTACATTGTATATGTATGTATAAGTATGTACATTATTCCCAGACAGTGTTACTACTTTAGTTTGAGGGTACATTTTAATTTTACTATGCCCACAGGTATTTTTTCTAAAATCTTTTTTAAAAAAAGGTCATGTTGGTCAAGCTTATACTGCCTTCTGTCAATACTACTTGCTCCTCAGGCTTTCAGACTGGTGTACCAACTCTACTCTTTATTCTCTGTCCCATAGTGGGGGTGGGGTGAGTGAGGGCTGCTGTGAGGACCCTACACTGTGGGGCAGCCACACACTGAATGGTGTCTCCCACAATGAAAGCGTTGGTGGATGCAGTCTGGGCGGTATGGAGCATCGGGGCCTCAATATATGACTACATCCACACCAGTGCCATGGAAGAACGCATTCACTCACTGGAGAGTGCTATAACTATCCACCAGTGTGTCATTGGCCTGCTCTCTGCTGGACTTGTGGCCCTCTTCACCTACATTCTGCTAAGGAAGCACTGACCCAGCATTTCAGACATGTTTTTGTATGCAAGACTACATCGGTGACATCAGGGGGAATTCTTGAACCATGTTGATGCCAAGCTTTGTTCAGTTCATTTTAAAGGGATTTTAACATATCTGACTTTGACCTAATTGATTATTTACTAAACTTTATTAGTTTCCAATTCTGTTAAAATTTCACTACTGTATTATCTGGGTTGATGTGATTAAGTGTAATCTGGTAAACCAAAATAAGCGTATCTCTAAATTAAAAGTAGTCTTCCACCATGACTTATAATGTACTTTTAAGCTCATTGATGGCTAACACAGAGGAAAGATTCAGAGATGCTACCTGTCCACGGTTCTTTACACAAAGTTTGGTGACAGCTGAACAAACACAAAACAACTACTGGATCAGCAGGCTTTTCAGCCTGTTTGCTGCCGTCGTCAGTGGAGTCCACTAGTGTGTCTTGGTTACTTTTAAAAAAACATTCAACTTGCCAATGACTAAACATAACGTAATCTATGTTAACCTATGACATCTCAGCTTATTTCTTAACATTATGGTTAATGAGAGGCATCAATGATTTTGATTAACTTGATATAGAACTTGAAGTGTCCTTAATCGCTAAAGGTATCTGATATAGTCAACTTGATAATGTTATCAGTGTATTAACTATTATTATATGTAAGTGTCAAACTTTTAAGGTGGGTTTTTACGTTGATTTCATGTTAAAGCTCATCGGATAACACACCATTGTACTTTATAGGTTCTAATTTTTACTTTGCCATATTTCCTCAGAAACTTTTTTTCCGAAGGGAAAAAAACAACAACTTAATTTTACACCTGTTCTGTCATAGCAAAATGAATGTCTAGCTTTATAATGCAAAAGAAAAGTCAAGAGTATTTTGACTTTGAATTGATGCTACCTACTAAAGCATTTCTCTACTGTACTACGTTTGAATTGAACTTTTGTTTTATTTGGTGTGCTGGTCTAAGTGAGGATCTGTTCAAATTCAATGTAAAGCATTTCTTTAACAAAGACAATGTCATAATAAAATGTTTATTACTGGAACAACAGAAAAGCACAAATGTCTACGCACCAGCATGTTTGAAACATTTCAGAAGGATCAGGGAATTGGGCTTTTCAAAGAGAAATCGCTGAAGCCAATTTGTGGTCCAAATATGAACAATACAGAAAACACACTGAAGAGTCATGCTGGTTTTACATGTGCCCGGTCTGCAGAAGTGTGTACTTCGTGGTAAAGCGCTCAACACTTTCGCCCTCCAGGGTCTTAACAGCCCTCCAGTGGAGCTTCCCGCAGTTCTCTGGGTTTCCGTGCCTTCCCAGCTCTTCCTTGATGTATTCCATCCAGAGATCTAAGACATCAAATTATTTTGGTTGATCAGTGAAATATACTACTCAAAGTATGAAAGAGAGTTGCCTCTTTAAAGGCTGAAAGCACTGAATCACACTCACCTTCATCCGAGGAACCGAATTCACGAAGCGCTCGCTCATAGTAGTCTCTCAGGTTACTCATCTTTGGTGTCTCCTGAGAGAATAACACAAATCAGTAATACACCGTATGTGTTTATATACACACGTCTACTGGTTATTAAATATTTTAGACACCTGTCACCAGGTGCTAAATAACTTTTACCTGCTCTTTTTCAATCTCAATCATCTTCATGAAGAATGTCTTAGTGAAGGGTCTGTGTTCATGTAAGCTGAAACCCAAGAGAAAAGGTCGTTTTTAAATTGCTTGTGCCTTATTTGTAGATATACAGTGGTGTTAAGATTTAAAAATAACGTTTTGTAAAATGTTATTTTCAGTTATTTCCATTTGTAAAATAATTATTTTAAATAAGAACAATGCAAAATAGTAAATATTTTTAATTTTTTTTACATAGAGCACAGCTGTATTTGATGTGTACCTTGTGAATGCTTTTCTAGCCCTTTTGTAACCACTAGTTTTATATGACCATTCAAGGTATTTTTCCTTCATGGCAGACGACACTGCAGGTACTGGAGACAGAAGCCCTTTCTGCAAGTACAGGATCAGGAGCGATTTAAATACATTTTATTCATTAACTACATTAGAATTCAAATGAAACGTTATGTAATCAGGACTATAAAAAAAATGCAGAAAGATCTGATTGCCTTTATATCAACCATAATCAATTGGTCTTGGATGAGTTTTAGTGCAAACATTTTTAAGTCATGTCTCACCTGAAAAAAGGTCTCAGTGTCCTCTGGTATCTGTGAGGTCATGCTCCAATCTGCCTGCAGCTGCCATAATGGCAGACTTTCCTGTAGAACATTATAGACTGATTATTAAATATATATTTGGGTTCAAACTCCCTATACCACAGTGAAAATATATTAAGGTTTAAACGAAAAGTGAAAAAAATAAATAAATGAATATACGAAGAGTTCATATGCAAAAACATAACTCCATTTTTAACAATTTTCCAAATCATGTTTTTTCATTGTGCATTCCAATTAATCTCAATCAAACTGCAGTTGGGTTATTTTGATTAGGTAAAAAAAAAAAACAAACAAACAAAAAAAAACTAGCTAATTAACATAATAAAAACAATAAAAAACATGATTTTTGAAAATTAAAATTAAATGGAGTAATCTGTTTTTGCAAACAAACTTCATATATATATAAAAGCAAATTCGTGACATTTGACTCTGGAGCTCATTTGTACAATTCAAGTCAATTTCCTTTCTTTCAGTGAAGTACAAAAGATGTTCTTTGGAATATTCTCAAATTGGATCATCAGGTTTTGCACAAACATTTATTATTCATTTGCACTACTGCTACAAGGATTTGGACCTCATTGTATTATATTACATTTCATTACAGCAATGGGTTCCTTCACTTTTCTCCCTTAATATCTCTAATTCCACAAGAAATTGATTTTTCATATTGTTTGGACAAAAACAAAGATATGAAGGACTGATAAATGAAACAGGACAATTATGCACGCGGATATCACTCTATAGCATCATTTCCCATGTGGTTGGATCATGGCCTCTTTGCTAGGTTATGTAACTACAGGCTTCATAATCCGCACACATGGATTTTCTCACTAGCTGGTTTACAAAGAGCGCTGAGGACAGAACTGAGCAGAGGCTTAACTACAGTTATATGTAGGAATTCTTGTAGCTCAAGCAGTAGAGCATGGTGCTAGCAACACCAAGGTCAGGAGTTCAATTCCCAGGGAATGCATTAACTGATAAAACTGTAAAAGCAATGCAAGTCTTAAAAACAATGCAAGTCATTAATGTAAGTGCATAAATGTAACTATAGTACTGTTATCCAATTATTATACAAATATTTTTTTAAAGAAAAGCATTCAGAAGAAGTTCATTTGTTCAAGTGGACAAATTAGGGCAAATCTGCTGTCCCACTTAGAGGCAGCTGTGGCACAACTGCTACCTTGGGATTCACGTGTTTCAGGGCTTCCTGGAATAGATGTCCCGCCTCTGTGCTCTCCACATGGACCAATGTCTGGAGGCTGAAGCTCCACATCTCAACTGATTGGCTGAAGCGCTGGGTAGCTGTGATGGCGATCTGGGTAGCAGATACTGTATCCCCTGATGACAACAGGACCTGTAGCTGTTTTTTGAGGCGATAGAAAGTGGCCTATATTACTACAGCAGCACCATTTTAATCAAGTGCTGCATAAGGTGTGTAAGGAGGAGGAGCACGGTGCGTTTTGCAGTGAGATTCCTATGTTAACAGTGAACATTACCCAGTTCTTGTAGTATGTCTCTTGCAAAAGCTTGGCATCATGAGCACACTGTAAGACTTGGAGTAATCGTTCCTTTCTCTGAAAAAGTGAACAGTCAAACAATATATGTCAATCTGACAATAAATCAACAAATACCAAAAACACTTTGTATAAGAAAAAGGTTAGTATTAGTATCCGCAGACAGATAATAAAAGTACTGAGAAAAAACAACAAAAACAAAACTGTTTTTTGATTGATAACCTGTAATTTGAACAGAGCTATAGACTATTTAAAAAATAAAAATAAAATATAATAATAATAATAATATTATTATATATACATATGTATACACATATACATACAGTGAGGAAAATAAGTATTTGAACACCCTGCTATTTTGCAAGTTCTCCCACTTAGAAATCATGGAGGGGTCTGAAATTGTCATCGTGGGTGCATGTCCACTGTGAGAGACATAATCTAAAAAAAAATCCAGAAATCACAATGTATGATTTTTAACTATTTATTTGTATGATACAGCTGCAAATAAGTATTTGAACACCTGAGAAAATCAATGTTAATATTTGGTACAGTAGCCTTTGTTTGCAATTACAGAGGTCAAAGCGTTTCCTGTAGTTTTTCAGCAGGTTTGCACACACTGCAGGAGGGATTTTGGCCCACCTCCACACAGATCTTCTCTAGATCAGTCAGGTTTCTGGCCTGTCGCTGAGAAACACGGAGTTTGAGCTCCCTCAAAGATTCTCTATTGGGTTTAGGTCTGGAGACTGGCTAGGCCACGCCAGAACCTTGATATGCTTCTTACAGAGCCACTCCTTGGTTATCCTGGCTGTGTGCTTCGGGTCATTGTCATGTTGGAAGACCCAGCCTCGACCCATCTTCAATGCTCTAACTGAGGGAAGGAGGTCGTTCCCCCAAAATCTCGCAATACATGGCCCCGGTCATCCTCTCCTTAATACAGTGCAGTCACCCTGTCCCATGTGCAGAAAAACACCCCCAAAGCATGATGCTACCACCCCCATGCTTCACAGTAGGGATGGTGTTCTTGAGATGGTACTCATCATTCTTCTTCCTCCAAACACGTTTAGTGGAATTATGACCAAAAAGTTATATTTTGGTCTCATCTGACCACATGACTTTCTCCCATGACTCCTCTGGATCATCCAAATGGTCATTGGCAAACTTAAGTCTGGCCTGGACATGTGCTGGTTTAAGCAGGGGAACCTTCCGTGCCATGCATGATTTCAAACCATGACGTCTTAGTGTATTACCAACAGTAACCTTGGAAACGGTGGTCCCAGCTCTTTTCAGGTCATTGACCAGCTCCTCCCGTGTAGTTCTGGGCTGATTTCTCACCTTTCTTAGAATCATTGAGACCCCACGAGGTGAGATCTTGCATGGAGCCCCAGTCCGAGGGAGATTGACAGTCATGTTTAGCTTCTTCCATTTTCTAATGATTGCTCCAACAGTGGACCTTTTTCACCAAGCTGCTTGGCAATTTCCCGTAGCCCTTTCCAGCCTTGTGGAGGTGTACAATTTTGTCTCTAGTGTCTTTGGACAGCTCTTTGGTCTTGGCCATGTTAGTAGTTGGATTCTTACTGATTGTATGGGGTGGACAGGTGTCTTTATGCAGCTAACGACCTCAAACAGGTGCATCTAATTTAGGATAATAAATGGAGTGGAGGTGGACATTTTAAAGGCAGACTAACAGGTCTTTGAGGGTCAGAATTCTAGCTGATAGACAGGTGTTCAAATACTTATTTGCAGCTGTATCATACAAATAAATAGTTAAAAAATCATACATTGTGATTTCTGGATTTTTTTTTTTAGATTATGTCTCTCACAGTGGACATGCACCTACGATGACAGACCCCTCCATGATTTCTAAGTGCGAGAACTTGCAAAATAGCAGGGTGTTCAAATACTTATTTTCCTCACTGTATATATACATATATAAATAAACTAACTTATGATGACAGACAGATTTCAAGGGTAATGGGTGAGATCTTTTAGCATTGGCTATTGCTTAGCCTGATGACATAACCAGTTGTTAAAAATAACTAATGTTCCATATGCCTTTAATTTGTAGGGGGAATATGCCTATTATTCAGGTTATAAAAGTCGTCAGCTTTTTTGTAAATATGGTTTAATATAAGAATTCAAACTTGACAAATACAGCAAGTCCATGTTATTCTGATCACAATTATCACAAACGCTGCAACACCCCAATTAAAAAAATAAAATAAAAAAAATAATAGGTTTATCACCTTTTCCTTGAGTTCAGTGACGTTTGTCTTCCTCTTATATCTCTCAAGACAGAATGTGACATAACATGTCCACATGGCCTCTACAAAAATAAATTACATGTCAGTAGGCAAATGAGGCCATGAGAATAGATGCAAATATTGAACATGTCTGAAGTCAGTGTGTTAAATCATACCTGTATTAAGGCTCTTTAGAGCCTCCTCATAAACGACACAGCAGCGTTCTTCTCTGCGATCTGTGTCAGAAGCTCTTCCTTTCGCAGACTGGAGCTCCGGGGCCCCAGCAGCATCCAGCTCACGCTTAGCCATGAAATCCCACATCAAGCAGTCATCAACATACTGAGTCTGCAGACTGAACACAAACATTATTCAAATATCACCTTTTCATGACTACTTACTGTAAATGCATTTTCCCCCAATACTGGCTTCAGTGTTAATCTGTTCATTTATAATAGCTCCTACAGCATTTTTATTGCGGATTATTCAACAAAATGACAAATCAGTCAATTAAGGTGATCATCTAAAAACTAAGAAAAAAAACAAAAAAATGTGTCTGCTTAAATCTCAGAAATGTTAAGCAAATGGGGAAAAATAAAAAACTCTGTACTCTTGCAGGATGGTGTCCTGTAGCTCCTTTGTGAAGTCAAAGATGGCAGCAATCTGTAGCAGCGACATGATGAATTCAGCCCCTGATAAGACACGACAGATAAATGCACAGCACTCAGCTAATGCAACCTGTTGAGCTGAACGGTTCTGTGGAAATTTAGCTGACCTTTAATTTTTTGTGCAGCATCTCTGTACACCACCTCAGCAAGTTTTCCACTCAAGATGTCCAAAGAAAAAGTATATTCCCCCTAAATTGAGAAAACATATTTTGTTACTTGCTTTTTAACTAACAAAAATCAGAAAGCACTCAGATCTACATTTATAACCCTACCACATCTATTTTAGCTTGTTCCAACTCTTGCTGCTGTTTCCTCAGTTTCTCAGCATGCATCAGCTCCATCCGAAAATACTGTGCATGCACACAATGAACAGTTTTATTATATGAACATCAGCGTGGACTGTTTTTAATATGTTTTTAGTTGTTTCAGGCCAATTCAAAGAGATGCCAGTGTCTTCTCACCTCCTGATAGACTTTCTTATTCTCAGGATGAAAGCGCAAGGCACGGAGGAAGAGATGCCGGGCGCTCTCTGAAGAGTTCCTGTCCTCCATCTCACACTTAGCAGCCATTATCCACAAAGCTGCAAGCATTATGAAATTATTTTATTTCTGGCCATCTGCTATGAAAGTTCATACACCTCTAAAGAAAATAAATATGAATGCTATATAGAACAATAAATCTTTTAGATAAACCAACTACAACTAAAATGACTTTCTTTGTTAAATAAAAGCTTACCTGGTTTGTCAGGATGGATAGCTAACATAGATGACAAAACCTTGCTGAGCTGAGACTTTGTGCCCTAATTGAAAGATGATAAGAACAGAATTAAATAATTGACAATCATAATAAAACAACACAGACACTTTACCACAGATCTGCTTGTTTTTAATTAACGTTTAATGACAAAATGACATACCCATTTCTTATTAAAGGCAACCTGAGAAAGCCAGAGCTGCACATCTTCCTACAGATAAAACAAAACAAAACATTGATTTGAATCAACTTAAAAACTGGACATCAAATTACAACATCTAAAGTAAGGTTATTGATTCATGTTGACCAACCTGCCATTTTGTTATAGCCCTTCTGAAAACATTGTTTATGCGATGAATGATGGGATACTCAATTTCCTCCCGTTTAAAATGGTAACCAATTCTCTGCACACACAACAGTACAGTTCAGGGTGCATATAGCCATTACTTTTACCATAACACAATGCCACATTTTCCTAATATATTCTAAAAATAAATAAACCAAAGCTCTACTCACTGCTCTCCTCTTCTTGATAAGCTCTAGGACGTTTATTTCATACTGATGAAGAACAGAAATAAAAACACCCAATTAAATGTCACATATCATGTTATTTGAACCTTGCAGCTGATTAGGAAGGTCATTTGCAAAACTCAACCTATCATGTTCCAGGTAACCAATATGTATACTGATGATTTTTGTGCAAAAAATATATTAAACAGCTTTTTGTCAATACAGACCTGTATGTATGTAATAAAATCGTCTTTTCTCTGAACTGTTCGGTGCAGCTTGTATTCAAGAGCAGTCGATCTTTTCAACATAGACCTGAAACAAAAGTCTTAATTGAGGAATCTGTTTGTTTCAGGATAGAACCACTTGTTTCTATTTGTTGTGTTTGTGTGTGTGATACTCACTTGACTTCTTTATTGGTGAGCAAACCGACTCTTTCCAACTGTTCAAGTGATGGTATTCTGTCCTCTAATCGTTGTTGCACAATGTCAGCCATTTCTAAGTGTTGTGAGGTAAATCTTCAGATAAATGGGTAAGATATTCAGAGGTTTAGTAGAATAACGAAACCTGACTTGCTTCGCATCCCAACACACGTGGGGACGGGAAGTTGTCATGTGTTCTACATCCGGTTGCTCGTCATAAAAAAATCTCCGACGGAATTCTGTACTCGATTGATGGATCCTCGGTACTTATTGCCATAGTCTAAAACCTCTTTGTTTTAGCGAAATATCATAATTTAAAGCATTAATAATTAGACACGTTTTCCTGAATTGCGAAACTTTGTGGAATGGCGAGGGCCAGCGGTTTTCAACAGTTTTCACTCTTATCATTCTTTTGAAATGTAGACCACACAAATATTATTTCGGTGCATATTTTCATTAGTATTTTTATTTGAAATGATCATTTACAATAGATAAGTAATTAAACGGAGCTCGCGATATGTGTTATTCTTCCCCGCGTTCTCTCTCTTCCCAGAACCAAAACATTCTTGGCGGCAATTTGTCTCCTCTACCAATCTTAATCTCGCGTCTATCAAGGTGAGTCAGGCCAATAGAAAACCTCGATGTCACCAGACGACGTCTCCGATTGGCTGTCACATTGTCATGGGCGGGTTCTCGCGGCACTTTCCTCAATGGCTCTGGCGTTACAGTACTACCGAAATCTATCTCTTGGTAGGATTTTCCCATCCAAAATAAACGCAATTTCGGTCGCAAATAACAGCATTTTTTTTAACCAAGTCGTTTATTTAATCCGGTACGTGAACGGCTGCCTGTATGGATGGAAAACCCGGTGCCGTTTAACTGTGTTTTCGTCGCTGTGAAGGACCGCAAACTAACGTGCTAATTTTCATCTGTTGAGGATCAGTGACCAGACTGAGGACACACATCAAGAACATATTCACAACTCATGTGATTTATTCATATGAGTCATATTAAAACATGTACTAGTCACAGAGACTGATGACCACCAATATCTGATGTTTAGGTGATGGTAGAGGGCTGGTTAAAGGAGTGAGGGCAGCTGCCTGTCATTAATGTGCAGATATTTATTTCGCCTGGTGCTATTTTGGTGTGAAGTTTTGGGTAGTTGTTAGTTTATGATGGCTCCTCAGAAATACTCTGCTCAGGTGATGAACTGTAAAGCCAATGGTGCTGTATACCCATCCTCTGGCGTGAGCTCCATAAAGAAGCCCAAAATGGAGCAGCTGCAGGCCGACCATGAGCTCTTCCTGCAGGCCTTTGAAAGTGAGTCTATATTTGTCTGAATTTAACACACCATAGCAAAACTATTATCTGTATCTTTTGGCCTTTGGGAAAGTATATTAACACACTGACATCTGTTCTCTGGTCTGCTATTACTGCCATTAGATATGTGGAGTCCTTGGATTTACCTTTGTAATGTCTTGTGGCTGTTTTTTAACATGATGCTGTTTTTTGTTGCTAAGTAATAACTAATTTTGAAGACAGTTACTTAAAACCCTCTAGTTTATTGTACATGAAGGGCTTAAAAGCAACAGACAAAAGTTGTTTTCACTTTGAAACTTTAAAATAGTATGTTTTCATTAATTCTATTGCATTTTCTCTTCAGAGCCTACTCAAATATACAGATTCCTACGAACAAGGAACCTAATAGCTGTATGTATACCTTTTATAGATGAATCATAAGGCTTAACGCTGAATTTATATTAACGTCAGGTCTGTTTGTACTTAGTTTTTTTTTTTCTTGCTCTTTCTCAGCCGATATTACTTCATAGGACCCTCACCTTTATGTCTCATAGAAACTCACGAACAAATGCCAAAAGGTAGGTCTTCTCTATGTTCTAATAATTATCTGAAAATCTGCTTTATAGGGCTGTAAAATTATTAATCGCATTCAAAATAAAAGTTTATGTTTACATACTATATGTGACCCTGGACCACAAAACCAGTCTTAAGTCGCTGGGGTATGTTTGTAGCAATAGCCAAAAATACATTGTATGGGTCAAAATTATCGATTTTTCCTATGTCAAAAATCATTAGTATATTAAGTATACTTCATATACTACATATTGGATTCATATACATGATATTTTGTAAATTTCTTACCATAAATGTATCAAAACGTAATTTTTGATTAGTAATATGCATCGCTAAGAACTTAATTTGGGCAACTTTAAAGGCGATTTTCTCAATATTTAGATTTTTTGCACCCTCAGATTCCAGATTTTCAAATAGTTGTATCTCGACCAAATTTTGTCAGATCCTAACAAACCATACATGTCAAGTCAAGTCACCTTTATTTATATAGCGCTTTTAACAATACAGATTGTGTCAAAGCACTTAACAGTATCAAATTGGAGGATAGAGTGTCAGTAATGTATAATGATAAGATTAAACACTCAATTTTCAGTTAAAGGCATTTCATTATTGAATTCAGAGATGTTAGTGTCTAGCTCAGTTTAGTTTAAATAGTATCTGTGCAATCAAATCGGCGATAATCGCTAGAAATTAAGTGTCATCAATGGAAAGCTTATTTATTCAGCTTTCAGATGATGTATAAATCTCAATTTTGAAAAATTGACACTTAAGACTGGTTTTGTGGTCCAGGGTCACATGTGTGTACTGTGTATATTTATTTTGTATATATAAATACACACATGCATGTATATATTAAGGTAAAATACGATATATTTATATATAAAATAAATGATATATAAGTATAAATATATATACATACAAATATTTTTAAAAATGTATACAGATTATGTGTGTGTATTTACAGTGGGGGAAAACAATATTTGATCCCCTGCTGATTTTGTGCGTTTGCCCACTGACAAAGAAATCATTAGTCTATAATTTTAATGATAGGTTTATTTGAACAGTGAGAGACAGAATAACAACAAAAAAATCCAGAAAAACGCATTTAAAAAAGTTATAAATTGATTTGCATTTTAATGAGTGAAAAAAGTATTTGATCCCCTATCAATCAACAAGATTTCTGGCTCCCACGTGTCTTTTATACAGGTAACAAGCTGAGATTAACTAATCTCAGCTCCTTACCTGTATAAAAGACACCTGGGAGCCAGAAGCAATCAATCAATCAGATTACAAACTCTCCAGCATGGCCAACACCAAAGAGCTGTCCAAGGATGTCAGGGACAAGATTGTAGACCTACACAAGGCTGGAATGGACAACAAAACCATTGCCAAGCAACTTGGTGAGAAGGTGACAACAGTTGGTTTGATTATTCGCAAATGGAAGAAACACAAAATAACTGTCAGTCTCCCTCGGACTGTGGCTCCAGGCAAGATCTCACCTCGTGGAGTTTCAATGATCATGAGAACGGTGAGGAATCAGCCCAGAACTACATGGGAGTATCTTGTCAATGATCTCAAGGCAGCTGGGACCATAGTCCCATAGTCACGAAGAAAACAATTGGTAACACACTACACCATGAAGGACTGAAATCCTGAATTGCCCGCAAGGTCCCCCTGCTCAAGAAAGCACATGTACAGGCCCGTCTGAAGTCTGCCAGTGATTCAGAGGAGAACTGGGTAAAAGTGCTGAGGTCAGATGAGACCAAAATCCAGCTCTTTGGCATCAACTCAACTCAAATGTTTGGAGGAGGAGGAATGCTGCCTATGACCCCAAGAACACTATCCACACCATCAAACATAGAGGTGGAAACATTATGCTTTAGGGGTGTTTTTCTGCTAAGGGGACAGGACAACTGAACAGGGCCATGTATACCGTCAGGGCCAGGGCATTGAAAATGGGTCATGGATGGGTATTCCAGCATGACAATGAACCAAATCACACGGCCAAGGCAACAAAGGAGTGGCTCAAGAAGAAGCACATTAAGGTCCAGGAATGGCCTAGCCAGTCTCCAGACATTAATCCAATAGAAACTCTGTGGAGGAAGCTGAAGGTTCGAGTTGCTAAACGTCAGCCTCGAAACCTTAATGACTTGGAGAGGATCTGCAAAGAGGAGTGGGACAAAATCCCTCCTGAAATGTGTGCAAACCTGGTGGCCAACTACAAGAAACATCTGACCTCTGTGATTGCCAACAAGGGTTTTGCCACCAAGTACTAAGACATGTTTTGCGAAGGGGTCAAAAACCTATTTCACTCATTGAAATGCGCTTTTTTGGATTTTTTTGCTGTTATTTTCTCACTGTTCAAATAAACCTACCATTAAAATTATAGACAGATCATTTATTTGTCAGTGGGCAAATGTACAAAACCAGCAGGGGATCAAATAAGTTTTTTCCCCACTGTATATATACATAATAAATATACACAGCACACACGCATATAGTATGTAAACAAACTTTTATTTTGAATGCGATTAAGGGTTTTGCAGCCCTACTGCTTACAGCATTTTTATTGAATAAACTGGACTTTTTCTTCAGGAGAACATTTAAAGTGGATGATTTGCTGTCCAATGTGGAGAGAAAGAAAGGGGAGCCTGAGTCTCAGAGGTACTGGTCTTCTACAGATGTTTTTCATGCTGTTGTCTTACACAGATATGAGCCTAAAGGTTGGAATACACTACACAACTTTTAACATCTTTAACATCTTAACAATAGGCATCATAGGCTTGCTGACTTTGTGGTGACAGAGGAAAACTGGGCTTTATACACTACACTACTGAAAATCATGCACTAACAGACTTTCACATTTTTTTTCCGACAAAACAAACTGATGCAGAAATATGTGCCTTGTTGCTAGGAGAGACACAACAAATAAAAACAATATTGTCAGAAAATCGGCTCCAAATGTCAACATGTCTGAGATTCTCAGACTGAATTAAGTCATGATCTAAAGCTAAAAAAAGTTTGTGCCCATCATAGATGCAACTTTCTGTGCAATCCAACTCCAACTGCCCAAAATTTGCAGAGTGGTTCTGATATTTTGCAACTAGTGTTGACTCTTCCAGTCAGCAAAGTGGGATAAACATCTGGCTAAAAGTTGTGTAGTCTATTGGTGTTTCGGGTTTTCAGAGTAATTTTCATCGGTGTTACAGGAAAATGTGATAGGATCATTTGCTTCCAAATGGTGATTTTTTTTTAGTTATGCTTAATTTGTGATTTCAGTTTGACTTCACATCTGCAACTGACATTCACTGGATTTTTTCACAAAAATGGTGAGTCTAAATTTGTACCAGTCCGTCTGAATTATCATATTAATGTACAACCAGCATTTTAGGGTTCTGATATAATTTTGTTCTTTAACCAGATAAGCCATGTCAAAACTCAGAAAATGATCAAAACTCAGTTTCACTTGAGGTGCTACTTGTCAAAGTCTGTCACAAAAAGCGTAAGGTGAGCTTCTCTTTCATGTTATTTTATATGAATGTGTTATTTTGGGTTTGGAGGGACTTATGGGTAAGTAAATGTTCATGTTTGCGTGAGCTATCCCTTAAAACATATAAGTGAATAAAACAATTGAAGTATGTCACTCATTCAGATCTCATTCTTTTTGTTATGATGGTCATTTTTCTCCCTTAGGATGTCAGCTGCCCTATAAAGCAAGTGCCTACGGGAAAAAAGCAGGTGCCTTTGAACCCGGATCTCAGCCAAACCAAGACTGGTGCCTTCCCTTCCCTGCTGGTGTCCAGCAATGAGTTTGAGCCAAGTAACAGTCACATGGTCAAATCCTATTCGCTTCTCTTCAGGGTGTCTCGTACAGGCAAAAGAGACCCCAACGGTTTCATCAGCTGTGAGGCAGATGAGAATATTGGTGAGTGGCAGTGTATGTACACAGTGTGTGACATCTGTTAAAAAAACAACAAAAAAAACACAAGTGTTGAATGCCGTGTAAAGGCTCTGCAGACTTCATCCTCGTTTGTGTCATGGCTTTAGAGTGTTAGGTTAAAGAGAGTTCACTCAGAAATGAAAATGGTATCATCATTTACTCATTCTCATGTTTTTTCAAACCTGTATAACTTTCTAAGATATTTTGGTCCATACAATGAAAGTCAGTGGGTTCAAGTGTTCTTTGGACCCCACTGACTTTGATTATGAGCTCAAAAACGGTTCTTTTAAATATTGTGTTCCACAGAGTAAAGAACGTCATACAGGTTGGAACAACGTGGGTGATAAAGCAAAGACAGCATTTTAATTTTTGGGTGAAACGAGCCCTTTAATATCCATATATCAAGGAGATGGATGACAGTTTAAGTAGTATCATGTTTTTTCAGAAAATCTGATGGTGAGTGACTGACTGAAATCGAACCTTTTCTGTCGTCTGTCCATGATGATGTGAAGAACAATTAAAGTCAGCACCCTACATTTTCAAATATAGTCAATACAGTTAATTGAGCACTGCCTTCTGCAGTTATTGTAGCCTCAGCCTCACAAATGCTAGATGGAACAAAACAGTCCTGATGATTTTATTTGTAGATGTAAAAGAGGAACTCCCATCCAGAAAGAAGAGAAACTCATCCCACAGAGGTGACGGAGAGATCCCAGAAACATTTGTTGCTCAGATGACTGTTTTTGATAAAAACAGGTTAGTACTAGAAGTGTTTTCAAAAGGCTTCAATTTACTTAGAACTGACAGAAAAATTCCTTGTGTGATGAAAACTGCATAGTATAGCTATATAATGATTGTCCTTCAGACGGCTGCAGCTGCTGGATGGAGAGTATGAGGTTTCCATGCAACAGATTGAAGACTGTCCAGTCAGCAAGAAGAGGGCCACATGGGAGACCATACTGGATGGAAAGGTTGGTTATGTCTGGAGGAACTAAGCTGCTAGCTTTCCTGTTGAGCATTTAAAGTTCTAAACAAAACCAGTATGAAAACCAGTTGCTTGGCAGTCAAATGTAGTCATTTTCTTATGAAAAAAAAATAATCTAACTTTCAGAAATAAAGCTTTTATTTCCCAAATTGTAGTAGATGTATGATTTCATTCAGTCACGGTTGTAGATTGCAACTGTTGATTCTTGTATTTTGAAGAGGTTGCCCCCGTTTGAGACCTTCTCTCAGGGACCCACTTTGCAGTTCACCCTTCGCTGGACAGGTGACCCCAGTGACCCTTCAATGGCCCCTGTGGCCAAACCTCTCTCCACCCGCAGTTCTGACACCAGCACCACAGAGAGCAGACCCAGCACTCTCCGAACTGCACATATTGGTAAGGAAGCAAACTTGCATCTGATCTTGTTTAAGTTTGTTATCAGTCATGGTCTGCTTTGTCTGTTTAGTTTTTGTGAGGTTTCCTTTTCCATAATATCTGATCAAAGCTTTTTTTGTGATGGACCTGTAAAGGTAAATATAGGTGTTTAATGTTTTATTCTCTCAGTGGCGAAGGATTCAGTAAGCACCAGCATGCAGACCAGGAGAGAGCAGTCCCCCTGTGAACCCAGACAAAAACTACGCATCTTTTATCAGGTAGGAATGATGAACTCTTTATTATAGTACATTTATGTATATTGCACTATATTACTTCATAGAAAATAGGAATGCAATGATACCATTTTTCAGAACCGATCCGATCCCAAAAATTGAATATCAGCCGATTCCAATCCGATACCAGCGCAGTTTTTCTTTTAAATCAAGGTAGAATTTCTATACTTCATTTTAATGAAAAAAATATGTAATCATAATCTATTACAAAAAATACTATTATAAACTAGGTTAGTGGATATTAGCAGCAAAAGTTATTCTAGAAAAATCATGGGTGCACAATAATTTTATAAATACATTAAACTAAACAACATTATTTAATGGGGAACAAATAAAAGTTAGTAAGTGTAGGACTAAATCTGGTAAAATGTTACATATTGCTGTTTGTATTGTTGTAAAATACATTCATGAAAAACAAGTGGCATATACTGTATATTAGGGGTGTAACGATACATGTATTGAACCGTTCGGTACGCATTACAAACCGAACGATTCGATTCTTTGGACTAATCCTATTACATTTGGAAAATAAAAGAGCTTAAAGTGTGTGAAATATAATGTTCTCAGTGCCACTGCGCTCAACAAGGCAGCCCAAACGATGTAACAGGCAACGTGATAACCTCCCCTTGCTGGGTTTCATTGAAAAACGATGATTTTGTATCGACGATAGCCAGAGATATTGTCAAAAACATCAATTGTTGGCAATATTAAGATATTTGGCATTTCCAATTAATGTAGGCCTGTTACATTCTTATTTTTATTAGGCCTATTATTATTGAAGTTATGACGCTACTTTTATTATTAAATTAAAATTAGAATTTGCTCCGCAATAATTACCAAATAACTGACGTGCTGCGAGGATAACAAAATATTAGGCTCCTCAATTAAAATGATTTAAAGATTTTTAAAACAGGTCTATTATACAATGAAATATAGGCCTACAATTAAAATATTAACACTGCAGTCATCAATAAAAATCAATTAAATAAAAAGCTTTTATTTCAAGTACCGACTTTCAAAAACAACCTGTTTAACACTAAATGTTTCTTCTCCTTTTTTTTTCACTATGTAATATTAGAAATATTAAGGGAATAAATGAAAACAGTTAGCTATATACCGTTATCGGCATATGTTGAAGTAGATTCGTCTGTTGTCGTCTCTGAGAAAATATGCGTCAGAAGCCAAATGCTCCATTATTACTCCATTCCGTTTTTACTTTCACTTTCTGCATAGTGAATTGACTGAGATTAAGACGTTCACCGGCATAACTCTTGCGCAAAGTTTGCACGTTGCTTATGTGATATCCATTGGCTCGCCTTCAACCGAACCGTGAATTTTGTGAACCGTTACACCCCTACTATGTATGTGTGTTTTTATATATATGTATGTATGTATGTATGTATGTATGTATGCATGCATGTATGTATTGTATATATTAGTGCTGTCAAATGATTAATCACATACGCATAAGTTTTTGTTTACATAACTGGCCGGTACCGATTAATCAACCGATAGTTTTCAAAATAGATACTGAAAGAGAGCTAGTGCTTTACTATTTAAAAAAAAAAAAAAAAGCAGCAACAGTACTGAACCATACTTTGTAAATGAATAAAAAATATTAATATTATTTACTATATTGATCATTAAAGTTATTTCATAGTTTGCTAATGTTAAAAGAAGAAACTTTAAAATTTAAAAATGTAGCCTATTAGTAGCTAATAGTGAATGTTGAAATGAACACTCTAACAAGGAACGATACTTCTACAGTTTTCATTAATGCTACGAATGGACACTTATTGTTAAGTATTACCATTTAATTTCAACAGCCATGCTTAAAGATGGCCATCTTTAAATATCTACACAAGGCCATAGCATTAAAATTACATACATATGGATATTGTATGTGTACTCACACACTTTATTTGCTTTTATTTTATTAGAGCCACAGAAAGACAAACGTTTTGCTGAAAAATGCACAATACATAATTTATAGCCTAGGGTGAAGTCATTATAATTCACAACGATTTGGGACAAATATAATGTAATTTAATAGAAAACTATCGGCATGGATTTTTGCCGATAACCGATAGTTGTGGCAATCAACTATTGGTGCCGACTAATCTGCAAAACCGATGAATCGGTCGACCTCTAATATAAATATATACATGACAATGAATGAGAATGAGCTTTATTGCCAGGTATGTTTACACATACGAGGAATTTCTTATAGTGACAGAAGCTCCACAGTGCATCAGAATGAGAGCGACAGGACACAGATAATAAAAAGAATAATATACAAAATAGACAATGTACATGTAAATACATGTACATATTTTCAAAATATATACTGTATATGTGTGCATTTATATATACATACAGTAAACACACACACACATATATATAATATTACGTAAACAAAAACTTCTATTTTGGATGTGATTAATCGCGATTAATCATTTGACAGCACTAATATATACATACAGTCATGGCCAAAAATATCGGCACTCTTGCAATTCTGTCAGAAAATGCAACACTTCTCTCAGAAATGTTTTCCAATTGCAAATGTTTTGGTATTCACGTGCTAATTGTTTTTGTTTGCACTGCAACAAAACAAAAAAACAGAGAAGAAAAGTCAAACTTGATAAAATTTCACACACAACTCAAAAATGGACTGGACAAAATGGCACCTTGTAAAAATTTAAAAATAATTGCTTTTCAAGCATGTGATGCTACTGTAATTTGTATTTAGACACACCTGTGGCAAGTAATAGGTGTGGGCAATATAGTAATCACACTTGCAACCAGTTAAAATGGAGAAAACTTGACTCAACCTTTGTGTTGTGTGTCACACTGAGCATGGAGAAAAGAAAGAAGTGTAAAGAGTTGTCTGTGGATTTGAGAGAAAAAATTGTGGAAAAACATGGACAATCTCAAGGCTACAAGTCCATCTCCAGAGATCTTAATGTTCCTGTGTCCACTGTGCACAATATCATCAAGAGGTTTACAAAAGGACATCATGGCACTGTTTACAGAAAAAGAAATGAGGCCTTCAAAGAAAAGAACACAGTCCCTACAGTCAAACCTGGTGGAGGTTCAAAGATGTTTTGGGGTTGCTTTGGTGCTTCTGGCACGGGATGCCTTGACATGTGCATCCTGTGCGCAGAATGATGCGCTTGAAGCAACACGGAGTCACAGCACCCAGCGCTGTGCATAAAAAAAAAAAAGGGAAGAGATATTGATGCGTAGTGTATTATATCTGTGCGATTATTTTATTGAGCCTTTTCTTGTAACAGTTTTAAATCTCAGTTATTGTGCACTCTTGAAGAGAGTTTCATCATTTTGACTGTAGTAACCGAACGCGACACGCACTTTGAATGCTGAATGGAGGATGACAGACAGACGCAGCGAGGAGAAGAGTTTACGTGAACTTGACTTAAATATTCATCTATACTTCACATTAAATTATGGAACAGCTTCAGAACACTTAAAATATAGTGCAAGAAAACTTGATGGTGCTTTATAATGTTTTTGTGCCTTTCGTTGGACTTAACAATAACACAGAATACTATACGCATAATATTGGATTTAGATCGGTCTTGTCTGACCGATACCCGATCCGGCAAAAAATGCCAGTATCGGAGCCGATACCGATACGGAGTATCAGATCAATGCATCCTTAAAGAAAACACTATTTACTCAGTAGGTTTACTGGAGAACCGTCTGCAATGTAAAAACAAATCTCAAGAACTTTATGCAACATGCTGGTATTTCTGTTTGTCCACAGTTTCTGTACAACAATAATACTCGTCAGCAGACAGAAGCCAGAGAAGACTTACACTGCCCCTGGTGCACGCTTAACTGCCGTAAACTCTACAGCCTGCTGAAACACCTCAAACTCTCCCACAGTAGATTCATCTTTAACTATGTGGTGAGCACAGCAGGACACATTCATAAATCGCTGCCTGTTTAATTTCAATAGTTGAATAGAATCAGTTTATTAGGTTAAAAATTCATTATATAGTTATACATAGGGCTTGGTAGTATGATGATATATATCTTGGCAATGATATAAAGTGTTTATAGATAGAAATTTTAATATGGTATGTAAATATATCCATAAGCAGTATTACATGTTATTGATGCACTAGTGTGAAGCAAGATTTATGAATGCGAAAAATAAAGTGTAAGTAGTACAGTAAGCTGTGAACAATTAAGAAAAAATTGTTGAAAAAAGTGAGTTTGTTATCCTATAACTTATTGTTCTTGAATGCTGTTTTCCAGCCTCATCCTAAAGGTGCTCGGATAGACGTGTCCATAAATGAGTGCTATGATGGCTCATATGTTGGCAATCCGCAAGACATCCATAGCCAGCCTGGCTTTGCCTTTAGCCGCAATGGCCCTGTTAAGAGGACAGCTGTCACCCACATACTTGTTTGTCGGTATGAAACAGGTCTCATTTTTTGGGAAAAATGCTATTGTTGACTACAGGGTCATTTTGATATTTTAGTTTTATGTTTGAACCCAGCATTAAATATAAAATCACAATTCCCAATTATTAATTTTGCCATTTTCATTATAAATGATTTATCCATACAAAAACTGTTTTTTAAATTGAGCTTTCCCCAGTTTTGATGTCAAAATATATACAAGGTTGTGCATATTGAATAAGCTTACTAGAATGCCTGTAAAGAATTTAATGTAGAAAAAAATCTGGGTAATGTGCCAAAGTCTGCAAATTGGGTTTTGCTTAAACCATTATGGCCTGGTTTTACAGACTGGGCTTAGACTAAAGCCCCGTTCACACCAAGATTGATAACTATAAAGATAACGATATTAGTGTCCACACCACAGGGTTCCTACGGGTCTGGAAAAGTATGGAAAAAAGAAAGCAGGGTATGGAAAAATATTTGCAATTCCAGACTATTGCCCCCATTTATTTATTTATTAATTTTTTTAAATTGAAATTTAAGAAATTTATGAAAATAAGTTCATCATACAAGAAGTATTTTCATGGCAGCTGTTTACTGATTCTTTAGTGACTGTCAAACACGACTGGTGCACTTGGTGCAAGGTGCGCTTTTTCATTTTGCATTTTGGGTTTCTTCTCATGATATTCTTAGCACCATAATACATAGCCTCAAAGACCTTTGCAAAAACAAAAAATATACAGACTTATGTGTGCACGAGAAACCATTACACTTAGCATATTACCATCAGCCCATTTTGTGTCATGGTAGCCGCAGAGGCTAAATTGGACATTAGGCCTTGATATTACTACTATAAGACAAATTTTGAATAAGTAGATCTCTATTAATTAATTCATGTGCATCCATGCTCTCACTTTATTCATAGCAAGATGGCAATGATGCACAAAGGAAATGGGTTATATAATACTAGAAATTGTGTAAGCATGTAGAAAAATTCCCATGCAA
Organism: Onychostoma macrolepis; assembly: GCF_012432095.1. Taxonomy (NCBI): domain Eukaryota; kingdom Metazoa; phylum Chordata; class Actinopteri; order Cypriniformes; family Cyprinidae; genus Onychostoma; species Onychostoma macrolepis. The sequence goes on from NC_081160.1 coordinate 13,987,651, forward strand.
ATGTCAGTGGTTTCTCGAGGGCACAAAACATTTTTATGCATGCAAAAGTCTGTTTTTTTTTATTATTTAAAAAAATTATTTTAAGGGCTCTGTATGTTCACTTGTATGTTTCTATCAGTTCAAGAAGATCAATGAAAAAAATAAAAATATTTATAGATGACTAATATATACCAAATATAAAGCTGTATGAACCATTTGTTAAATATGGGCCGAAAATCTACTGAGAGGTCTGGAAAAGTATGGAATTTTTTTAAATGGAAAATGTGTAGGAAGCCTGACACCAACGGACGATATTGTCTGTTTATTCTAAGTGCATCATGCTCATTAGCCGCTATAATTTCTTGAGCTCGTGATAGCAGGATGGATTCTGATTGGGTGTCAAAGTTTGTATTGTTCATCAGCTGGAAAAAATCGTTCTGGAAGTGATTCCAGCGATATCATTTCTCTGTTCCTTTATCGTTATAGCTGTAGTGTGGACTCTTCTTTAATATTGAGAATGATTTTAAGAATTATATCTTTAATCGTTATCTTTATAGTTATCGTCCTTGATGTGAACGGGCCTTAAGCCAGGATTAGGCCATAGTTCAATTAGGATGTTTAAGTAATTTTTTATAAACGTGCCTTAGAAAAAAACATTATTTATGTGCATGTTGAGACAAAACAAAGGCACTGATATATATATTAAGATCAGTCATAACATTGGACGTTTATTTCAGTTGAAACGGCTCAGACTTGCATTTTATTCTGGGACTAGGCTTAAGTCTTGTCTGTGAAACCGGGGGTACGATTTTTACTTGATAAAACACTGCTTAGGCATTTACATGACCTTATTGTTGGTATATTAAGCATTTTCAATGTATGATTTTTCATCAGTCACTCAGTGTTCTTTTTGCTGACAAAATCATATGTGTGCTGCATGATAAATGTAAGAAATGTTAACCATCGATTTTTCTTAATCCTTCACTTTCTTTTAGGCCAAAGCGAATCAAGCCAAGTCTGTCTGAGTTTTTAGAGTCAGAGGACGGTGAGCCAGAGCAGCAGCGTACTTATGTGAGCGGACATAATCGTCTGTATTTCCACAGTGACAGCTGCATGCCCCTCCGTCCACAGGAGATGGAGGTGGACAGTGAGGATGAGCGGGATCCAGAGTGGCTCAGAGAAAAGACCACCACGGTTAGTCGACTGGTCAAATGAGTACTGTTTCCAACAAGATAATAACTGATAATTGCATTTGAATTGATCAGTTTATGCTCTCTCGTATTATGAGTCTAACTGAAACTATTCAGTTCATGCATCATGATTAGTATGTTTTATTTTGCCTGAAGCAAATTGAAGAATTCACAGATGTGAATGAAGGAGAAAAGGAAGTAATGAAGTTGTGGAATCTTCACGTTATGAAGAATGGGTAAAAATGCATTCATACTGTCTTTCTCTTCCTTATGTTTATTGTATTTTTAGAACCTTGATCATAGGGCTGGGCAATATAGCTAAAAAATCAATGATGTTTTATATAATTCGGTATCGCTAACTATTGACATTTTTATAACCTTTTTTTTTTTTTTTAAATATCAAATAGAAAAAAATTTATTTGAATTTAACCACTGTATTTGTTAAAATACCCAATTTATTAAGACCAACAACAAATAATTTTTAAGTCAAACACAAAATAAAATTTAAACAAATATCTCCTTTATTATGTTTTATATCAGGGTTCCTCAGATCTTTCCCTGGAGGGCCAATCTGCTGCAGAGTTTAGCTCCAACCCTGATCAAACTCCCCTACCTGTGATTTTCTAATGATCTTGAAGACACTGATTAGCATGCTCAGGTGTGTTTGATTAGGGTTAGAGCTAAACTCTGCAGGAAAGTGGATCTCGTGGGCCAGATTTGAGGATCGCTATTTTATATGCAGATTAAATAAGTCATGCATTTGCATTTAAGAACATACGAGACGCAGTGAAATGGAATAAACCTCCACAAATTAGTGACGTGTTTTCTAAAAGTTTAAACTCTTTCGCATGGCTTTCTATACATCTCTTGTGTGAGACGCGAGTTCAGCAGTCATATTTGTCCGTTTAAAAAAATAAAAAATAAAAATGCGCTGAACATGCGTTCTGTGTGAACGGCTTGGTTTCAGTTTTAATCTAATCAAGATCTTCTCCGCATTTAGCTTCTATATTTCTCTAATACTTTGAATGAATAACGTAGCAGCGGCGCATCTCAGGGGTTAGACTAACGTAACATTAAAATGCAACAAAGACGCTTTCATCATCATCACCGCATCTTGTGCATCCCTGATGCACACCTAACATTCGATTGCACCACTTTTGCATTCAGATGCAAATTTTCATTTTAAATTTGACTAATAATTTTTTTTATTCAAAATCTCCTCATCGCAGGCAGGCACAGCACTCATTTCAGCATGTGTTCGTGTGTGCTGTCTGCTTGTCACTCGTAGCAAGTGCCTATGTCATGCACTGTATCGAACATTTTTTCTGTCGTTATCTGTTTACCGTCAATAAATACAGATACCATTTTATTGCCCAGGCCTACTTGATCACATAGACTTACAAAAACATCCAACACTGGTGGAATATTGATGCTGATCTTGCTAACTTCGTCTCTCCAGATTCATTTCTGATAATCAGATGAGTCAGGCGAGCATGCTGTTTGTGGAGAACTGCGGGCCATACATCATCCGCAGGAATCTGTGTCGGAACTTTCTGCTTCACCTGGTCAATCTGCATGACTTCAATCTGGTCACCACAGCAACCATTGACCGGGCCATGGCCCGTATGAAAGAGATAGAAGAGTCACTTCCTGAACTAGAGGAGGGGCAGGAGTTGTCAGATGCCACTTGCAATGGTCATGCTGTGTCCTTGGGTGTTTCACTACATGGCAAACGCACCAAAAGTGGAGTGTCAGACTGACAACAATTGGCTTTACAACACAAATTATGAACATAATGAACGAGATCTAGTTTGAACTCAAATTCTCCATACTTATCCCATGTATTCATCGATCTCAATCAACAATATCTGTGGCTTAGAACAATTTTTCTATTTCTGATCTGCCCATATACCCATTTATTAATAAGCCCATTTGAGACTTGAGTGAGTTAGCTGCTGGTATTACAGACTGACACAAGTGCTGTTGACTGAACTGATGCAATCTTTCAACGTTTTCCAGTGTAGTTTGTCATACTTATGAACCAGTATCATTTCAGCAGTCATGTTTAGTATAATCTTCAGTTTTTGTTTTTTTCTCTGAAAACCCATTATGCGATGAAGTGAGTTACTGTAGAATTGGGAGTACGGTTAGTTGACATTTTCTGTATACATTTTATGATTTTGTTTAACCACTGTGATTTCAGTGATTATTTAGCACATGGTAGCACTTGTGTTACTACTTATTCAGTGGCTGTAGACTCAGAATTGACATGGACACTAAGTTGATATTCAGGTTTCTCAAGTTGGATTTGAAAGCTAAGCAGCTTTACATTTTATTTTACTTATATACAGATACTATTTTTACCTGTTTCAGATTTGACCAGTCAGTATGTTGCAGTCTGTTATCAGCTCCTTGTTTCACATGTGGAGTGTGAAGATCCTGCCATCTTAGAATGGCATCTTCTCTGTGTGTATATATATATTTTTTAAATACCAGTTCTCTTGTTAATTAGCAATATAAATGGACACTCATGAAAGGAGAACTGCCAATGTTTGAGCCACTAGAAGTCCTCGTTTCATAAATCTTTGTAAAGCAACCTTATTATGCCATTTAAAGTGAGGATCCAGAAAAGTTTTCAATCCAATGTAGGTGATGTCAAGTTTTTGTTAATACTGGGTATGTGGTTATATAATAGTTTGTTGCTGTTACAAGGTTCAGATGTTGTACATGCCAAAGTATATCAGACACAGCATCCTTTCTCCTTCGATTTGTTTCATCTGCAAAATGCACAAGTTTGGTGTACACAAGAAAACTATTTACAAATTAAAGAGGTGTAAATGCTTGGTTTAAATGGATTTTAATTAATTGTGTAAATGTTTAACGAGTCATTGTGATTTCACATGAATTACAAAACATTTTCAGGAAACAAGTTTTTACAATGTTAGAGCTACAATTTATTCTAGGTTTTTTCCGTTATCATCTGTGTATTAAACTTGAAGTGGGTTTCTACCACTGATCTATATAAATGTTCTCTATAAATAGAAAGCCCTCGCAACAATCATATCCAATGGGCGGAGTTAACGTCATTAGTGAGAAGGAATCTTATTGGATGATGCAACTCCCGAGCAAGCGCCCTTCTGCTAGGCGCGATATTTAATATTAGATTTCTACTACAAATCTTAATCCAGTGAATTAAAAAGTGCTATAAGGCACAAAACGCGTACTATATTCTTCTTTAATGTACGACTATGACTTTATGTCAAAAGCCAGAAATGGCAACCGGGAGCAATGGGATTTCAAGATAGCACTGCTGCTGACTGCTATTTGCTGCAATGTTTATTTTAGAAATGGATTATATCTAAAGTTACGGCAAAATGGAGACACCATTCTTTCTACCTCAGCATACTAGAATCAAGAACGCTTCCGGAAGTGTCTCCGACAGAAGGGCCTTTTATGCGGAGAACCTACTAGAGACGGACAGCAGACCCAAAACCCAGGTGCATCCAAAACACAACAGGCTGAAACGAGCGAAAACACAAAAAAGATCGGAGAATTTCACTGGCTGCGGAAACAATCCCATCCATGTAACTGAGACCACCGAGTCCAGGTCATTTTGTGATATTCTGAATAACTGTAACGTTCAAGGAAAACAATTTACAGATGCTGCAATACCTACTGGCGATAAAGACAATTCAGCTCTTCTTCCTAACGTTACATCACCAGATCTTCCCACAGAAAGCGTAAGAACGGAAGGACGCCATTCTCAAACGGTGCAAAACGTTTCTCAAATGCAAAACGAGGGATATATGAAACGCAGTAAACTGACATTAAAGAGGATGAGCAGCAGTATGAGTTTGCAGTTCGTCCCCATTCCTGGAGAGAGAGAACGTGGCTCAGGTGACAAAAGCTTAAAAGACATTGATCATTTTAGAGCAGAAAAAGAGGTGTTGAGCAGCTGTTTACGAACAAGCACCAGTGACAAGGACCTTTTGATGGATCAGCCGGAGGTTAACATTAACACTGGACAAATCCCAGAGAGCACAAAACATGGTACTACTGGCCAAGCCCTGACTCTCATCACTCATCCGGCAACTCAGCACATCTGTAGAGAACCAACCAACCTCAGAGAAATGGTGGGTTTGCTTAAATTGCTGATATTAGAGGCAAGAATCAACTACTTTATGTATATTCATAATTTTCAGTGTAGCTTTTTTTTTTTTTTTTTAATTATTATTATTGTCAGAAAAATATATAAACATTTTTAATTTTGAAATAGTTTTAAAAGTAGTTTTAAAGTGACTTTTAAGTAAATGACTTTCAGTAAATGTCACTCACCCATGTTAATCAGATAGATAGCATTTGTTTTAGGTCAGCAGTTCTCAACCAGGGGGGCCGGGGTCCACTAGGGGCCTCGAACTTCCAAGGGGGCTGCAGGATGACTTTATTTCTAATGATTAAATTTAATTATTAATATATTAAAATGCTAAAAATAAACGCTTAATGAAATGTAAAAGGAAATCAAATCATATTTCTTTTTGTTTTCCCTTAATATCTATTGTTTTTGTTGAGGAACATACAGTTCTGAAATACACAGCATAACTTGTAGAATACTGAGATTAATTGTGGTTAATTCATTTAATATATTACATCTGAATATTGTGTTGGACAACTGTGCATTTGAGTCAAAAAGGTTGAGAACCACTGGGTTAGGTGGTAAGGTTCACCTTCCTGACATTTATATCAATTCAACAGTGTATGCACAGAGGTGTAAAGAGTACCAGAAAACCATGCTTGAGTAAAAGTACAGATACCTTACAGTGAAAATTACTCCACTACAAGTTACAAGTCACCAATTCCAAAACAACTTGAGTAATAGTCTTAGAGTATCTGATTTTAGCAGTACTTAAGTATTTAACTTATACTAAATATAGGCTCAAAGATGCACTAGTCAAAGACACATGCCTGTCAAAAACTGTAACGTTGTGGAAAAGCTGGGGAAAACAGGCAGAGGCAAGGATCTGTGTCCAGACATTTCATGGAAAAACTAGAACAAACAATAAGTTATTTTCTAAAACCAAAATAAAGCTGAACACCTCAAAATAAATAAATAAAAATGTAAAAAAATTAATTAAAAAGCCAAAGTCTTCTTACGCTGGATGTGCTGATTTCGGCCTCATTGCCAGCTGCAGTCATATAAAACACCTGTGATTCACAACTACTTGCTAAGGAGCACACATTCACGTAAAGTAGCCTTGTTGACAAGTTTGGGTGAGTAAGGGCAAAACACAAGATATAGTATTTTCAGTTCCCTATAGTTGGCGATATCACATCTTTTGTAGCAGAAATAAACTGCTGCAGAAAAGCTAAGTGCCATGCAAAATGTAATGTGTAACTGCAACACTCATTTCAAATGTAGTGGAGTAAAGAGTACAGATACTCATTCAAAAATGTAGTGAAGTAGAGAATAAAAGTTACTAAGATCTTTGATACTCAGTAAAACCTCAGTAAAGTATCAGAAAAGATACTTAAGGACAATAATTAGTTACATTTACTCCAATACTTTACACCTCTGTGTATGCAAAGTTACATTTACTCCAATACTTTACACCTCTGTGTATGCAAAACGACATACATATTTGATACATTTATATTGCTGATTATTTTGTGGAGTGCAGTAAAATAATTAATTTGCTCAGTCTTTTGTCTTTTTTCCCCCCTCAGAAATCTGGATGGAGAAATGAATTAGGAAATGAAAAGAGCAGTGAGTTGCTGGAAGAGATTCAGATACTCAACTTGCAGTTTCCTGTCCACAGGTTCTTCACTCTTCTCCTGAGGAAGAGAACTGCACCTAAGGAGGATGTTTCTGCTTTGGGTAGGAAAATAAACATGTTTTTAAGAGCAAACAACTGTTCTCAACTTAGGCTCTCAATATTTAAAAGAGGAGGTAACAGACGTAGCTCTTTATGTTGTACGTACCCTGGGTATAAAAAATCCAAGTCAATAAAATGTGACCAAGCAGATGCTAAAAAAATCCTATTGAAATAGCTGATTGTTATTCAGGGTTAATCAGAATTACTTAAAATATGACCAGAGGATTATGATTACTTTTCAGTAAGAGTTGGAGTTCAAACAAAAGGGTGTGCATATAGATAATTTTAGGATTTTTTTTTTTACCTTAATTTTCTATATGTTTGTTACATGAATTGTTCAATATTACATTAAAGGTGTAAAAAGATCTGACATGACTTTACTATAATATAGGCCTATTTAATATATTTAGTGAAAGTATATTTTTCCATGTTGGAATTCTTGGTTAATTTTCAGAAGCAGATGAAACTGATGATTCCAAGCATCCTTCAGCTTCTGTCCAGAGAAAGAGAAAACAAGAGTTGGAGGAGCAGACGTGTGACAGGACATTCAAACGTCACAGGACAAACAAAGGCTGTGTTTCTGCAGATAAGTTGGATTTTGAAGAATTTTCAGATGATTTAGCCCCCTCTCTTGCAAAGTACAGAAACAGACTGAGCCGAACAAAACGTAGACAACAACAAACTACATTCTGTGCTGTAGTCACTGAACCAGTGCAGAATGAATCTGTTCATCAGGACCCATGGCCTGGCCATCTACGAAGAGAGGATGTTCTCTGGACAGATAAATATCAGCCTCAGCAGTCTAGTGAAGTCATTGGCAACTCTGCATCAGTAGGGCAACTACACAGGTGAAATGTCATTGCATTAATGATGGTTGTTGTATAGCCTGGTAATTGGGGGGATAGTTAACCCATAAACATGTTTATTCTAGACATTCTAAAACAGCGGTTCTCAACCAGGGGGCTGGGGCCCACTAGTGGCCCTCAGTGAAATTCAGGAAAAAAAAGATTGAAAATACTAAATTATACTAAAAATGTATATATTTTAAGTCCTCATCCTTAATCATTATTAAGTAAATGCCTTGAAGATTCATGAAAAATTCATTGGTTAAAAATAATGTAATCTATTAAGAACATTCAGCTCTCAAAACTTAAATTTTGCTCAAATTTCTGCTTTGACACAATCTGTATTGTATAAAACGCTATATAAATAAAGGTGACTAGTTACTTATTTTATATAAACACACACATACACACAAATATTGTAGGGGCCTTAAACTCAAAAAGCTTGAAGAACCACTGGACACTTTCTAGAATTATGATGTCACTTAAAATAAAAATCTTCTGTTAAGTATTTTACACAAAATAATAATGGCTAATTATTAATATATTAGACAATATTGACATACAGAAGTTTATCTCATTTTGTTAATTTCTCCAATGGCAGCTGGTTGAAAGAATGGAAAATAAGAGCAGACACTGAGGAGAGGAGAAGACGACAAGAAGAAAGGAGGATGAAGATAGAAAATAGTAGTGGTAATGAAATTGCCAACATAAAACACATGCAGTTATTGTAATAACCATATATGTGACCCTGGACCACAAAACCAGTCTTAAGTGTACATTTTTCGAAATTGAGATTTATACATCATCTGAAAGCTGAATAAATAAGCTATTGTTAGGATCGGACAATATTTGGCCGAGATGCAACTATTTGAAAATCTGGAATCTGAGGTTACAAATAAATCAAAATATTGAGAAAATCGCCTTTAAAGTTGTCCAAATGAAGTTCTTAGCAATGCATATTACGAATCAAAAATGAAATTTTGATGTATTTTACCGTACAATTTTTAGAAAAGGATCTTCATGGAACATGATCTTTACTTAATATCCTAATTATTTTTGGCATGAAAGAAAAAATGATCATTTTGACCCATAGAATGTATTTTTGGCTATTGCTACAAACTTAAGTGACTTAAGACTGGTTTTGTGGTCCAGGGTCACATATGATATAACACATGTCTGTATTTATTTCTTTAATTCCTGAAACTGAGAAATGTATATACAAATCTCTTTACCTGTAGAGTCATGGGACTGTGGTGATTTTGAAGGTGATACTGTATCCATAGACCATGAACAGGAGCTGTGTAACACAGTGCTCATGATTGGTCCATCAGGAGTGGGCAAAACGGCTGCTGTGTATGCCTGTGCACAAGAGCTGGGATTCAAGGTCTCAGTGCAATATGTTCTCTTTATATCAATGCCATTACAAATATTACAATAAACAAAATCCTGACTGTCTGTTAAACCAGCCTTAATTGTATCTTCCTCTGTTTTATGGTCTCACAGGTGTTTGAGGTGAATAGCTCAGTCCTGCGCTGTGGTCGTCTCATTCTCTCCCAGCTGACAGAGGCAACTCAATCTCATCAGGTGGACATTCAGAAAATTAAAACCCTCAAATCTGAAATCATTAACCAAAGCAAAATCAAACCTGATCCACCTTGTGAGTGAACTTCTTAGATTATACGATATGAATTCTTGTTTAGTTGACGTTGTTTTGGACAAAATGCCTACAGAGATGAAAACTAAATGGAGTCTCATGGATTCTCACATGCATTAAACATCAGTAAAAATGGATAAAACTATAATTTATTTTGTGTATTGAATCTGAATAATTTTGAAAACATTGACTGTATCTTCTTTTTTCCACAGGCAAGGAAGGCCATATGAGTCTTCAACTAAGGAAAACTTCACGTTCTCCTAGCATTTCCCGTCTAAGCACTAAACCACAGCCAGTAAAACTCACTCGCTTTTTCAAGTTGAGTTGCAAAAAGTCTGTAGGTAAAACCTCTGATGGTCCTGGACATTATATACACGGTAAGTGTACTAGAACTAGTTTTATAAGAACTTAAAAAATGTACTTGAATTAACAACAAAGGGCCTGGTTCACTACAGCATTTAATAGATGTCTCTGCTTTGTCTGGGTAAAATAAGTAAACAGTTGTATAATGTCTGAAAAAATGATAATTGAGCATGTACTGGATAGTATAAACATGAACAATTGTGATTATTATTTTGATTATTGATCACAAATGTAATTACAACAGCTGGCAAACTGAAACCAGATGGGCTTCAGAGATCAGTGTCTTGTTTTAAGGACAATAGACAAGGTGATCAAAAATCAACATGTCCTTCTGAAGGTCCTACTTCACTTGGACAGAGCCAAACAGTCCCCATGTCACTTATACTATTTGAGGAGGTAAGAGTGATAATAGGGATGCTGAAACAGATTACATAACACGTCATGATTTGTATCTTTGCTGTGTTAAATGATTATAAAAGCATCAGAATTAATGAATAAATTAATTGTCTATTAGTATAAATAACTGGTTTTGCTGATTTAAACTCCTTTTTACTCGTTGACACAAGTTTTTAATGTGCTGCCAATGTTAAATGTGTCCCCCAGGTTGATGTCATTTTCCCTGAAGATGTTGGATTTCTTGCAGCTATTAAGACTTTCATGAGCACAACCAAAAGACCAATAATTCTGACAACCAATGGTGAGCAATGCTTTACTACATAAAATGCAGTAAATTTATTTGTTTGTTAAAATGTTTCTTCTTCACAGACCCATCATTTAGTGGAAGACTTAAGGGGCATTTTGATGAAATCCATTTCCAAACTCCTTCACTGGTGAGAAAAAACAATATTCGAAAGCAGATATTATTGTAGACCTCACAAAAATCACAAAAAAAACAAAAATCTAACCTTTCGTTGGATAATAAGAATTTAAAATGGGGGGAAATATCATTATGAAATAATGGACACGTGTATGAGTAAAATATCTCTGAAGTATATTCCCATTCATATTCACAATTTTGAGCACTCCAGGGTGATTATGAATATGAAATTATCCAGCCATGGCTTCCTGTTTCACAGAAATATAAATAGGAAGGAAAACACAGCCCAAATTCCCTTAATCATCCATCACAATGAGAAAAACCAAAGAATATATTTCTGATGTGCAGCAAAAGATGATTGAGCTGCACAAATTAGTGAAGTGGCTTTAAGGAAAGAGCTAGAGCAGTGATAATTCCCATTTCCACCATTAGGGCAGTAATTAAGAATTTCCAATCAACATACAATGTTACGAAACTGCCTGAAAGAGGACGTGTGTCTATATCATTCTAATGCAGGGTGAGAAGGAGAGTTTGAGTGGCTAAAGACTCTCCAAGGACCACAGCTGGAGAATTGCAGAAAATAGTTGAGTCTCTGGGTCAGAAAACCTTAAAAAATATTGTCAAACAGCACCTACATCACCACATGTTGTTTGGGAGGGTTTCAAGAAAAATTCTCCTAGCTCATCCAAAAACAATCTCCAACATATTCAGTTATCAGACACGACTGGAACTTCAAATGGGACTGGCTTCTATGGTCAGATGAAACTAAAAAATGAGCTTTTTAGCAGCGAACACTCAAGATGGGTTTGGTGAACACAGGGATAAAAAGTACCCCATGTGTACAAGTCAAGTCACCTTTATTTATATAGCGCTTTTAACAATACAGATTTTGTCAAAGCAACTTTCCAAAATCAAAATAGGAAAATAGTGTCAATAATGTAAAATTACAAGATTAAACACTCAATTTTCAGTTAAAGACATTTCATTATTGAATTCAATGATGTCATCGTCCAACTCAGTTCAGTTTAAATAGTATCTGTGCAATCAAGTCGACGATATCGCTGGAAATGAAGTGTCCCCAACTAAGCAAGCCAGAGGCGACAGCGGCAAGGAACCAAAGCTCCATCGGTGACAGAATGGAGGAAAAAAAACCTTGCGAGAAACCAGGCTCAGTCGGGGGGCCAGTTCTCCTCTGACCAGACGAAACCCGCAGTTCAGATAGAGGCTATTTACACTAAGTGAAAATAGCAGTATTTTTTAGTGATATGCTATTTACACAGTGCAAATAGCTTTAGATTCTATTTATTCTATGTTAAAATAGCAGGATATTCTGCTAATTACTTATTGCAAATAGTGGCAATTATCTGCACCTCAGCATTGTAATGCATTATAAAACAGCATGCTTATTGAGTGTAATTTTTCAATTTTATTTCAGATTATTAAATGGATGCCACCTTATTGGGACAAAAGCCCTCCCTACACTACCCTAAACCTACCCGATACTTTATTTTAAACTTTTTGATTATTTCATTCATTTTTATTAAAAAAATAAATGCTTTTCTGATGTGACGTGATTTGAAATTTGAAAAGGGAGAAAAAATGTTCGCCAAAAGGCAGATTTGAACCCCGGTCCATCGTGTCAGGAGTATGACACACACTTTACCATCTGCACTACTGAATCTAACGACTGATGATCGTCTTTTGCAAATTTGTCTATCTCAATCATACGTTTGTGAGTAGAGCTAGTGTAAATAGCCTCTGCCAACAACCTGACTATTTGCACTTAAATAGACACTCCGATTTTTTTATTTTTTTTTTATATTCCCAACAATTAAACAGTTGCCCACAGAAAAAAACAGGGGGGTTTTCCCGTGCCTCTGGCTGCTGCATTTTGGACCATTTGGAGTTGATTTATTAAGCGTGCAGAACAACCACCCAATAAAGCATTACAATAATCTATCCTTGAGGTCATAAATGCATGAATTAACATTTCTGCATTTGACTTTGAGAGCGTAGGTCTCAATTTAGATATAATTTAGATATATAAGTTTTACAAATGCTAGAAACATGGCTGTCAAAGGAAAGATTGCTATCAAATAGCACACCTAGGTTCCTAACTGATGACGAAGAATCGACGGAGCAGCCATCAAGTGTTAGACAGTGTTCTAAGTTATTACATGTGGTGGTTTTAGGTCTGATAATTAACACCTCTGTTTTTTCAGAATTACAATGAAATATACTGCAGTATTTTTGATGTTGTGGGCCTACATCGTGTTTAGACACATGGCATCATGGATTCTATCAAATACCAACAGATAAAAAAAAAAGTGACTGACTCTGTTAGAAATCTTATAATGGGCCATGTCTGGATCTTTCAACCGTACAATAATCCAAACACAAACCTCAAAAATAACACAAAAATGGGTCACTGAGCACAAAACCAAGCTTCTGCTTTGGCCATTCCAGTCCTCTGACCTGAACCCTATAGAAAGTGAGTGGGTGAACTCCACTCCAGAAGCACCGTCATGGAGCTGGGAATCTAAAGGGTCTGGAGTGATTCTGGATGAAGGAATGGTCTCTGATCTCTTGTAGTGTGTTCTCTAACCTCATCAGGCATTATAGGAGAAAATTTAGAGCTGTTAAACTGGCAAATGGAGGTTTCAAAAAGTATTGAATAAAAGGGTGCCGTTAATTGTGGCCAATGTGTATTAGAGAAAAACATTTATTTCATAATGATATTTCCCCCCATTTTAAATTCTTATTATCCAATGAAAGGTTAGATTTTTGTGAATTTTTTTTTTTTAAATAAAAGATCAAAAGGATTAACAATGCAGATTAATTTTCACAGCCTTCTTTGATCATATTTACCAAGGGTGCCGATATTTTTGGCCATGACTGTATATGGAAAACTACTGTTCACCTTTTTATGCCAAAATTGTTGTGCATTTGTTTAAAGTAGGTGTTATCTGATGGCATTGTTGTTATTTCGTATAACTGCATAATTATTTGAAGTAATGATATTATGTATCATTTTAAACTTAGGAAACCATCAGGAGCTTTCTGCAATGTTTGTGTGTGGTGGAGAACATGAGGACTGATCCAGAGGACATGGCCTTTTTGCTGTGTCAGAATAAGGGGGATATCAGACAGAGTATGCTCCAGCTTCAGCTCTGGGTCTGTAGTGGTGGAGGGAGCACAGAACTACAAATTCTCAAGAACATACTTAAAGTGAGCCAGACTTATATTTATTTACTAAAGCATTTTCTACTACTTTACTAAATTTTCACTGAAGTGTAAAAGACTTGGTGTATTATTATGGCATTATCAGTTTAAAATATTTACCCACAAATTGAACTGTGGTTGGTCACTTCAGCTGTCCTCTATCCCAGATGTGTGACTTTCTTTCACAAAGATTTTTAGAAATATAATCCTAGTCCATGTGATCTTTCTGTGCTTGATGTAAACCTAAGCACATTGTGAAGCTCATGCAAAATGTGACAGACTTGACCCTCTAATGAACGCATTTAGACCAATTGGCTGGAAGCGATGGTTTATAGTTTAAGAGAAAAACCCCCATAAAATATTAGTATTTTCTTTACACACATCTACTGCTTTGCTTCAGAAGTTTTTGAAGCATCAACATTTCAGAACCTATTTACTTGTATTATTTGGACTCAGATTATTTTTCTGTTGTGTCCATCTGAAGAAAGTAAGTCACACATATGGGATTAAATGAGGGTGAGTAAATTGAGAAATTTTTCATTTTTGGGAGAACTGTACCCCTTTAGGTGGGTGGATCATAACATAAATAAGCATCAAAGTGGACAACACTTTATGCTGATAGTCTCGCAGAACTAGTAAACCACTTGCAGTGATTCATAAGCAGAAATTGATGCATGTAATCTGTCTTAAATTACACAGTGTGGATGCTGGACTGAGCTGGAAAACAGCGGGTATCTGGAGATCCTGGCAGAGAAAATGGGAGCAGGTCTACTGTACTCTAACATCGAAAGTCTCTTTTCTCCACATTTCTCATCTCAATCCTCTTATCAGCAACAGTCAATAAATCTCAAGACGAAAGGACAAAAGCCAATCAAAGGCTTGATGTTACAGACCTCCACAAATGTACATGAGGTTAGACCAGACAGGCTCTCTACATGCAGAAGAAAAAAACATTTGTCATCTTATGAGCCAAAAACTTTTTCTTACCCACATTCAACACCACATCTCAAACTTTCCTCTTTGGATGCATCTTATAAGTCCTCAGTCCCTTCAAAGCCAACAAAACATTTGGCTTCTAAAACAGATGTCCATGGACAAGATGAATCACTCATTCTGGTTTTTCAGCACATGGTGTGCATTGCAAAGTTTTTTGAAAACATGTCTTTTCTGGATGCTTATTTGCAAAGACCATCTCTCAGAGGAACTGGACTTTGTAAGTCAGAACCTCTTGGTTGGATGGGCGCCACATTGAAGGACGGTTTATTGGACTTACCAAGAGAGGAGCAGATCGGACAATGTTTTGAGAATTCATCACAGATATTGGCCATTGTAGAAGGTTTGGGTTTCCATCAGTGTCGGACTGAACTCTCTAGGATCTGGACAGAAGCCACAAGCCTCAGGAAGGTGTTGTCTTCAGAGAGATGGGAACAAATGATTTGCACCCTGTCTCTGCCATCTGACAAAAAAACCCTCAGAATGTGTCGATGTAAATTCTGTGAACCTAGGTGTGTATTTTAAATTAATATTATTAGGTTTACATGAAGCTTAAACTTCATCTGTGCATATATTATGCTAACACTCATTTTTTGTTTTATCTGATTTTGACTTCTTTTATAGTGGTGTCCAGAAGCGCAATGAGATTGTATCCAAACTGATCTCCAGCAAAAATTTCTGTCATAGTAATAAACATGTTCTTTCCATGGACTACCTGCCCACTATGCGCTCAATCTGCAGAGCTGAGAGAGTTAAAGAACAGCGCTCCTTAAGGTATTTTGAAAGGAAACTTCTAATGCTTCATGAAAAATGTATATACAGTAATTATGATATTTGCTCAATTTATGTTATTTAAATACATTTTTATTTATTTATTTATTTTTTTGTCTCTCACTTTCAGACATTCACACTACCTCTCAAGCTTTCACCTGCCCAGAACCTCTCTGGAATTCATGGCCTTGGATTTCCCTTGATGTGTGATTGACATACTGCTTTCGAAAATCCTCCATGACTTCTAAACTCTTTACAATCTACAAACACAATTCACACTCATGTCACAATACAGTAGAGTCACAGATATATATTTGTCTGATCGATCACTTATTATTGGCAAAATAAAGAAAATATATATTTTTCTAATTAGCAGTGGGAATTTTCACCATTACCTCAAACAAGCATAATGACATTCTCGTTAAGCATTTCAGTAGCACTCATACTATCTGTATACAGTGGCATCAAAAAGACACTTAAGTTTAATTTGACTAACTTTCATTCATTTAATTTAACTTTCATTCAGCTAATACTAGCTTTTCTAATCTTTTGTTTTCTTTTTATTTATTATACAATTAACAAAAGCAAAAAGGGCCTCTAACACTAGCTTGTTCTATTCTTTTTCTTTTTCTTTTTTATATAATTAGGAAAAAAAAACCTTGCTACGTGTAGCTAACTGAGACTTTTCATAGCACTTGCATATTATTTTTATCCACTTTGGATAAAAGTGTCTGCTAAATGACAATGTAATGTAATTTAAAAATGTCTGAACTTCACTGTATTAGACACAAAATGTCAATCCAAGTGTCATCTGTGAACAAATAAGGCTAGAACTTTTCTCTGATTTTACACTGTAAAAAGTGATAAGTTAAATTATTTTGTCCTGGAGTATCCCTAACAGTACACATTTTGGATGTCTCTCTCATCTGACAACCATTTCAAGTCTTTTTTTTCATACTAAGTCTATGGCTACCAGCAACTATTTGCTTACCCACATTCTTCAGACATTCTTTTGTGTTCACCAGAACAAATAACAAAGCTCATACAGGAATAATTTGAGGGCGAGTAGATGACAATTTTCATTTTGGGGTTAACTGTCCCTCTTTAACACTATTATACACATGGTTATAGCAAAGTGTTACTGAAGATTTTATTCAACATAACATTTACATTTGTAAAGTTTCTCCTCAACACTGACTAGGTTCTAGTTTAACACTTAAAGAAATAAAAAAATTAAATAAAATCCTGTGTCAGTTTCAAGCAACACAAATTAATTTTAATATATAGTCTTTGTTTCAGAGAAAGCATTGCATGAAGGTTTACTCAGTGGAAGGGAGAAGGAGATCCAATGTCCAACAAATGAGAAATAGCCATTCAGTAGCGATTCACTCCCGCAGGAGTTCGAAAAATGTAACAGCTTGCAGGAGAGCGTCACATAGCTCTTCCCCTCTGTTCCTACTGCTCATCTGAAAGGAATTTCTGTGCTTCAACACCAAGTCGTGAGGAAAAAGAACACGTGGATCTTGCTTCATCACAGACTCCGTCATCATCTTCCTCACTATCTCAGCTCCACTTGTCCGACAATCTCCCACTATTAGGTTGAAATGACGGCCGACAGCTGTGCGCATCATATTAAGGACTTTTGGGGGGCTTCCTGGGTCCCTTGCTGGAGTGAGTAAAGCAAATAGCATGGCCTCTACTGTTCGGAGATGGACCAAGACTGGATAAAGAGAAGTATTCTGGGGAGAGATGCTTGGCTTCTCCACCAAAAAAAAGTCGGCAGGAGGGAAGCTTGAAATAACAGTGGAGATCTAGGGTTGACAAAGAATATACATTATAAGTATCACTACTGGTTATTCCAGTGCAAATTCACTATCAAATAAGATGCCCTATACAGAAGGTAAACCAGCAACACTTGACAGGAGAGCTTAAACAGCTAACACATTTAAAATATCTTCAATTGTTCTGCATAATAAAGAAATGCATACAGATCTGGAACAGCATGGGCGGGGAGTAAATCATTTCTTTTAAAGAATTAAAACATTTTTTAGAGGAATGACACTTTAAGTCAACGTGAATGAAAAATTCGCAAATCTATTTACTAAAAGCATGTTATTGATCTTACTGTGAAAAATGCATCTATGTATCATTTTTAAACAGTTTTGTCTTAATAATTTTTAATCAAAATGTCATAACTGGATATTTGATCAGACTTCTTCTCAATCACTTTATGATTTGATTTGATTTCCTTTCTTACTATCGACTGCAAGCTTGCATTCAGATCTGCCTCCATCCAATCAACAACCATTGCACAGAACTGCCCTACATCTATTTCTTTACCATAATCCTCTTAACTCAGATCTATGTCACAGTACTAAAGGAAAGGATCTGTTGCTACTTCCGTTACATTGCTCTAAGTTCTTCAATCCACAAGGGTTGCTGGTTTGCTTTCTTGAAAGAATATGCAAAAATTGTAATATGAATATAAACCTCAATACTGCTGAGTCTCAAAAAAATGAATGTCAAAAAGCACAATTTATTAACTCACATCTTCCAAATAATCGGATGCCATGTACATTCCTTTCATAAAACTCTTGCACTCTGCTTGCTGCCAGTCTAAGACAGTTCTTGCACGACCCATGTGTGTCCATGCAATTTTATTAGTACCACAAACAATGGACACTATAGAGCTTGCATCCTGCAAAAAAAAATTCAGAAATAAAACACAGCACAGAACAGCAACTCATTCACAAACGCTATTAAATGTAGTGGTTTAAACAGATTTGCCTCACCTCCAACAGAGCTCGGTCAACCTCAGGTCTTATAAATTTGGCCAGATGAACTTTTCCCTTTTTCCTCTCTTTTTGTCAGCTGGATTAAGGATAGAGTTAAAGACTATGACAGCACTCTTGTGTTTCAGTAAGGGCACATTCATGACACTCTCCAGACTGTTGAATGGTCCATGTGCGGTTCTGTATTTGACAATGTTAACAGCTTTCCGTCCTCGTAGCAATTTGACCTGTTCCAGTTCTGACTCTGTGGCTGTATTGAGGCGCTGGAGGATGACAGCACGCTGCGCTGCAGTATAACATGAGTCCATGGGTTTGTCCTTTTCTTGGCATAATTCAGAGGAAACAGATGCATCCAGGGTGTCCAGCCCAGAGATCGCGATTCTGCTCCTTCTACAACAGGTGCAGTGCAAAAATCTAAGCTCATATTCAGGCAAGGAGCTCGGGGAGCGACAAAACAGACTGTAATGCCCTGTAATCAATCAATGAATTAGTCAGAAAATAATCAAACAAATATGCATGCATTATAAGACTAAAATATCCATCACATTTTTATTATAGTCAATGTTGCAAATTTAATCAATCATCAATCCACAATCTAATTTCAGCTATAAAGCAGCTCTACAAAAGACAAAAGTGTCATTATTCAGCTCAGTTTTTGTGTTCTTATTAGATAAGTGTCAGTAGAGTTAGATCTTAGTATTTTAAGTCCCAACTAAGAAACTTCATTCAACAAACAAACTCTAAAAAGCATAATAAATAAATAAATAAATTCACAGATTCGATTCAATTAAATTAGTGCAACTGATAATCCAACATCGAACAAGATCTGTGATGTTTCAAGATACTTCATAGTCCTTGAGATTGTCACCGCGAGGGTTAGTTCTAATTGAATTCCATACCTAATATCTTTACAAGTGTTTTTTATTACCTTTGAGGAGAACGGATGACAGGAGGCGTTTTCCGATCCACATGTTTGATCGCCACAGCTCTGTTTTTCTTATATATGACATCGCCCCATGCATACCCTCAGAAGTCCGACGTAAAGGGCTCGTGTGGAAACACTGCGTGTGTCACGTTGGTTCCGAAAACGAATAGACGCTTTGCTTAAGAAAATAAAGCAATTAGTGGGCTTTCAGTTTCGATTCCGAAAAACATCTTGACATGATGTCGCTACTATATGAGGATATTGTTAAGTTCGTCGCGAATAACCTTAAATGCTCCATATGTATGGAGATTTTCACAAAGCCGGTTACACTCGTTTGTGGGCATAACTATTGTCAGAAGTGCATTAATGCATGTTGGGCAAAGAGCAGCGGAAAGAGAGATTGTCCACACTGCCGGGCAGATGTAAGCAGTAGTAAACTAGAGATGAATTTCACTCTTTGTGACATTCTGGAATTAGAGGACCTTGGTGGTCGCGAGAAATGGGAGCAAATTCTGGCAGAAACAGACCAAGCTGAAACGCAACACCCTCGGAGAACAAAAGTGGCAAGTTCATGGTCTTTTGCTAAACAGCTTAATAATACAATGTAATAATGAATAAGTGGGTAGTTGACTTGAAAAGCCAAGCGTTGTCCTGCAGTGTGATATGCCACTTAATCTAAAACTACTGCAAGACTATAACAAAACTATAACATTTTACGTATTAATTCAGAGACTGCATGGAATATGGGGGGGATTGGTAGACCAGCCTTAGCTGATTGTCATGGCCGGTCTGTTGGTTGGTTTAGGGCACTTTTCAGCTGGCCAGGCTGGGAGACTGTTTTTTTCTTTAAGACTGGTCATAACTGTTTTAATTCAGTCATGAAAAGGTAGATTGGTCTTATTTGTATTGGAAAAGTAAGACTGATTACCCCTTGACAACTGCTGGTCAAACTAGTTCTTAAGTCTTAACGTGGTTGGCTACGTTTATGCAACTGGCCCCAGAAAACCGTCTTAGACTGGTTTAAATAGTCCTTTTCAGTAGGGAACTATTTAATTTTAATCTAAATTCTTGATGTAAAATTAAAACAGTTATTTGTGTTATTGTTTAGCTAACAAAGAACTGATCCCAGATAGCAAGGTGACATTGATTCAATGTTGAAATTTCATCAGAATCATAATTTTAACACATGTTAATCACACACTCATGCGTACTTACAGGGCAGATACATATCTTACCAAATAAGCCAGGCTTATTTCAGTTAGTCTGACTTATTTTGAACCAAATCAACTGACAATACATCAGACTGACTGAAATAAACCTTGCTTATTTGGTAAACTTGTTTTATGAAACAGGCCCCTGGAGTGCTAACTTTGAGTTTTTACTAGCTTTCTAACTCTTACTGCGATTGCTTGCTCTTTAGGATAGTTTAACAAAACGTCTGGATTGGTTAAAGGCTGAGATCGAAAACACGGAAGATACACTTTCAGCTGAGCTAAATTCAAATCAGGCCTCTGGGGTAATAAGTTTAATTCTTAATACTTTAAAATTTTCATGCACTATATGACAAAAAAATAAAAAATAAATAATATATTTTGTATCACACTCAGGATGATTTAGGCATTTACAATTCCTGCATTGTTTCGATGGATGTTTCCAGTTCATCTTTAGACAGTGATGCTTCAAGTTGTTATGCAGGCGGAAGTTTTAGTCTGCAATCAGTGGATCACCAGGAACTACCTTCTCAGTCTGAAGAGGTACAACACCTTTGGTATCTGATGATATACTGTAACTGACTTATAACAATAACATTATGACTCTGAGCAAGACCCACGAAAAGTTGTGTTTGTACAGTATGTATGTGTACAGTTCTCTGTGTGGGAAAACATTACATAACATAATAAGCCACGCCCTATCTACAAACCACAAAGTATGATCTGCATGTGTTCAAATGCACTTTGCCCCTCTCAGCTTCCTTTACTGAAAGCTTTACTGATGTTTACATACATCTTGCTTCTTTTGTAGTCTCTTTAAGCTGTTTTAAAAACTTAAAAGTTCGTCTAAAGCACTCTCTGATTCTGGCTTATGCACTGTGACATTGTAAAAGATTGACATGCAGAAAGCACCTCAAATGTCCTTTGATCTGCTAAACAAAGAATGTGACATTTATATGGGCAAAAACTAGAAATGGTGGGCATTTATGCTTATTATAAGGCCACTGATTTATCCAATTTATTAAAATATTAATCTGCATTTCCATTTGCAATTTATTTCTATTCAGCAATGACACATTAAATATGACAGTAAATACCTTTATAATGTTTCAAAAGATTTAAAATAAATGCTGTTCAAAAATATTAAACAGCACTACTGTTTTCATCATTGATAAACATTTGAAATATAACTCAGCACCAAATCAGCATGTTAGAATGATTTTTGAAAGATCATGACACTGAAGACTGGAGTAATGATTGAAAAAAAAAAATCTGTTTTACAAGAATAAATTATGTTTAAAAAAAAAAAAACATTTACTGTGAATTTTAATAATATTTCACAATATTACTGTTTTACTGTTTTTTTTATCAAATAAATGTGGACTTGCTGAGCACAGGAGACTTTCAAAAAGTATAAAAAAATCTTATACACCCCAAACTGTTAAACGTTAGTGCAAACATTCATTATTCGTTATAAATTATATGTCAAGTCACATTTATTTATATAGCACTTTATACAATACACATTATTTCAAAGCATAAGTGTGTACACATGGGAAGTGAATGAGACCCAATAATGTTCTGGCGAGAGGTTTGGGAACCAAAGTGTTTTCATCAAATCAACCTACTTGCTAGTGATTCAAGGATCTTGATAAAATTTAAGTAATGAAGAATATATTTACAAATATATAGTCAATGCTATTTACTCATGGGAAGGAGCTGATTGGTAAAAACGTAATCTTTCTCAGGAGAGTTCACAGGAGTTTGTAGAGGAGGCTCCAGAGAATTCAGAATCTCTGTTTGAGGATGCCCATCTCACTCCCAGTGCAGTAGTGCAGCAGCACAACAGTGACAGTGCTGAGGGTAATGTTTGTATGCTAATATTGATTTTTATGCACACTGGAATTAAAAATGTGTCTTTCGTGATATTCATGTTGTAATTTAAATGTCTCTTTGTCCCTCGCAGCTGCTCTTCATGCAGAGTTCGTTGAGCTTTCCTTTTCTCCCCAGCTGGGAAACAGACGGCTGATTTTTCACACAGAGAGCCGTACAGTGGAAATACAACTGGGGCGCCAAGCAAGAACATCACACGGGCGTTTTGATGCCTGTCAGTGGATGGCGGACCAGGAATTTAGAGAAGGGTGGGTTTACTGGGACGTGGACCCCACATTCAGCACTGCATGGGCTGTTGGTGTGGCGAAACCCAGTCTGATGCGTAACGAGAGATTGGGAAGAACTTCCTCATCTTGGTGTTTGGAGTGGAGCAGTGGGAAACTGAATGCTTGCCACAATAAAATAAAGACCTCTGTTAAGCATAGCATCCCTAATGGGATCAGAGTCATTCTGGACATGGCAAAAGGACAGTTGTCCTTTCAGAATCTGTGTGATAGTCTGCTTGAATTACACAGTTTCCAAGTGGATTCCTCTGGCCCTCTCACACCTGTCTTCTGGATTTGTGGACTGTCACACAATGCCTTAACCTTTCCTAGACATTGAGTTAAGGATAACGTAGATCTGTAGCATTTACAATATACCTTATACACTCCAGTTTGTTTACAGAATATGTATTCTATATAAAAGAATCTTGTATTTCATTTTTATGAACCATAATTTACAACCATAATTATTCTATAGGACTAAAGAATGTCCCTTTTTTGCTATCCTAATTATTTCTACAATTTTGGATTGTGATACTGCTAATTGTTAGCTCCTTCATGATGATTTTTCTTCATTGTATTTTGGGTACTTTAGATAAAAGTTAAAGAATAGCCTACACGCATGCAAATGTCCTGCTGATTGCTGTAATATACTGTAATCTTAATGGTTAATAAAATAGATGTAATGTTATTGATGCATCTTGATAACATATGTAAATGGTGGTTTTCAACTTACAACTTTATACTAATTTAAAACCAATGAATTGTGCGTTTTCTTTTGAATTTTGCATAGTTTGTCCCTCAGTGAGACCCGTAGGCATGGTGGAGGTCAGAGGGAGGCGTGTGTGCAACACATCTACATCAGTTAACAGCCGCTGAGTGTCTCCATCCCTTTACACTCCATCAGTACCAATGGATTCCGATGCTTATATCATCTAGAGAACGTCGTATCCCGTGATTTTAAAGAAAATCTTCTAATCAGTTTTATTGTTCATAATGTCAAGCTTACTTGGTGTCAGGGTTGATGTGCGTTGTGGACGTATGTAAAATCCTGAAGATTATAATAGGGTCATTCAGACTTCACAAGTGGGAAATATGCGAAAAGACGTGAGGATTCTGTTGGTTGGAGAACGTAAGTGTCTTATTGATTACATAGTCTCCTTGATTCACTGTTACGAAACGACCATAACCTTAAAATGAATTAAACATTTACGCTCTTCCACTGAAATATTGAGCTCATATACGATATAAATGTTGCATTATAACATTAGATAAAATCACTATCATGTCTGATGACAAGATTTCCGTGTTACTGCAATTTGAGGTTGTCATAAAATGACTGCGCATTGAGGGATAGTGGATTTCCTACAGTATCTACAGTAGTCAACGCTTTTGGCCATCTTTCCGTTCGTGTTTCAAGTCATCCGACTGTAGGGGTTCAGTTTGAGCTTAAATGAGTGTGTTGTGCTCAATAACATTGTATAGGACTAGGTAGAGCGCTCACTTAGATATTTTATCACTAAGATACTTTAAGCAGGCAGCTCCGTATCTTTTGGGAATGCTGCCTTGGAAGCCAGTTCATTAGCTTTACAGAATGTTGTCTAGGCAGGCAGCATTTGCAAAATGCAGTGAGAAGTTCTGCTGTGTTCCATAAAGACTTGTGCAATTGTTTTTAATGCAAAGGGGTTGGTAAATATTACAGTTTGCCAAACTCAAATGTATTTGCATATCTAAGCTCTGCATAGACATAAAACATATTTCTAAGTTTTATGACCATAAGAGAGAGATATGACAAATGGCTTCACTCTGGTAGCCTATAACATAAAAGCTCTTCACCACTGAAATATAAATTAAAATTGATTGCGAAATATTAAAGATTTCAAGGTTGATCAGATTGATGTGTGGAGATAAGGAATCTGTTATTACTCTTATATTTCCTGTGTGTAAACAGCCAAAGTGGGGAAGACATCTCTGATCATGACACTTGTCAGTGAGGAGTTCCCAGCTGTGGTATGTATTATTATTAATAATATCACGGTCTCTTTAATAATTATTATTCTCCCTGACTTTATTATTTGCAACAGTGTCTCCGTCTGTTGTCAAAATGGATATTTTTGTCATATTAGGTTCCTTACAGAGCTGAGGAGATCACTATACCAGCAGATGTCACACCAGAGAGAGTCCCCACTCATATAGTGGACTACTCAGGTATTAAACAAGAAATTAAATTATAGTGTTATCTATTATAGTTCTATGTATGGCGCTTAATGAAAATGTTTGCCCTCTTAAATAAGCAATATTTACTCAAAATTCACAAAAAATGCAAATTATCATGATTTATTGGTGTGGACATAACAGTGTTTTTTAAAAAAAATATACACAGAAGCTGAACAGACAGATGAACAGCTTTATCAAGAGATATCAAAGGTTGGATTGATACACAAAACTTAATACACATATATATGTATGACATTTTGATTTCCTCAGATAAATTGTATTTTCATTCCTTTTTAGGCCAATGTTATATGTATAGTCTACTCAGTGAACAACAAGAAGTCTATTGAGAAGGTGAGAGAACTTGATCATACAACCTAGTCTTCATGCAGTAAGTCATAATAATTTAATCATTCATTAGAATAATCAGCGATTTGATCCATGATTTTCAAGTCTGACTGATTATACAATATACATATATTTTACATATACAATATACGTGTAAAGGCCCATCCACACCAAGAACAATTACTATGAAGATAACTAGAACAATAACTACATTTGAAATGCATAAAAAAAGTTAATCAAAGTTGTCCTAAGACAAGAATGCATTTTGGTTTTAGGTTTTAGGACAACTTTGATGAAAGGTTTTGATCCACTTCAAATGTTGACTAGTATATATTAGCATCAACACTCTCACAATAATGTATTAGCAACTCACAATAATGTTCTGTTTACTATAAATGAACACTGCAGTTGTTGTCTACTGCTTTCAATGCCAAATCAATTAGTTTTATTTATATAGTGATTTATAGGGTAGATTGTTTCAAAGCAGCTTCACAGTAATAAACGGAAATAACAGAAACAATGATACAAACTTCAAATATTAGACAAATTCAAATTCTTCTGTAAAGCAGCTATAAAGACAATAGTGTTCAGCTCAAGTTAGTTCAGTGTTGGTTCAGTTAAAAAAGACTGGTGATGCTGCAAAATGAATTAATTATGAAACAAATTTGATTCAGCTATAAAGCAGCTGTGCAGAAAATAATAATGTCATCATCCAGCTCAAATCAGTTTAAGTTTTGTTCTCATTTGATAGTGTCAGTGCAGTCAAAATTATAATAGTAGTGAATATTCAATGTCTTTTAAACCCCAGCTAAGCAAGCCAAAGGTCGACAATGGCATGTAACTCCATTAGGTGACAGAAATAGAGAAGAAGAAAAAAACCTTGGGAGAAACCAGGCTCAGTCATGTTACAGTATATGTGAACTAAATTGTCAAGCGCTTTAAAATTGTGTGGATTCTAAATGACTCTCAATGTTTTTTTATCATTCATGAATTATTCATCACTGTTTTTATCATTTATCATTCGGTTTTATCATTAAGCATCACAATTCCAACTATATTGCTCCTCTGTGTTAATTAGATTAATTTTATAGTTTAAACTTTATAGTTCTAATTATTGTTATAGTTACTGTCCTTGGTGTGAATGGGTCTTAAAACTTTCAGCTTTCAGATTTAATAATTCATGTCATTGTCTCAGGTGACAAGTCATTGGATTCCTTTGATAAATGAGAGAACAGACAAAGACAGCAGGTAGGTAAACACAGGTGCATAATGCATTAGTTCTCTGTGTGTCTTTCTCACAAATACACAATTAATACATAATTATATGTTCTTATTTAAAGGTAGATTGAATTTTAAGAGGGGCATAACATACAGGTGCATCTCAATAAATTAGAATGTCGTGAAAAAGTTAATTTATTTCAGTAATTCAACTCAAATTGTGAAACTCGTGTATTAAATAAAGTCAGTGCACACAGACTGAAGTAGTTTAAGTCTTTGGTTCTTTTAATTGTGATGATTTAAGTTCACATTTAACAAAAACCCACCAATTCACTATCTCAACAAATTAGAATACTTCATAAGACCAATAAAAAAAACATTTTTAGTGAATTGTTGGCCTTCTGGAAAGTATGTTCATTTACTGTATATGTACTCAATACTTGGTAGGGGCTCCTTTTGCTTTAATTACTGCCTCAATTCGGCGTGGCATGGAGGTGATCAGTTTGTGGCACTGCTGAGGTGGTATGGAAGCCCAGGTTGCTCTGATAGCGGCTTTCAGGTCATCTGCATTGTTGGGTCTGGTGTCTCTCATCTTCCTCTTGACAATACCCCATAGATTCTCTATGGGGTTCAGGTCAGGCGAGTTTGCTGGCCAATCAAGCACAGTAACACAAGCATTGAACCAGCTTTTGGTACCTTTGGCAGTGTGTGCAGGTGCCAAGTCCTGCTGGAAAATGAAATCAGCATCTCCATAAAGCTTGTCAGCAGAAGGAAGCATGAAGTGCTCTAAAATTTCCTGGTAGATGGCTGCGTTGACTGTGGACTTCAGAAAACACAGTGGACCAACACCAGCAGATGACATGGCAGCCCAAATCATCACTGACTGTGGAAACTTCACACTGGACTTCAAGCAACATGGATTCTGTGCCTCTCCACTCTTCCTCCAGACTCTGGGACCTTGATTTCCAAATGAAATGCAAAATTTACTTTCATCTGAAAAGAGGACTTTGGACCACTGAGCAACAGTCCAGTTCTTTTTCTCCACAGCCCAGGTAAGACGCTTCTGACGTTGTCTCTGGTTCAGAAGTGGCTTGGTAGCCCTTTTCCTGAATACGTCTCCAGCTTCAGTTCACTCCTTGTGAAGCTCTCACAAGTGTTTGAATCAGCTTTGCTTGACTGTATTCTCAAGCTTGCAGTCATCCCTGTTGCTTGTGCACCTTTTCCTACCCAAATTCTTCCTTCCAGTCAACTTTGCATTTAATATGCTTTGATACAGCACTCTGTAAACAGCCACACCTTTCAGTAATGACCCTCTGTGACTTACCTTCTTTGTGGAGGGCGTCAATGATTGTCTTCTGGATCATTGCCAAGTCAACAGTCTTCTCCATTATTGTGGTTTCAAAGAACAAGAGATACCCTGAATTTATACTGTAGGGATGGTCATTAATTGAAACTCAAATAAATATTATAATATTTTGAGATACAGATTTTTGACTGTCATGAGCTGTGCGCTCTAATCATCAAAATTAAAAAAAAAAAACTTTTGAAATGTTTTACTTTACATGCAATTAATCTAAAATATATGAAAGTTTCACTTTTTGAAATAACTTACAAGAAAGAACTTTTTCACGACATTCTAATTTGAGATGCAACTGTATGTCATTTATCTTATGCTTACCCATTTATTTTTTATTTTTTTGCTATAGGCAAAATTGATTAACTATGAAAACATACTGTAACTTTCAGAAGCTGAATCATTATTTGTCCAGCTAGAGCAATTATTGAAATCGAGCACATTTACATGTCAGTAATACCTCTTGGGTGATGATCAGAAACTTGGCCCACCCAGTCTCATTCATTAATTTTTTTTTTTTTAAATAAATGAGTAAATTCTGAGTAATTGCCATGTATAATGAACCTTTCCAAACCCTCATCTCTGGAATTACAAATAATTTTATATCTCTCAGATATGATAGTTAAATGTGTGTTTGTTAATGAATTCCAATCATTCATACATAGAGTACCTGCTCATTCACAGTTGGCATAATCTTCATTCAGGAATTGCAACTATGTGAATTATATGCACAGGAATGCTGTGGGATCTTCTGGACTCCCTTTTCAAATTTGGATCCAGTATATTGCATAAATGCAAAAGAAACTAAGTGGCCATAAGCAGATAACAGAAATTATTCAATGAAAGCTTGCAGACAAGTACTACTGGTGCTCAGAATATGCTAATCTATAATAAAAAGGAAAACAGGCTATGCGGCTGTTTTCAGTCATTTTTGTTTATCAAGAAATTGATTTTCATATTGAACTAATTGATTAATTAATTAATTAACAGATTTATATATTATTATGTTGAATAGTGTCATCAAGATACAGTTACCAGATTGCATATAGTTCACAAGTTTAACGCTTCATTTATGTGTGGTCAATTTTTTGTAGTACCAGCTAACATTATAAAAATATGAACAAGAATCTGAAAATTTACATCAAAACTGTTTAGTGAATTCTTTATACAACAGTTCTTTTTGCTCGTAATTCATAAATGAGACCCAAAGTTTGTCAAACTTTGTGTGACTGACTGTTGCTTATTTCACATCCAAAACCCCCCCCCAAAAATATTATTCTTTTGCACAGCCTCTTGTACTTTATTGCCTAAAGTCACAATGAAATGGAAGTAGGGACAGATGTTTTCTTCCATTTTGTGCCATATATCCAAGTGTAACAGATTATCAAAAAATAAAAATGTGGGGTGGGGAATTGGTTCTATGCATTGGTTGTTGAATGGATTGTGAAATGCACTCATAAATAGATCCAGATGAAGGTGAGCTTCTTTTTTTAATTGAAGCATATCCATGGAATAATCATTCACAATAAGATCTTTTACATATCTATCGAGATCTAAAATATAGTGTATTTTCATTTCATGCCAAACTTAAACACAATTGCCTTACAATTCCAAGATTAAGAGTTAACAGCAGTCAGTATGTTAATTCCCTGGTATACTAAAAATACCCAGAAGCTATTTGTGTTCACCTTTTACTATGTGTGTGTGTTTGTTTAAGGGTTCCTCTGATCCTTGTGGGGAATAAATCTGATCTGGTTGAGCACAGCAGTATGGAGACTGTCCTTCCCATCATGAACAAATACACAGAGATAGAGACCTGTGTGGAGGTATGCCAAACCATGCATATTTATATATTTGCGTACTGAGCAGCTGAATGTCTGGTTTTTGGTGGTTTTTGACTTGTGTGAAAAAGGGTTAATGCGAATAATAGGAGATAGAAATGCATTTGCTGAGTAAATTCCTCCATGCGCATCAAAAAAGTAATGTGACTTTGCGCTTTGGGACGGCAAAACCTGACTAACCACCAGCGGACTGATCACTGTTGTTATGGTCATTTTGAAATGCCCAAGCAAACTCTGTCGTCAAAGTATTTCTGTATAATTGTCTCCAAGAACATTTATTTTAGGCGCAAGCAATTTATTATATATGAAAATGATTATATTCAGTGGCTTTTCCTACTTTTTTGTGATATAGGCCTATAGGCTAGTGCCAGTTCTACCAGGAAGTGAACATTTTGTTCTCTTTGTCTCGTTGGATGGAAACAGTTCTTATTCGCAAATGTTTTAATGCGATATTTCAATTTTGCACACAATTTAAACTCGGCTACAGTTTACTACCCCTAATGTAAATTAAGTGTTTTACCTCTTTCTATAGTGTTCAGCAAAGAATCTGAAGAATATTTCGGAGTTATTTTACTATGCACAGAAGGCTGTCCTTCACCCTACAGGGCCACTCTACTGTCCAGAGAAGAAAGAGGTTTGAACATATATGATTACATTTTAATGATTTATGTAAACAAAAACAAAAAAATATGTAAAATACAGTACTTGTATTGTACTGATATATTGTGTTCTGAATTTTAAGTGCATTTTATTTGTTTTACAGATGAGGTCTGCCTGTGTTCGAGCTTTGACACGTATCTTTAAGGTTTCAGATTTGGACAATGATGGCATTCTCAATGATCATGAGCTCACCTTTTTTCAGGTTAGATTTCTGCTGAGTAGAGTATATTTTTGTCTTTCTAAGGAGCACAACACAATTTGTGGACATCCACTTCTAATTAATAGGGTTATATCATAATTAGGGGTGTGCAATATTGACAAAAAATATCTATATATTTACTGAGATTTTGTTGATAATGATAATTAGCAATATTTTACTGAGTGTGTTTTTGTGCACAAGTTGCATAAATAATGCAATGATTTTTTCCCTTTTTTATTAATAATTATAAAAATGAAATGATTGAAAAAATGCTAATGGCCAGTAGGTGGTGGCAAATCACTGTCTTCATGAGTTGTGTCATTGAGTCATTCAATTGGATGATTTGTTAAAACATCTTTATTTGGTCATTGAATCATTCATTAAATCATTCATTTTTTCAAAACATGGGTTCATCTGAGACACAAAACAGTTCTGATGTGTGACGTGGCATTCTAATGGGATTTAAATAGCTTCCATCAAACAGTGAGTCTGTGCACTCTTGCACATCATTAAAACATTAATTACAATATTACCATAGATGATAAATATTACACACCCCTAATCATGAAATTCTAGAGAGTTGTTTGTTTCCAACTGCTGCAACAGTTCAGGGAGTGTTCTTTCTGCTCCAGCATAACTTTTGTGTTGTGTGCAAAGTGAGGTCCATAATAAAATGGTTTACAGTGATGGGGAAGAACATACCTGGCCTGCACAAAGGCAAGAACTGAACAACTTTGACAACTTTAAAAACCTAAAACCAAGCCAGGTCCCATCGCCAACATCAGTGCCAGACTTCATTGATGTTCTTGTGTCTGAATGGGAGGGGAAAAAATCCCTGCAGCCATATTGTAACATATAATAAAAGTCTTCCTAGGTGAGTGGAAACTGTTAGGTGATCAACCCCCAATAAATGCCAGTGATTTTGAAATAATTGCTCAATGATAATTCTTGGACCATGGAATTGCATTTATGGTCTTCTTTGTCCCATAAGGACATATTTTCTATTTATTCTATGACAAAAAACATTTGTCAGTCCTAACCAAGGGTTAGTTTACCCCAAAATTAAAATTGTCATCATTTACTCCCCCTCATGTTGTTCTCATTAAAATTCTCATAAAAATGTTGATCTTCGAAACACAAATGAAGGTATAATAAGTTTAATAAAACTTGAGAGATATCTGTCCCTCTACAAAGTCCATTCCACCAAAAAAAGTTAAGCGATCATAAAATAAATCCATATGATTCTTCTGAAGAGACATGGTTGCTTTATTATGATGTTGCTTTAATATGATGTAAATAGACTTGGTCGCTTTATCAATATGAACAGATTCAGTTTAGATTTTTATTCACATAAACAATGATCAGCACACATACATAGAGCACATCAAATGTGATAAACGGAAGGTCAAATGTGCTCACTTTACACACAAGAACAAAGCTTCATACTTTGTTTTGGTTTTGAAGATAAATGAAAGTCTTACAGGCTTTGAATGACATGAAGGTGGCAACTGTGGGTAACAGAATCTTCCTTTTTATGTCAACTATCCCTGTAAATTCATTCATAAGGTTATGGTGTGACTTCGTTTAAGCGAGATTTCAAGTTCAAATTGTTTTCTTTAAGGTTTGGGTAAGGTTAGTATTTGTGTATTCAATATCACTGTCTGATTCTTATTTGTAGAGAACTTGTTTCAACACCCCACTAGCCCCACAGGCCCTGGAGGATGTAAAAAATGTAGTGAGAAAAAACCTGACAGATGGTGTGCGTGATAATGGGCTCACACTCAAAGGTGAGGCTGCATTTGTGAAGTTTAACATTTGCAGGTCTTGAGCATTGGTTCTCATTCCAGGTGCTGTCGTTCCCAAGAACTGCAAATTTTGAATGTCTTCCCTAATTAAGACACCTTATTTGTATCGTCAATTCATTAATAAAGGCTCCATGACCTGAACTGGGTGAAAAAAAGAGCAGTGCTTGGGTACTGCAGGACCATGTTCTACAGACTTAATCTTTGAGGCAATGGTTCCACTGACTGTCAGTTATCCTTGTTGCCTAGGGCAGGTAAATGACCCAGACAGTGAAAAAGTTTAGAATTTTAGTGGCAGGCAGCCTTGTGTTTGCTTAGCAATTCTGTTCAGAAAGGAATATGCTGAACTTCTTGATTTAATCAATCAACATGGTAATTTTTTTTAACAGGTTTCCTCTTCCTACATACTCTCTTCATCCAAAGAGGAAGGCATGAGACAACGTGGGCTGTACTGCGGAGGTTTGGATATGATGACGATCTTGAGCTGCATCAGGACTACCTGTTTCCCCTGTGAGAACAACTGCTTCCAATCAGTCAATCTATTAACACTTCACATTTATTATGAAGATAAGTTCTATTAATTTGGCTTTTCTGAAGAGACCTCAGTAAATCTACATTTGGTTAAAACATGATGTAGTTTTACATTTCTCAGGAAATGTAATTGAATTTCTCTTGAAATGCAGATTTTTTCTTTTTCTTTTTTTACTTGCCCTGCGTCCCAGTGTGCATACTATCCACCCTATCTGCCCTAAATAGTATTGAAAATTACTACCATCACATAGAATATAGGATGGATAGTATGCACAGGCTTAGTCTTAGTTGTAATCTTTTTTTGTCCACTGTCCAGTACAGCAAACTTGATATATATGGGTATGTAATGTATATACAGTGCCTTGAGAAAGTATTCATACCCCTTCATTTTTTTTTTTCACGTTAAATTACTTTTTTCCCCCCACATCAATCTACACTCCATACACCATGATTGTAAAGCAAAAAACAGGTTTTTAACATCTTTGCAAATTTATTAAAAATAAAAAACAAAAATGATTCCATTGCATAAGTATTCATACTTATCTGGGACAGTTGAAATTTAGCTCAGGAGCATTCATATTGTTTGTATATGTTACTACACTTCAAGTGAAGTTAACCAGTGGCAAATTCAATTGAATGGGTATTATTTGGAAAGGCACACACGTCGTAATAAAAGGTCTAACAGGTGACAATGCATATCAGAGCAAAAACCAAGCCCTGAAGTCCAAAGAACTGCCTGCAGAGCTCAGAAACAGGTTTGCGTCAATTCACAGATCTGAGGAAAAGTTCAGAAAATATTCTGCTTCATTGAAGTTTCACAGAAGCATGCAGTCTTTGTTACCCTTAATGGAAGAAGTTTGAAACAACCAGGACTCTTCCTAGAGCTGGACTCCTGGCCAAACTGAGCAACTGATGGAGAAGTGCTTTGGTTAGAGTGGTGACCAAGAACCTGATGGTCACTCTAGTTGAGCTCCATGATCAAATATGCAGATTATGTCGGTGTGGCCAAACTCAATCCTCTCTTCAGTCAAGACACATGAAAACACATTTAGAATTTACAAAAAAGCAACTAAAGGACCCTCAGACTCTGAGAAACAAGATTCTCTGGTCTGATGAACCTCAATTCTAAGCATCATGTTTGAAGGAAACCAGGCACTGCTCATCACCTGCAGAGTACCATCCCAAAAGTAAAGTGTGCTGGTAACAGCCTCATGCTGTGGGGCTGTTTTTCAGTGGCAGGGACTGAGGGACCCGTAGGAGTGGAAGAAAAGCTCAATGCACCAAAATATTGAGATGGCCTTTATGAAAACCCAGTCCAGAGCATTCAAAACCTCAGACTGCGCAGAAGGTTCACCTTCCAACAGGACAATGACCCTAAGCACACAGCAAGAGTGGCTTATAGACAACTCTGTGAATGTTCTTGAGTGGCGTGGCCACAGCCTGGTGCAAAGGAAAACAGCCTTGAACCCAATCAAATATTTCTGGTGAAACCTGAAAATGTGTCTGCCCCCATCCAACCTGACAAATGAGAGGCGAAGAGGCGAGGAAAAGAATGGCAGATAATTGCCAAATGATGATGTGCAAAGCTTGTCGCATCAAACAAAAAATACTTGAGACTGTAAAGGTGCTTCAGCTAAATATTTAGTTCATGAATGAATGAATACTTATGCAATGTACTTATTTCAGTTTGTGACAATTCTGTTTTTGCTTTCAGTATGGTGCATGAAGTGTAGATTGATGTGGGGGGGAAAAAAGTAATTTAAAACAGTTTAACATAAGGCAAAAAAAAAAAAAAAGGGGGTGTGAATACTTTTGTGTGTGTGTGTGTGTGTGTGTGTGTGTGTGTGTGTGTGTGTGTGTGTGTGTGTGTGTGCGTTCGCGCGCGTTTTTGTGAAAAGTCAGGACATAGATTTGTATAATGACAAAGGTATGACATAGGTATTACAAGGTGAAGGTGACATCTCAGGACATTGACCCATGTCCCCACTTTTAAAAACGCTTATAAATCATACAGAGTGAGGTTTTTTTGGGGAAAGTTGAAATGCACAGTCTCCTGTTAGGGGTAGGTTTAGGTGTAGGGTTGGTGTAGTAGGGCAATAGCACATACAGTAAGTACAGTATAAAAACCATTACACCTATGGGATGTCCCCACTTTTCACAAAAACGAACATATGTGAGTGAGAGATTTTCCTAAGAGTAATTAAGAACAGTGTTGAACTCTTTAAGCCCCTTTCTTAATCTGCTTTGATTGCTCCCTATTCCAGACTTTGTAGAAATCCCAATTTAATCCAACTATGCTAATCTTCTAAGTTTGCAGTTAGCGACATCTGACTTAATGTTTATGTTCCTACAGGTTAAAAATACCACCAGACTGCACCACAGAGCTCAATCACAATGCTTACCTGTTCCTACAGAGTGTCTTTGACAAACATGATAAGGTAAAAGTGTTTGACTGCCTCAGACATGACTGACTTGACTGACAAATGTTTATCAGAATCCAGTTAGACAGACAAGAAAGAAACCCATTTTATTAAAAGGTTTATATAAAATATGTCGGTCACAAAAGTAGTAGTAGATTAAATTCTAAGAAGCTTTAATTGTTGTTTTCAGGATGTTCATTTTTATCTTGTTCTTATTGAAGCATGTTTGTATGCTTTAGGACAGAGACAGCGCATTGTCCCCTGAAGAGCTTATGGATCTATTTGATGTTTTCCCCTATGTCCCCTGGGGACTGGATGTGAACAGTACGGTTTGCACTAATGACCAGGGCTGGATCACATACCAAGGCTATCTTTCTCAGTGGACGTGTGTATCAAACATGCCATGTGTCTCAGTTCAAGAATTATAGTCATCCTTAATGAATAATGACGCATTACTGTCTGGATGGTTTTGGAATGAATCATGAGTTTATCAGTTATCAATGTCTTTTTGCAGGTTAACGACTTACCTGGATGTCCAGCGATGTCTGGAATATCTTGGTTACCTCGGTTACTCTATCATTGCTGAGCAGGAATCTCAGGCATCTGCCATAACAGGTAAGTTGAAAGACATATATTTGCTATATAACATTTATATTTATATACATGGTAGTTTTGGATGTTCGAACATGCAAAAATTCTATCTGGGGCATTTTTAAGACTTAACTTTTAGATTGGTTAAATTGACACTTCACCCTACAAAACTGTTTGATTTTCTTTTCTTTTGTCTGTTTCTTCTGCGATCCACATTAGAAACAAAATGGGTGTTTGAAGTGACATGAAATTGATTAAATAATGACAGAATTTTAATCTTTATATTATGGGTCATTGAGGCCTCTTGTGGTTGTTAGAGTAACTACAGATACAGTATGCAAAAGTCACATGACTGGCAACCTCAAAATATTATGCATTTTGTTCATGTGTATTTTATTTATAATTCTTAAAGTGCAGTATGACACCTGTGGTCCTCACTGAATGTATTTGCACATGATAGTGACCCGTGACAAGAAGCTCGACCTTCAGAAGAAACAGACGCAACGGAATGTATTTCGCTGTCATGTCTTTGGAATAACTGGAAGTGGCAAAACTAGTTTCCTGCAGGGCTTCCTTGGCAGAAACCTTGTGGTCAGTTGCAACAAGAAAAACCATAACCCACACAGACCTGTTAACTTAACTTTTTTTTTGTCTTTGAAAAGTGAAAACTAAACTGCTTATTTCATTCCAATGAAGTTCAGTTTGTTCAAATTTGCTAATGCAGTAGGGTTTATGATAAACATTTATTTTTGTAAATATATATACGATTGTTTATTATTAATTGTTTTTTAATGTTAAATTATACAACTTGAAATGTTGAAAATGCATTATTATGAAAAATTTGAAGAAAACATTATATTAATAAATACTCTAAAGGTATAGTTCATTGTTAGTTTATGATCCTTAAGGTATTAACAAATGTAAAGTATTGCATTTTTATAAGCCCTTGCGCAGTGTTAGATTTCATCAGAGGTGCTGTGTGTTGAAAGAAACACCCAACAACATCATTTCGAAACAATCTCATCCGTGATATTTCTGATATCACTTGATTTCCATTCCCCAAAAGATTTGTTAAAAAAAAAAAAGAGAGAGAAACCTTTATTTCACATGTGACATTGTCATGATTATTTTTTTTATTTACTGTCATATACTGTCTTTTATTTCCTCACAGCGTCAGAAGGCCATAAAAGAAGAACACAAGTCGTATTATGCAATCAGCACTGCACATGTGTACGGACAGGAGAAGTACTTGTTGGTAAATAGTTATTTGGCTTACAGGAACTTCCACTTTAGGGTTTTATTTCAGTCTGTGTAACTATAGTAATACTACACGCTTGGAAAAGCATTCCTCAAACCATTTTCTCTTACATCATGCATTGAAGCCGTATGAAGAGTTCAGAGATTTGACCACTATTTATCATGAGAATTTCCCCCCAAAAAAGATACTGAATCTTTCAAACTTTGTTCTACGTTTGTTTGTTTTTCCTTCAGCTCCATGAAATCTTTCCAGATTTTGATTTCCTGTCTGAGACTGAACTATCATGTGACATTGTGTGTCTGATCTATGATGTCAGCAACCCTTGCTCTTTTGAGTACTGCGCACGAATCTTCAAGGTTTGCTTTTGCACTTTCACCTCACCTTTTTTGCCTCACAGAAAGAGCAAAGCCAATACTATGTCTAATTATTAAATACAGAGGAATTAAACTGCAATACACATGACTTCACATCTTTTGTCTTATTCCTTTATGACTGTAATTTACTTTTATACATGCCATATTCTGCATGATATCTTATGATATTTATTGATGTTCTAAATCCATTTTTTACTTTATTTACCAGCAATACTTCATGGATAGTAAGACTCCATGTATGTTGATTGCTGCAAAGTCAGACCTGCCAGAAACAAAGCAGCAATACTGTATGACTCCACTGGAGTTCTGTCGCAAGCACAAGATGCCGCCGCCTCAGTCCTATACCTGTAACACAGCTGCGGCTCCCAGCAAAGACATCTTCATCAAACTCACCATCATGGCTGTGTACCCGTAAGTGATCTCTCATTATCCACAATTTTTGAGGATACTTTAACATAAGACCGGAATTCTATATAAATTCTTACAGTTACCTTTGTTCATCAATTACTTTTAGGATGTCACAATTCAAATGATACATTTTTTTTAAATTTATTTATTTTTTGTCTTTTGTATATTTAATTGACCACTCTTGTTTATCTCTCGGGGGTTATTTCCACATACAGATAACAATAAAAACAAGTGGTTAGGTGGTTTACTCGGACTAAATGATTTCCCTAAAAACAGAAAGCTTCTCCAAACTGTCTGGCTGCAGAGCATCTTATGAGTCAGATGATGGTTTTCTGTTCTTCAATTGCAGTCTCATCATGAAATCACATTTCTACAGTACCTATGCATTTATATTTAGTACAGTTTGCAAAATCTCCAAGCATGTGATATAAATCATGTTTTTCCCAGTTTTTCCCCTCGTTGTGTAAGACATCAAGAGAGACAATGTATACAGGAAACACTAGCGAATGTTATGCTTGTTTGAAAGAACTTGAGGGAACATTCAAATTAACAATGTGCATTTAAGTCTTTCACTTCTTTATTTCAAGCTTTACACTGCCTGTTAATTCAGAAGTACACTATTTTATATCCTGTTTCTAAGTGACTCATTTTTGCTGTTTGCCTGTATCTTTCTGTGTGTTGGCAGCCATGCGCGTCTGCGCTGCATGTGTACCTGTAACAGGTGTACCTTCTGTCTGTGTCAGAACTTCCTGAACTCTGAGCTCGTGCAGACGGTTCGGACCAAACTCTACACTGTCATCTTTAGCAGGTTCTCAGGATGGCTTTATCTTGGTTCATCGCCTTTCCTCTGCACTTATCTCTTTTGCTTTTATTGTAATTCATTCTCTTTTTTAATTATTCTTCATTCTGATTCACATTAATTTGGCAGTTTGGCAAAGTGCACCTGGCTTAACCTGTTAATAAACACTTGACCATATAGACTACATGAAAATACATTAGTGGACAGGCCTAGGCAGTAGAGTTGCTGCAGTTAAGATGTTCTGTGGACTTTTTTTTAGCTTATTTCAGTGTTGAGCTGTAGATTTTTGGATGCTTTTGGTTTCTTTTTCAAATCAGTCCAGATTAGTTGTATAACACTTTTCATAAACATGTAGATCCAAAGGAGCTTAACAAAGAGTAGTGCCACACAAATCCCCGCAGTGAACAAGTCGAATGACAAGCAAGAAACTCCCTAAGATATTTAGGTAGATAAGAAAAATCCTTTGATGGAACCAAGAATGTAGGGACTTTTAAGGCTGGGGAAGCCACTTTCTTGTGCTTTATACAAACATGTATTTTTAGTTTTAATGGTAATATTGACTATATTGTTTAATTATACGTAATGACTACACTGACTTCTAATAAACACGATATGCAAATAGAATGTGATACACCCTCTTATATACCCTTGCATATACCACATATGACAAAAACAGGTTATGGCTGGTCATGGCAAATGGGCGGCAGGTATGGATTTGGGTTTTAGATTTAAGCACGATCCTGCACATTCTTCAAGCTTTTAAAATTCATATCTAAATTCATGTCATTCTCATCTGACTTGCAGCAGTTCAGTCTTTCATTCTCCTACAAGTTGCAACACAGTTGATCTAGTTATTACCATTTTCCTCTTTATTTCCTCTTCTTAAAGTTTCTTTATTCTTCATCCTTCATCTTGGAATGAGTTTTGTAATGTTTTAGTGTTGCATATTAATATACTTTTCTTCATTCTCTTTAAATAACACTTTATTTGTATATCCAGCTTTTATCCTCCTCTTCATTTGAATTCATTGGTCTGTCTCTTTTCGGGCATTATTGTCTACTAAACTTGTGTTTTAGTTTTATCGAATGTTCATTTTATTTATCTTAAATACTCACCCTCACGTCGTTCCAAACCTGTACAAGTCTCTTTCTTATGTGGGACACAAAAGAAGATATTTTGAAGAATGCTGGTAATCAAACAGTTGTTGGCCCCCATTGACTTCCATAGTTGGTAAAAAATACCTTCTTTTGTGTTCGACATATGAAAGAAACACACAGGTTTGGAACGACATGAGGGTGAGTAAATGATGACAGAATTTTCATTTTTGAGGTGATCTATTTCTTTAAGCTACAAAAGCTGTACAGTAAATGTAAGGTACTAAAACAAATGTAACTTTTTTTTGTGTAACTAATCATTTCTATTTCCTTTTTTTAGGCATATTACCCATGCTGACCTGAAGAGCTCTACGTTTTGGCTCAGAGCGAGTGTTGGAGCCACAGTTTGTGCTATGCTTGGCTTTGCCATGTACAGAGCCCTCCTCAGATCTCGATGAGCAGACCCAAAAACGTACTTCCTTCAATTCCTGTCTACCCTAGTTATTTCCCATGTACAGGGATTTAGTTTTTAAAAAGAAAGCATAAAGTAACATAGCTGTTCTATTTCTATTACTGTAGTATGCACATTCCCAGGTCTGGGGACTCTATGCGAGACTTTTTCTTTAAATAAGATGCAAGCAAACTGTAAATATGTAAAGGAGAGAAAATATTTATTTGTTACAAAGTGAATAAAAACATATTGCATTCATATTTAAAGCCAACAAATGCAACTCTTTGCTCTCACTTTTGTCTCAAAATGTCTGATGGACTATTTGCAGTCCAAAATCAACCAAGTGTGAGACAAGACAGGAAGTCACCTCTACTGCTTGTGTAAATGCGAAACTGTGCAAACACTCAATCTTGTATAAGTTATTTGCATGCTTTAATATTTGACAAATGTCTGAACAGAACAATGATGTGAAAGTCTGTCAACTGGATTTTTTCCTTTTCAGTTTCCGCCTTTTCCAACATTTCAATAAACAGGTCCTTCAACAATGTATTTTTGTGAAACCACAACACTTTTTTTTAACGCAGAGAATGTGCAGACAGTGGAAAAAACACTGTTGCCAGTGTATCACAAAACACTTTATCTTTTATCAGAACTATTTTGTGCTACAGACAAAAAAACAAGAGAATTTCTCTATCAAAAATGCTGCAAGCTGACATTCTGTTTCTGTAGCATTAAAATGATATGTCTTGAAGTACCATTAACAAGAAGGTATAGATGAAAGATGAAAAGACAAACTTTATGCTAACAAACAACTTTTCCGAAAGGTTTTGTGGGTGAGGTGGAGCATCACCATGAACATCAGCACTTCAGTGGAGTCACTTCCCAGTCAACACATTTTGTTAAATCAATTGACATAAAGGTTTTCGTTGCTGAACAAATGGGCCACAGAGCTGTTTGCTTCCTCCAGTTTTGCAATATCGGTGTGACGACTTGTGGCTTTTCCTTTGGTGGGCCGCACCCCGGCCATCTCCTCATAAACAGGAACTACAGGCTGTGGCTTTCTACGGTTAAGCCATTTACACTGTGTGAGAGGAAATTGATAGAAGGGAGGGTTTAACCGAAACACTGAATATGCAGTGGTGTGTAAACCATATAGTCGGAAACACAGCTGCTTTAATCCACATATTAGATGTAAAATCTCTGTCACACAAGATTTAAAGGCAAATATGGGCCAACTTTTTTTTATTTTGGTATTGGAATATTGGATATGTAAAATAAAATACATTAAGTTAAAATGAACCTAAAACTGAAATGAGGTAAAATGGTTTTCTCATATCTTCTTTTTTTTACGTAATCTTTTACACGCTCTAAAAAATGCTCTGTGAAATATGGACAAACCCAGCAACTGGTTATTGGGTTGTTTTGACCCAGCAGTTGGGTTGAATGTTTAACCCAACCTTCTGGGTAGTAACCCAGCCACGTCAAAACAACCCAATAACTAGGTTTGTACATATTTTACCCAGCATATTTTAGAGTGCATATTCCCCAATAATGAAGACTATTTTTATGCATTTTCTTCTAATTTCAGTTAAAAGCAGTCTTCATTGACTATAATTTAGAAGTATGTTGTATTTCTATCTTATTTCTTCTTGCCTAAAGAACAAGTAAAACATGGCACAGGTTACCTCACTCTTCCCTAAAAATCAAATATGAAACTATAATTAAAATACTTACACAGTAAGCTGTAGCGAGAGTGAAAACCAGAACACCCAGCAGACATGCAGCTCCAGAGATCACATACAGCAATGGCAGGTAACTTGAACAATTAGGCTCATGAGCTGCAACACAGTCACAACAAAAACACACAACAGATTATATCATTGAGCATTTTTTCTGTATGTGTATTTCCACACGTTATATGGTTATTTACATTTTATGTAAGATACAGTATTTATGATGACTACTACTATTGTAGTTATTTGGATTATATTTATATATATAAAACTGAAGTATAATCTAAAATAATTATGCACAAAAACTGACCTTCTCTCTTTCTGTATAGGCTAATTGTACTAGAGGTCTGCGCGGGACTGTTTTTTAAGTCCCGCTCCCGCGAGGTTATATCCCGCACCCGCCCGCTCCCGCGATATTTATTCTTTGTTCACCCGCTGTCCGCTTTGAATAATTTTCTTCCCGACCCGACCGTTCCCGCTAAATTTAAATGTCGTTTTCAGAATCACACATTTAAATTTCCTCTACTGAAAGAAAGACAGATACGCTAACAAATAAAAGTGTAGTCTGCACAAAATCGTATTTGTTATTTTATTCGTCTTGTCAAGAGTCTTTTATTGACAGCAAAATGTTAAACGAATGGACAGTGCATCCACACTTTGCTCCATCTTTATTCTGCTCTGTCACTCGCAAATAAAACGAAGCACTTGTGTGCAGTGCATGCATAAAAGTCCAGTGCAGGCTGTACCGGTGCTTGAATAAAGTACAGATATGCTGTTCTGAAAAGACGTCGGGAACGGGATATTGTTAGACCGCCCGCTCCCGTTTCAAATTGCACCAGTTACCGACCGCAACCGCGTTTTATTCGGGAATTTAATCCCGTGTGTCGCAAGAAATCTGGACGGGTCCCGCGGGACAGCCGCCGGAATGCAGACCTCTAAATTGTAGTTAGGTTTCTGCCTGACTTTATTTTATTTTATTTTTAAATTTTCTTAGGTTCTGTAACCATCAGCTGAAAATGAAAAGGCTGAAAAAGACACATTACGCAGCAGGGGCCTTATTTATAAAATGTTGCGCAGAAACCGTCCAAAATTTGATTTTACGATCGTTTCTCAGAAATGCGTACGTGCGATTCATAGAATGAACGTACGAACAGAAAACGAGCGTACGCGCCTCTTTCAGATGTGAAATCTATGAATTGCAAATTATCTTGAACTTGAAGAACAGCCATTTGAAAAATTCTGCATTACTCCGACAATAAAAAGTGCGTACCTCT
The DNA here is from genome assembly GCF_012432095.1 of Onychostoma macrolepis. Classification (NCBI taxonomy): domain Eukaryota; kingdom Metazoa; phylum Chordata; class Actinopteri; order Cypriniformes; family Cyprinidae; genus Onychostoma; species Onychostoma macrolepis. Next base: position 14,031,008 of record NC_081160.1, read on the forward strand.
GCTCGGATCCTGACGTGACGCTAAGCACTTTTCCACGTCAAAGACCGTTTTTATGAGCATTGGCGTGGATTTAAACGTACCACGCTTTATAAATGAGGCCCCAGGTACTTTTGGTCCTCTAATTTGATTGGTGAATTCTTTTGTGGCTGCTGCTTTTGAGTAATTTAAGACTTTCACTGCTCGAGTTAATCAGATATTCTTTTTAATGGTAGGCTACTTTGTTGCATAAACTGGGGTACTAATAAATCACAGGTATCTACTGTCTTGATTGCAACATTTCCATACAGTTGACAAAAATTCAGATACAAGCTAATGTAGTAAAAAATATCAGTAATCGGTTTGTTGTTGTTGAGGTAAGGTATATTAAATGCACATTGCAGGGCAAGCCAATCAAACAATTTTTTCAATTGAAAATTCAACAATATTTTCATTTGAAAGTAAAATGCATTTGGATGATTTAGCTTTTTTTTTAAAGATAATGGTAGATTGAAGACAAGATTAACCTATTTCGGGCTTGTCACTGTGTTTGGAAGGGATATTACCATAGACCTCATATTAGAAGTGATATCAGTAAAGGTCACCTACACAAGTCTTCAACGTAGATGAAGAACTCCATCTTGCCAGCAACATTCTTATCAAATGGAAGATCACCATAGTGGAATTCACAGTGGTATATGTCTGTGTCCTGTCCTTGCAGGTTTGAGATTGTCAGATGAACTGTGTGGTTGTCCAGCTCATCACGTACAGTAACGCGATCCTTGTCCTCAGATTTATTGATAAACGGTGGGAATCCTTTAGAAAGATACATCACTCGTCTGGACTGCAGCAACCTGCGTTTCAGCGAAAAGGCAAATGGTTTTTCTTCTTTTTCTGCCGATTCACAGGAAATGTCAATGGATGAATTTCTTGCTCTGTGGATATAAACAATACCCCCGTGTGCTGAGGTGAAATGACCTAAATTAGTCACGTTTGTTAGATGAATCGCATGCACTGCAAAACACATGCAAGTTACACAGTCTCCTAACACAACTGATCTAGAATCCAGCATTAAGTCTTGGGAGAATACTTTTGCTGCAAAAATATAATATGTCTGACTGCAAAGTGTTGTGTGCAAACATTTCTGCATGTAAACTTTAGTTTCACTGCTGGCCATTTTATGAAATTATGTCTTTTATAATCTTCAAAAACTACAACAAAAAGGTTAAAACTGAATGAAGTATTAACTTACCAGTTACAGAAGGGGTGATAAGAAACAAGAGAACAATATGAGCATACTTAAAACCTAACATTATTAAAAAGTAAATAAATTTAAAAAAAAAAAAAGCAAATAGTGACTGGTTGGAAAGCCAGATAGTCTCCGAGCGTAACGAAATCATGCCACATGAAAGTTTTAAGCAGTGTTTTGACTCCACCTTGACGCTTGAGAAGGAAAAGGAAATCAGTCTTAAGTGATTTGTCAATTTCAGTTTCATCATTATGAAACCGTACAGATTTTTGCGTACAGTCATCATTATATTGCTTAGCCTAAGTCAAAAGTGTAGTATGTATTTAATAATAAGGTCACAATTTAGTTTGGGGACCAATTCTTCTTATTAACTAACTACCACTTTTGCCTCAATAAACTTCTAATTACTGCTTATTAACAGTTCCTAAGGTAGTTAAGTTTACGTATGGGGTAGGATTAAGGGATGTAGAATATTGTGCAGTATGTGCTTTATAAGTACTAATAATCAGCCAATACATTAGAACATAACATATTGGTTGTTTATTAGTACTTATACATTTATTTATTAGTACTTAAAAATGATGTGTTTACATCAGACATGCACATGCTATTATTACACATCTGAGAAGGTAAAGGAAAGCAAGTAGTTCAAAAAAGGACTGTTATCTAATCATGTAATTAGAGTATCCTTTTCAAGATCAGCAAAATATTGTAATTTAGCAAAGCAAATAGCGATTATTTTTGTTAGATCACAAAAGACCACAAAACAAGAGTATGGGAAGAAGAAAAATGCACAAAATGTGGCTAAGTTATTAAAATGGGAAAATGATTTGGGCAAGAAAGGCAAACTCTAGCATATCATGGAATAATAACAATAATATTAATAACAACAAAAAACTCAGAAAATAAAGCATACATTGACTACAATGTAATCAGTTATCATTATGTTGTTTCTCCCTTTGTTTTTGATTGAAGCAGCCAACTTTTGATTGAAGTTCCAACTGGTCTGCTGTTGATCTTTTTAAAATCATGACCATGGGAGAAGATTGAAAATAAATACCATATTGATTCCCTGTTGAGAAGATTTTACACCTTTAAAGACACCTTTCAAATTCAACCAAAAAAAAAAAAAAAACGTGTCAAAAAATATTCCAAAGTAATTAAGTGTTGAACGCAGACTATACAAAAGCATTTTTTCTTAATGCTTACCAATAAAATGTATTTTATTACAAAATTGTTTTCAACTTTACCTCAAAACACCACCTCTTATAAAGGTGAAGCTTTTGTAAAGTGCGTTCTCATGAATGTTTTGAACAGGCCAATCAGATTTTTTTATTTTTAAATATTTAAAGGGCTGCAGACATTCTGGCTGCATTTCTGTAGACAAATTTCTCATGGTCTGGCAATCATCTGTGATAAGTTTTTTTTTTTTTTTTTTATAAATCCTGTTACCAAACAGTTCCTACTGTATAGATGCTTACTCAAGTATGTTGGAAATGCATCTCAATCAGCATCAAGCTGCATTATGAAATAAAAGTGTGCAAAGCTGTAATCAAGTTGGCGATTCTAAATGATCCGACAGAACTAATAGCTTTGGTTAAATAGATTTAGACAACAGATTAACACAATTTAATATTTTGCACTCTCCTTTTTTAATCCAAAACTAGAAATGGCATTACCAAATTAAAAAGATGTTAATGAAGCCTTTGGATTAGAAGCGCAATTGTGGTCTCAAGACAAAACTTGACAGATACTGTCTCTTGCTCTTTTTTTTAATGTGTTTTAATTACTCTTTTTCTGTAATGTTTAGAAAACAATAAACTTAAACTGGTACTGTATATTGCTTATTAAAATCCAAGCAATGAAACAGTCAAATTAGAATACAGATGTTTATTTCACATTTGTAACATCAGTACAAACAAACTTTTCTGCTATAAATCCTTACAGTACTTTTCGGCATTGAATTTTCATGTTCTGACTTAGCAATAAATTAACTTTTTCCTTCCAAATAACACCGAATTGGGAAGGAAAGATGAAAACTTACGGTGTGAAATCAAATAGCACATCTGTGTTGTAATAGGGTTAAAACTAAACTCTGTAGACAGTAGCTCTTGAAGTGCAGGGTTGGCAAACCTCTGCTTTAAGGGCATTAAAAGTCTGATAGATGCAAACACAGACGTTACTCTAAATGCCGTGACTGTCTGGCAAACACTTGACTGGTTAAATCTCTTTAGGGTTAATTTTTCCTGCTTTCCCCCCCAAACACTAAAACAGTTTCTGGTCAATTTATTACATGAGGAAGAGTAAAACCATGGGTCAAATACAAAAACATGCAATAAAATCAGATCCTTTACAATGTAATTCACACAGTGGCTCTTACCTGCAGACCAGGAAATGCTTCCAAGCCATTGTACCAATTTAATACTGGTAACTGAGAAATATCAATCAAGCCTGCCACAGACAAATGTGTGATGCATTTTAAATCCAACTTCTGGAAAGATCATTCATGCAACTAGGTTATCAAGCAAAAATGTGTAATTTAAATATATTAAGGAGTGATTACAGCTTTACTTTGTCACTATACTGAATATCTTTATGAACATTTCAGAACAAACTTGTTATTGACAGAGCGAGTGTATCTGTAATGTCATTACGGCTTTATCAAGAAAACCAACCTGCCTGAAGACTCCACTGTTCAGGAAACACACTCACACAAAAACAAAATCAAGAAGAAAAAAAAATCAAATTAAGTATGTTTTATTACAAATACATATAGCAAAAAAAAATAAGTCCAACAGCACAGTATGGTGCTGTGAGGGCTTCACTACTAAGATAGAAGCAGAAATCTTACTGGGAACTTGCCTTGAGTATGGAGATACTGTTAGGCCAGCGGCTTCAATATATTATGAACCTTTGTCTAATATACTGTACTTGTACAACCTGAATGAAACACAATAGGAAGAAAAGCAATACATGTATCAACTGTAACATTGATACTGCTGTTATCTTCTTTGTCTTTATTTAAGGGCTGAATCCAGAACTCTTGTGTGCTATTACATATCTCAAATGTCCAGTATGCAGTTTTTCTTCAGCAGTGGGTTTAGAGCTCATTGGTTTGGCTACATTAAAAGCACAAGATGAGAAAAGGTTTAACCTCCAAACCTAGTGGGACGACAGAGCCATTTCAGTATCGGCTGCCTGGAGACATTACAGGTGGCCTTATGCCCATGGGAGGCCCAGCTTGGTATGGGGGCACCATTGGGGCACTCTGTCCATAAGGAGGCATGCCACCACCCATATAACCAGGCATGCCCTGTGGAGGACCACCATACTGACCTGAAAGCAAAAACACAGTGACTAAACGCCTAAGCTTGAAGCAGTTAGCTCTACCATACTTAATGATTTAAAACTCCCTTATTTTAATGCGTCAGCATGTGCTTATGGTATTAACGGTTCACAAAACTCACGATTCGGTTCAATACAACACAGTGGTGTCATGGTTTGGTACGTTTTCGATATGGGGGGTGGTGGGGCGTTGTGGGCTGGGGAAATTTCTTGCGTCACAATGTTGGAAATATTTCTGTTTTAAACCATGAAGGTGGATGGATTGGATATCATATAAGCAATGTGCAAACTTTGCGTAAGAGTTATGCTGGTGAATGTCTTAATCTCAGTCAATTTACTATGTAGAAAGTAAAAACGGAATGGCAGAATAATTTCTGCATCTGATGCAGCATATTCTCTCAGAGATGATGAGAGACGAATCGACTTCAACATATGCTGATAATGGTATAAAGCTAACTCAAGAGAAATATTGACAGCGTGAACATAGCCTACATGTGTTCAGAACTCAATTAAGGAGTAAAAGGTGAACTGACAACTGAATTTAGCTGCAGTGTGTACGTGGCCTACGGATTTACAGAAATGCTATGCAGTGTGTACGGAACCGAACTGAACAACTAGTTGTTAATGAAGTTTTTAACGTGCATAGATATATGTCTCTTCTGTATGTGTGGTGAACCACAGGGAAAGCAGTACCAGAGCAGCATGAGCCTTGACTCGTTCGTGTTGCCAGATCTTGCTAGAAAAATCAGCAAACAAGAACAAAACCATAAAAACGTAAAAGTAAATCCAAATGCTTTGTGCTAAAAATAAGACCAAAATATAGCGACTTGTGTCTCCTCACTTTGATAACTCCATAAACCCGATCGCTTTATGATCCGAGCTTAAACAACAAGCCCAAAAAAATGCTTGTAATGCGTGATCATGGCAACACAGACAGAACGCACTCTGTGAAGTAGCCTGAAAAAGCATAAACAAAACATAATGCCTCAGTCCACTTTACTTTGGTTGAACTGCTGAATTTAGCAAGTGTTTGTCACTATATTACTACTTTTGTCACAATAATGATACGGCAAAACGTTGCTATGGTTTCCAAGCTGTCAATAAATCGCAGTTTTGAGAGTGAGGCTGTTTCTCAATTTCAAGAACGCAAAGAACGGTCTTGTGTTCTCATGGATCTCTTGCCAGGGTATCCTGAGAGAATGAACTCGGAAGGACACGAGAACCCAGAACGGGTCTTTGTGAGAATTGAGATGCGCTGTGTTCTTGCTGCTTAACTGACAGTCCCAGCAGGTTATAAGGAGTGAGACAGCGACATGCAATGCACAATAACATCACGAACAAATGCCATAACGCATTTAAAAAATTTATTTCATTTTATTATACAAAATATTTTCATATTTTATAGCTTTTTAACTGCATGTATTTGTGAAAATTATTAGGCCATGTATAACGTTACATAGTCTTTTTAATATGCCAATAAAAAGTACGACAGGCTCTCTCACTTCATTAAAATTATGCAAAACAAAACGACAAATGTTTACTTTCACGAGCCGTCACATACTGTCCCGCTTACAGCGGGAATCTCTTCAGCGAGAATGAAGTTTAAAGCTTACAGGCTTCCATACGTCGTCCGCCCGCAGCGTCTTCTGGGATTTCTAATGGTTTGATTCTCTCAAGTCTGCATTCGATGCATCCTCGATTTCAAGAACACATCCAGGCACTTTCATGTGTACTTGCATTCTCGAGTATTGGAATTGAACTTCGACGGTTAATGATGGAGTAGAGCGAGAAGACAAGGACGCAATATCGTATAAGAACACATATTGAGAAAAGGCCTGAGTCTTGTTCCGTACATACACATAACAATAATATAGGGGATTGACTCCCGCATTTAAATGCGGTTGTCACTCCTGAAACTTACAGCGTGTATATGAATGCGCTGCCTTCTTGTGGCTTGACTTTATTCTCAAAATATTTTGACTTCATTCTGGTAATTTCAACTTTATTCTCGTAGTATTTCGACTTTATTCTCAAAATATTACGACTTTAATCTCGTAATCGTAGAATGTTTTTTTTTTTTTTAAATGTGGCACTAAAACGCCGTCATAAATAATAAATAGGAGTACAAAAAAACTAACTAAATAAAATAAATCGAATTTTAATTTAAACTAATTAATTTAAACAGAAATTATATGATCTACAGACACAATCTTACCATGTATGGGATGCCTCATTCCAGGCTGCTGAGGAGGTAAAACCTGCTGGGCAGGTATCATTCCTCCCACTGCTCCACTAGGGGGAGCCGAGGCAGCAGCTGCTGCAGTCTGCCCAGGCCGAGGGATTAGCCTCTGGTACCTAGGCAGCTGAGCCCGTCTCTCTTCCTGAATTGGGACCAAGACAATAAAAATGAAATCAGACACTTGCAGTAACAAGAACACACTTTGGACTGCATGTATTCTCACAACATCAGCTAACTCTTTCATTTGTTTCAGCAATATTTCATAATACCAGTTAATGCATTCACAATTACTTACTGTCAAAAAAAGTAGTTAGAGCAAAACTCAAGCACTCACCAGCGAGATATCCTCATCAGGGTGCATCAACTTACTGGTAGCACTCAAGGTGGTGAGGGTGGCTGGCTTACTTGTGACTGTGGCAGGGGGCTTGGCCACAGTGCTGGAGGAGGCAGCAACAGAGGGAGTGGAAGAAGGCTGGGTGTACGCTGGGAATGTCACCTTAGGAGAAACAGAGGTGGTTGATGACGGTCCAGATACCGTCTGCTGCGCCTGAAATGAAAGCAACAATTTCAAAACATGTTCGCAATTAAGGCAAAGGTCCTCCACAATCACAGTGCACACTGCCAAATAATCATCATCAATAAAATGTTTTCAAGTAAAGCCATTTTGGATAATTACAGGAGTAATAACATTTTGGCAAATAAATAAAAAATCCTACAAAAGCAAACTACATAACCTCTGAAGTCTAAACGGGGTATTACAGGTAGCACAAAAACTCTTTGCCACAATTTAAAAAAAAAAAAATAAGATAAGGAATGTATAACAAGCCCAAAGCAAAACGCATATGCATGCATGAAGAAACTAATCAAAATACCAACCAACTAAATATCTGCCTAAATATCAACACATGCTTTATATGCATGTGCATATCTACTAATGACAGAGACAAGCGTGTCTGATCTGCATGTTGTACTGATGTAAAGAGAAGCACACAAACTAGTGCGTACTTGAGCATAGCTAGGGAACAGAGGCTTAGAGGAGGCAGACTGTGTCTCTGCACTCGCAGGGGCTGCGCTGGGGCTCGCAACACCAGTCCCCATCTGAAGCACAGAGAGAAAGGACAACAGTAACAGTTTCCTTTGACTTCCTGAGAAAACTGAACCTTGAATTTATTCAGTTAGTCTCTTTAGTGGCAAGATGCAAGTGGCAAGAAGATGCAGACCCTTTACCATACATTCTCACAAAAACTGCACCTTTAGGCATACAACAGCTTGTCACTAGGGCAGCACCCTCAAACTGACCACCTTTTAGTGGAAGATAAGGTACAATGTTATCTCTAAAAGGATGCTCCTCCAATTGCAAGTTGTTGTAACATTAAACATACAAATTCTTATTAAACAGTGACACTAGCTATTGTCCTTTACTGGCACTGTATTTATCAAAGAAAAAAAACTTGTCTAATACAATGACTACTGACTTTTGATTGTTTCTTTAGCCTAAATCCAATACCTTTGTTGATGAACCCTGAAGTTTATTCACTAACAGTGGCTACACATACTCAACCAGCAAATAGGTCTGGTTCTATATTCAGTACCTGCACAGCGCTGGGGAAGAGAGGTTTGGATGCAGCGGACTGTGTGGCGGGTACAGCTGGTCTGCTGGCCATTACAGGAGCAGAGACAGGGGCTGCAGGTGCCATAGGAGGCATGCCAGGCCTGGCAACATGAGGTGGCATTCCTAAAAACAAGAAAATGATCAACTACCAAAACCGTTTGACTGGGACTTTTTTGTACTCAAACTGATGCAAAAAATGGCTATTATCAATAACCAAAAATGTGATGCTCAACTAGTGCTGATCAAATGAAGCAGTTTAAGTTACCTGAGAATAACCTGAACAGCACAAATAGTTTAAATACCTTATTACCCAAATGTAATCACTTTTAGGGTGTTCACACTTGTAGTTCGGTTCTCTTGGTTTGGACCAAAAAATGAAAACGATACATTTGGTCCTGGTCCGCTAGAGTTCACACTGGCACATCAAATACTTCTAAACGAACCAAAATCAGGATGTAATGACAAGATAAGATGTTACGCGACATGATTTGACGACGCGGAACCGAGTGGTGTATCCAACACAAAGTTAACATTTACATTTAGCACAGTGCACATAGCATGTTTTTTTTGTTTTTTATAAATTAGAACAAAATGAATAGAATGGAATAAAATAGGTCCACTTGTTTGGTGCGCACCAGGGTTCGGATGGCAGCATTCACACTTACTCAAATGAACCGCACTAACAGAGCAATCACACCAGAGTTCGTTTTAATTGAACCAAACATGACAAGTGTGAACACACCCTACAATGAAAATTTTAAGTAACACTAAAAATAACAGGTCTCGCAAAATTTCAAAATCCCTGGTAGCCCTTCGGGCAGGTACTCTTCAGATTTTGGCAGCCCGAAAATTAATTTAACTAGCCCAAAAAATGTATTTAATATAGAAAATTAGATAGGAGTTTAAATGTCAATCAAAAATATTTTCAATACACAAATATCAACAAATATGAAGGAAGGAATTTTATTTCACTATTTACAGGGTATCTGCAGAATTTTTTAAAAATATATTTATATTTACAATTTATGACCCATTTTAAGAGCTGTACAAGTAAAATGAACACATAATGAGCGGGGTTGGACAATGTCTATGGTAACATACAGTATTGAGCCATAAAATTACATGATTTACAGTTCAGATACAGGTTTTCACAAAAACAAAAATCTTATACAACAGCGTTTCAGGCTATAGACAGTTTTTATGAAAAGGGATCAAACAAACATATAAATTGTTCATTTAAAACGTATAAATATTACTGTCTTAATTGTTTAGATTTTTAGAAGGCACATCAACTTCTTTCTCATTTACAACTATGTGTTTGCTGCGTAAAAACATGCGTTGATATTTGCATTGATCTGACCCATAAACAGCAAGAAAGGCTTATTGGAAATGCAAATTCATCAACGCTGAAATATTGCGGTTTCCCTGGAAACACTGTACACAAAGCAGCTCAGCGCTCATAAACGCTGCTTTATCAGGAATTATAGGGAAAATGAAATTAAAATGCCAACGTTTCTGAGGACAGTCGGTTCCCTTCAGATACATTCACATAAGACAACCACGCCGCGTTTTGACTTGAAACGTGCAGCGCTCATGTTTATTCAATGACATCATTGCCTTTTGAAGTTTAATCCTGCAGTATCGCACGACTCTTGTCTTTCCATCCCCAACTGTAAGACCTCTTGAAATTATAATTAAGACATTTCTTACACCATTTAACATATTTAAAACTTTTTATGGCCTTAATTTTGATACAACTCACTTTCAGAGTTTATAAGGACCCGCGGGAGATCTGTATTTAAGGAGCCCGTCGGGCAGGCAGTGATACATTTTGGTAGCCCGACTGGAAAACACAATAGCCCCGGGACATTGGGCTAGCGATTTTGCGAGCCCTGAATAATGACTGTTTATTAATAATATGAACTGGGCTTTAAGTAATTTATCATCAATAATTGTTAACAACACTGACCTGGTGGCATGCCGGGCATCATCGGAGGCATTCCCGGACCCGGGGGCATCATCCCTCCCATTGGCATCATGCTATGCAAAACAGGACCAAAGATAAATCACTGGACCATAATATATCAGCTTATAACCTCTATAACTGAAAATTAAGACCTACCCAGGTGGCATGCCTGGCATTACTGGTGGCATCCCAGGAATCATTGGTGGGACACCAGTCAACATCGGTGGCATGCCTTTAGGAAGAGATGTGAAGTATTAATGGGGCACACTTTAGCTTGAGAGGTATTTAAACTACTTAGGCTTTTTAAACTATTGGCATACACACCTACATAACCAGCGGGTGGCATGCCTTGGGCCTGATGACCAGGATGCATGCCCGCCTGGGTCATTGGGGGTATGTAGGCTGCCTGAGGCTGAGCAGCAGGCTGCTGAAATGATGAAGGTCCAGCTTCATCATCATCGTCGTCCTCATCAGAATCATCCTGGTTCTGTTTCTTCTTCTGACTCTCTGCTCGGATAACAGAACAAGTTTAGGGTAAACGTACCTATTAAGCTCACGTACCCATTAAGCACACTTCCATATTTGAGCTCAGATTATAAAAAGAAAAAAAATAATGTATTATCATACTTGATGTCTTAACCAATTGATGTGTTTGTTACTACATAACTCTTGTAATTTCAAGTCAATCAGATCATTGCATGCCGAGATATGATTCTCCATGTGTTTACACTGTCTGGCAGCCATTTTGAAAGCTGTCTGAAAACTTTCACCAAAAGAGGAGCCCTTAAAATGTGCTTTTTAAAGATTTTTAAGCCTTTATTTTGGGTAAGTTTCACTACTTACTGTAAAATTAAAGAGATTAATGTTCAGACTTTTGCATATTATAACCTGGTAATAATTACAATTAGATCCAAAAGAAGTTTTAGCAACATAGCACAGATGCTACAGAACACAGTTAGCTGACTAGCTGTATAAGATTGTGTGCTACGCTAATATATTACTTCACAGGCATTACTGGCTTATACTTTTAAATCCATAATATTATAAATTTACAGTTTATTGCTGGTCTGTGGTTTTATACTGCTGTAATTTTTAAAGATTTCATATTATTGTAAGGTGAGCTTAAAGGGTGCACTACTATGAAAATCACACAGCTTCAGTGTGACATCAATAAGAAAAAGTATAATAAATACTACATGAAATTTATTAAAAATTGTTGCTGCTCCAATTAAGCTCAGTGTGCTCTCTTTAAGCTCTTCCACATTGAACTTCTATGTAAATACGTCATAAACAGACTTTAAATATTAACTGATGGTTGTCACTTTAATTTAAGTTAATAGATTTTCTATGGATTCTGTCAAATCTAATCTGCAGACTGGCTCTGATCTTTGGCAACTAGCACCACCTTCTCCAGACTGTAAATCGGTAGAAAATCGGGGCAAAAATCATGTAGTGTATTCCAGCCATAAGAGACTATAGATAAGTTGACATCCATTTAATAAGAGGCTTCATAATGAGGCTAGTTTCTGGGTTTATCCCCATGAATTAAATGTTTTATTGGTTTGTTTTGTTATTTGATTTTTGAATGTGTTATTTAGCTGAACGTGGACTAGTCTAGATGTTGCAATGTGCTAAGATGACACTTCATTATGAATATATAACTGATCGACTTGAATGCCTTGTTGCTTGTTTTTAGTGTTGTTTATTGTGATTGACTTTGTACCTTCAAAAAATATATTTTTCAATTATTCTTTAAAAAGGTTGTTTAAAATAAACAAGAATTTTCAATAAAACATGATGTGAGCTTAATGGGAACAGGGGTGTGATTAAAGGGTACAAAAATGCCCATTAAGCACAGCCTGACTTTTTGCATTTAATGATGTATATCTTAACAGAAATGCGTTTATGTCATTTAAAATAAAATATTTATCTGTGAGAGATTATTTTATTTTAACGCAACTTTTTGTACTGAAATCAATATCTTGTAAACTACAAATTTCTCAATGTAGATTTTGGTGAGCTTAATAGGTACGTTTACCCTATATTTCTGTCACAAATCATCCTATAGATATTTTAAACACAAATTAGTTTGCCTAAGCACTATAACACCATACCTTGAGACTTTTGTTCAAGTACTCTTCTCCGATCTTGCATGTCTTTTTCTGGAATACCCTCCATGCCATAGATTTCCAGTTCTATGTCTGTTCTTCCCGGTATAGCATTGGGAACTGCGTCTATTGTTTCTTTGTGCACCTTTAAAACACGGATTTAATAACTCAACAACCTTTACCAAACATCAAAGCAAACGTATCAGTAACACATCACTACTGTCCATACCTGCATGCAGTGTATGGCTAATCCAGGTCCTGTGTACAGCTTCTTGTGACATATATGACATTTGAAATGTTTGGCTTTTTGGTGCTGAATAAGAATTTTTTCATCGTCGAAATCTCGGTTGCAGTACCTGGAAGTCTGATTAAGGATCACACTGAGGGAGACGAGAGAACGCTAAGAACGGAAAGAAATATGTAAAGAGCTTGAGATCAAACTGCAATGTGTAAAGAACAAGCAAATGTGATGATAATGGTGAAATAAGCATCTGACTGCGGTTATAGAAGATAATTACATTTACAATCCAAAAAGCGCGACAGCGAGACACAGCTATTGTGTCAAAAATACGCTCTTAATCCTAATAAACAAGATACACCACATGGCATTAAATGAAGAAAATGCACCAATGTGAAACATACAGGCTTCTGTTTTTCTGACTGCAGTGTGAAACTGACAGCATGAGCTCAAATTCATGATCACGCCGCTGAAACAGCACTGAACAGGCCGCATCGGGACATGAAAAGGATACCAACACCAAGGCTTCAATTGCTTCTTCTTCTTTCGTCCCATTTTAATAATAACTCGTTATTGTCTCCTAAACCAAAAGGGGGAAAGGATTTGAAACAGCCACCGAACGCAGCTTTTTGATTTCAGTTCGGAACACACACACACAAAAAAATGGCGCTGCTCCGCTAATGTCTCTCACCCACAATGCAGCGGGCTATGACGCAAACACGCAACACCGTCCGTCCGCGCGCTCCTGATGACGTTAAGACATAACCCCGCCCATATCCTGTAGGATTATTTTAATGGGATTTTAATCCTATAGGATTTTTTTTTAAAATTATTATTCTAAAGTTGCACTTTTCCACTGTATTTGTTTTACTAACAAATAGTACTTGCAGTTTGCTTAAATTCACCCTGATGTAGACATTGTTCATTGTATGTTGCACAACCTGCAGTAACATTGTAAACAACATGGGAGGTGATTTGTGCAGCACACAAGCATTAGTTTTTTATTTATTTATATATTTTTTTACAGTCTATGGGACAACCCATCACTCCATAAAATAGAGGATTCTGTCTGTTTCATTGTATCACAAATTCACAATTATTAGTTTCTCGAGATAAGAGAACTATCAAAATGAGAGCTGTGAATCCACAAAATAATGCTCTTAAACATTTCATAATTTAACTAAAGAATTCAACTATTAAACACTTTAATAAAAACAACCAGCAATTGCACTTGAAAACATTTGTCCCAAAACAAAATGCTACCTATCAGATTTTGCTTCCAGCATGATATTAATAAGGTGTGAGGCTTCATTAACATGTACACCACAACCCTAAACCTACCCTTACAGTATAAAAAATACAGTGTTGGCAGCATAATCTGATAGGTAGCATTATTTGTTAGAACACCTGGCCCAAATTTGTTCTTATATAGCTTAGGCATTCAGAAGGTTTGTAAAGCGTACAAAGTGTATTTAGTTCACTACAGTAATTAGTGCCATGATCAAGCTATAGTGTGGTGTTTGTCATCACTGAGACGTGTAAAGCCTCAGCAAAACATAACGATTAAGAAAGAACATGCATACAGACCTTTCGTTGCAGAGTTGCAAAAGAACTGCATGTTCTTATGTGCCTTTCTTTTAAATTGACAGTACAGCAAAATTATGCTTCAAATTGAGGTTTTTGTCAGGGTCAAAACATCAAATGAGATATCTATAACTGAGTATTTGCATGAAATCCTTGAAAGCAAAACAACACCTTCGTTTACCACTTTTGTTATTCAGTAGTTCTGCATAACAGAGGTCTTTCGCTCTTTGACACTTGATTGTTTTGCCAACTTCTATCTTGCAATGTAGAAGTTGACAAGAGCACCTTAGGGTTTATAGAAGTTTCAGAGTGCTTTTATCATTTATAATTGTGTTTGTTTCTTGAAATGTTTCAGTCTATTTTCACAAATTTGGCACAAACCTAATCTTTTGCCTTCACATCTGATGCAATTCACATCTCCACCACATGAGGGCAAGAAACATGGCAGCACTATGTAAATTGTGAAGGCTGAGATTTGACTGCAGATGTGGATGTTTAATTGAGGATGACCAGCTGTTCAGTGTGATAAAGTGCGAGGTAAGACTCCTCATCCAGTTGATACTTTTGATAATTCTTTGTACTTCAGTGGTATGCTAGTTTTATAATCTCCAGAAATATTAATTTTCTTCTAAATTAATATTGACAAAATGTAAAAACTGTAACTTGAATGCAATGTAAGTCGCTTTGGATAAAAGCGTCTGCTAAATGCATAAATGTAAATGTAAATAATTCTAGAATTTCTTGCAAAGTTGATCTTTTTGGGGTTTAGAAGCTTATGGCTAGCAGTAGGATCAGAGTCAGGAGAGGCTACTGCTGCAACATGGCCTTGGTTCATCCTAATGAATGAGGCTATTGAAAATCTTTGCTCTATTACACCACCTGTTTTAATATCCTCAACTGCTCAGCACGAACTTATCAGATTCATCTGTTTGCAGATACCACTCCGACCTTCCCCCAGGTTCGATGCAAAAGGAAAAGATCCAGTGACCTCTTGGACTTCCTGAAGTTGGAAGAGGAAAAAGATGCAAGAGAGACAGAGAGCAGAAGTGGAGGGGAGCATTTCCTGTCACTGTTTGTTTGATTGATTGATTCTTAAACTTTTACAATAATTGTACAAAACGTAGTTGTTATTTCTTAATATTTTAAATAAAATAATGTGAATACAAAATTTTTAAAATATTAAATAACAACATTTTAATTCAATAGTTTTTTACTCTAAATTATTCTAAAACATAGTGGTTGTTGGCCAACGTTGGACATTGAGTGTCTGTCAGCAGGTTGTGTGGTGGGTTTTGCACTGTCTGTGCTAGGTGGATCCCATCAGGGGCTTTTTGGCCCCTTTTGAATGACAAATATAGGCTACTGTCACCTTTCAAAACAGATAGTTATTTCCTCTCAGGCAGTCACAAAACTACAAGCTAGATGTTGGCTGTAGTTGACTTTGCTGCTAATGTTTTGATGGGGATTTGGTGTGTCATGGCATTTACTGTAATGTGGCAGCCATTAATATTTAATCAATATTGCAGCAGCTATTCAAATTCTCCCTTTTTATGGAAGATGTTTTATTAGTACTTTACAGATAGTCTTGCATGCCCTATGTATCCCTGTTGCCATTGGGACAATGAAAGTTCTAATTGGTCTCCTCTCATACTATATGTCGCCAGAATAGGCACAATCCTTTTTTATTCTTTTGTATATTCCAGGGTGTTTGGATCATTTCCCTGCATTTAATAAGGTTTGCGCTCAGACCCATCCATACCTGCTTGTTACTGGGGTAAAGACCCCTATTATGATGACAGACTGTAAATATCAATGGGGGACCAGTTAGCTGCAGAGTCAAGCATTCATTTATTCCAGTGGGATTTAAGGAAGGTTAGAGCCTAGAATTATTTGCATCAGGTGCTGGAGGCCCAATGAAGTCAGGAAGCTAGGTGGTGTCTCTCTGATAGACCTCTACTTGTGGATGCTGAGATGATAGGCAACACAGACTGAGATGAAAAAAGTAAAGTACAGAGAAGCTCTGTTATTCACATCCTCTTGCCAAATGAACTGGATTGGATTGGAAACAGGGGATTCCAGGAGAAGCTAAGTTGGAACTACATTCTGAGCTAGGAGAAAATGAGAAACTTCTATTTTTGGATGTCCTTCATCATCTGGCCCACATCCAGCAACATTCTCTTTATTTGTTTGATCTCCTCAGACAAACACTTTACTTTCTCTTGGGTTGCAGTAAGAGAAATTCTTTGTGGCACCTCCAGGTAGCTTGAATCCTTTGGCTCATGTGAAGATTGTCCTTTAATAAGTTGAAGGATTGAACTGAATCACAATGTAACCTTGGTTCCATCTAGAAGACCTTACAATCCTTGATGACTGTTTAGGTTCTACAAATAGTTCTCTTTAGACTCCATTCCAGCAGCCCCTCTATCTTAAAAGACCATGTGGAAAATTGGGCTGGTTAAGAGGTTAGGATAGGATAGATAGTGTTATCCATTAAAACATTTTCAGTCTGGATTCATCCTTCTTTGCATAGGTGACATTTGCTCAGATCCATCCATAGCCTGTTTGTTGACGTTGAAAAATATTGAAAATACTGGAAAGAAGTGTGTGTAGTAATAGCTAACCAGCAAGATAATCTACTTGTCTTATCCTACACCCAAAAGCTACTATAAGCCAGACATGGTAAAAATGGAATCAGTGGTCTTCCATCTCCACCCAAATAGCTGCTGTTTCGTTTCAGAATTCTCTGCCAGATGATGTTTAAATAAGCAACACAGCCAGTGTGCCCACTGAGTTCTGTGTTTTTGTCAATTTACTAGGTTTTGTAGGAAATTAGGAGACAGGTACCAGGTTGCCAAAACCAGTCCTCTGGAATGAAATCTCTGTGATGACCTAATTTTGCACTCCTCTCATGGCATAGTGCAAGGCTAAGGTCATATGATGGGGCTGGCTATCCTTGTTGAAAAGAAAAACGTGCTGGTTAGGTATGTTTTGAAGCATGTCAGCTGGTTTGAGCTGGTTTAAGCTGATCCTTAGTTGGCCACAAACTTAGGACCAGCACATGACCAGCTCAAACCAGTTTATAACCAGCTCAGGACCAGCTCAAACTAGCCACCATGCTTCAAAACATACCTAATGCTGTTTTGTTTTTTCAATAGGGATATCAGGGGAGAGAGTTCTCTTTCCAAACTGTTGCAGCTTGTAAAATATAAAGTGGAGGATTGTAAATTAACAGTGTAAAGTAAATGCTTATCAATTTGCCCCATTTTGGTTTTACAGTATTTGTGTTAAACAAGCTTCTAGAAATATTTGTTCAGGATACTGACACACCATTGCTCCGGCGATCAGTTTGTAATTGATTTGGTTTACTTTCACATAAATATTTACTTCTTTCATAGATAATTCCTTAGGTTTGCATGCCGGTGGCCTAAAGTATTAAAGAATCCTATTCAATCAGTCATTAGTCCCACATGTTAGGTCGAGTCTCCAGGCCTGATAGCCCCAGATGGCATATCCATTTTGTCTGGTATCCAAACAACTAGTCAGCAGGATTGTCGATACCCAAAACCAATTAATATAAAGTCTTGTCTAGTACCCAAAACCACTGTTTTGTCTGGTACCCAAAACTTTATTAACAGTCTTCTGTCAGCCGAGGGTTGACTGATTAAAGCCAGAGAAGAGCCGATGCAGGAGACAAAGTAATGTTGATAAAAAGAACAGAGCTTATTGAATAATCTTAGTTGTGTATATTTCAATGCTCAGACTTCGTCTATCAGCACAAATCCAACTAGTAGTGTTATACAAACTGCTTCACAACATCCCATAAACCTAGAAATTCCCATAAACATTTCCTCTTATCTCTTATTGATACAGACAAAACATTTCATGAATCTCCACAATCATGAGATTAAACAACAATGAAAATGCATAATCAAGGAAAATGATAAGAAATGTAAAATATAAAAAGCATCAATGATTAAATCAGTGATTAAATAATAAAAATTATATAAATGATAAAAATGATAAATGATAAAAATAACCAAGTGATAAATTACATAAATGGTGTCACGAATCCTGTCCATGAACTTCCATTCACCCTCCACCAGAGGTCACTCGCTCACCACATGGACTTTTACACTACACAGATCGTTACACTTACACTGAACTTCAGTTCCCACAATACATTGCACTCATTACACTCAGCTGCAGCCAATCACACGCATACACCCGAGTCTGATCACACAGCTGATTCCCATTTCACCCCCTACTTAAACCATGGACTTTCTCTGCCTCACTGCCGAGTATTGTATGCATTTATCACTGTTCTAGTTGTTAGCTACTCTACAGAACCCTGTTAGTGTCCTAGTCTTGCCTGTTTTGGATTGTGTTTTCCCCTGCCTGGACTATTGCTTACGGTTTGGATTACCTCTCTCGTCTAGCCCCTCTGGAGACTGTTTGCCGATCGTCAACCCACGCTTGTCCTAGGATTACTCTTTGTCTTGTCCCTGCCATACCTGTTTGCCATTGTTTCGACCCTGCCTGTTATGACCACATCTCTAGTCAATAAAAGCTTGCACATGGATACGCACGTCTCGCGTCTTGTCAGCCCCGTTACAAATGGCTAATGATTATAAATGATTGTGAATATATGAATAAATAATTAATAAAAAATCATATTTATTTATATCTTTTCATATCACTACTATGCTGATGACACTCAACTCTACATCTCATTCCATCCTGATGATCCAACGATAGCTGCTCACATCTCAGCTTGTCTAACAGTCATTTCTTGCTGGAGGAAGAACCATCACCTTCAATTCAACCTTGCCAAGACAGAGCTGCTTGTGGTTCCAGCAAACCCATCATTTCATCACAATTTCACCATCCAGTTAGACACATCAACCATAACTCCCTCAAAACCAGCCAGAAACCTTGGAGTTATGATTGATGATCAGCTGACTTTCTCAGACCACATTGCTAAAACTGCCCGGTCCTGCAGGTTTGCTTTATTCAACATCAAGAAGATCAGGCCCTTTCTTTTGGAACATGCTTCACAACTCCTTGTTCAAGCTCTTGTTCTGTCCAGGCTGGACTATTGCAATGCTCTCTTGGCAGGTCTTCCAGCCAGTTTTATCAAATCTTTTCAATTAAATGTGGCTGCAAGATTCATTTTTAATGAGCCGAAAAGAATGCACGTCACACCTCTGTTTATCAATTTGCACTGGCTATCAATAGCTGCTCGCATACAATTCAAGGCATTAATGTTTGCCTAAAAAACCACCACTGGCTCTACACCCCTTTACCTAAATTTATTACTTCAGACTTGTCTAGAAGCTTGTGTTCTGCAAGAGAACGGCGCATTATTGTGCCATCCCAAAGAGGCACAAAATCACTTTCACAGACTTTTACATTAAATGTTCCCTCCTGGTGGAAGGACCTGCCCAACTCAATCCAAGCAGCTGAGTCCTTAGCCATCTTCAAGAATCAGCTAAATCTCTTTCATCTTTATTTGACCCTCTAACAATAGCACTCTCTATTCTAATTCTATTCTTAAAAACAAACAAACAAAAAACACTTGCCCCTTTTAGACTTGCACTCTATTCATTGACTAACTGCATGTTTTCTTTAAAAATAAAAACTAACACTAGCTTCTCTATTCTTTTTGTATTCTATTTGTTTTCTTTTATTTATTATACAATTAACAAAAAGCAAAAAATGCCTCTAACACTAGCTTGCTCTATTCTTTTTATTCTATCTGTTTTCTTTTTATTTATTATATTAGAAAAAAAAAATCTTGCTACATGTACTGCGTTAGGCTAAATGAGACTTGTTATAGCACTTGCATATCATTGCTCTTTTGTTCATTTTGATTGCTTCCATTGTTGTCATTTGTAAGTCGCTTCGGATAAAAGCGTCTGCTAAATGACTAAATGTAAATGTAAGGAAATAAAAACGACACAAATGTATGATTGCTCTTTTGATGCAACACACAGTTTGCATTTGAGGAGCCTTAGATCCTTCACACAGGTTTTTAGCAGATGTTTAAAAGTGGCTTTTCCCTGTTGTGAAACAGGCATAAGGACATTGCCCTACAATACATAATAATATACTCCTATTCAAGAGAACAAGTGAACAAAGGTTCCTACTTGATGTTAAATTTTCTCAGGAATTTAGAATATACAGTTGTTATGAAAAAGAGCTCCCATAGCTCCCATAGCACACAGAATATTTTTGTTTCAACAGACCCCCTCGCTTATCGCGTCATAGAATTGCATCTTTTACAGAGTGTCTTAATTGGTTTCAGTTATGGAAAGTTCTCTCATACAAATTTCTCCATCTGCTAGGACTGAAAGTTACAAGAATTTATGTGGTGTACAAGCGTCTGAGTACTTTATTCCTCTGTGCACTGTACGAATCATGCCTTTGGCTTTTGTCCAGATTACAAAGCTACCAGTTGTTCATAATATGCCTCTTTGAAAAGAGTTGATTAAATGAAACAGACTCGCACTCCACAATTTCTCATATAGTCAGAGATGGATTGGACATGCAGTTACACGAAAGTGTCACAAGAGAAATGGAGTCATTCGATTATATAGTCAGTGTGACAGTGCATCATGGTTTACTGCAGTTCTTAACCCTTCTACGAAATGGGTTTTAAAGTACATCTTGTGAAAGCTAGTGAGGAGAAAATAAAATTGTTTTGCTCACACAGTGATTTAACTTTTTATGCCTTTGAAATATGGAGTGAGATTGACCTCGCTCCATATTTTTTTGAACAACCTCTAACTTGGCTAGGAAATTTGACAACAATGTAAGAGGGTACTGACATCTGCACACCTCCTATATGGGATACTGTGAATATTAGAAATATAAGAAAAAAATGGAGTATATTTAAAATTTTAACCTTCATATAACCTTTGCAAATGCCCTATACACTCATCACTGCCTTGTAATCATTCTTATACTTACAAGAACTTACAATTTTATCTGGGACTTGAAACTCTGCAAGTTCGGCATCTTGAATACCAAATTTTTCCATCTTGTAAAAGCACCACTAATGTTTACCCTTGTTTGACTTAATTTCCTGTCTCTGCATATTTTGCCTTGCACTTCTGTAACTGAATATGAATTTCTTTAGACATTTAACACGGTAACCATGGTCCCACACCAGCTAAGCACCCTCTGGCTCTGCCTGTGTCATGAATCCGGGTCCACGATGCTCCCTCTCACCACCAGAGGTCACTGTCTCCCGGATTCGATTCCCCAAACTCCACTCACCTCATTATTGTTTAATTTGCCCCAGCTGTGTTCCTGATTGCTGTCCCTTCTTAAGCTCCCTGTGTTTTCTGTTCTGCTCTCGTTCGTCTCACTTTTGTGCCAGGTATGCCTGTTATTGATGTCTGCCCTGTGCCTCGTGTGTGTTTTGTTTTCAGTGCTTATGTTTACTCTGGCTTTTTCCCCTTCGGGGTGGTTTCAGTTGTGTTTGTGTTTATTTTTATAATTTGTTAATAAAGAAGATTCCTTTTGCCAGCACTTGAGTCTTCGTTCCTCCCCACCCGTGACAGTACGAACGAGACACATTTGAAGACTCAGCGGCAATGGGAATCTTCTTGTACCCAGCTCCTGGTCGACAGAGGAACCAGGCCCCAGCCAGTGGGCCGCATCCTTGCCCACAAGACAATCGCCCTTTTGGGTATTACGCCGAAGACCTCTTTGAGGTAGGCCAGGAGCTGGGGATTAGAGGGAGCAACCTCATCCAGCTGCTTTTAGCGGGCCTGGATGAGCCTGTCAACCGGGAGGAGCTGGGGGAAATAGATACGTGGTCCTACTGGGAGATGGTCGACCACGTCATCTACTTGAAGGAGGTGGAGCTGCGGGAGGGTGCCCCCCTCCCAGTCTGGGCTGTTGCTCCAGAACCTCCTCGGATCGTGCCAGCCACTTCCAGTGTCTCGGGGTCTTTCTTTGGCCACCCCGGGCTGAGACGCAGCGTGGAGGATCCTCCGCTGATGTCGGTGAGGGGAGCGGCGGCACCCACTCACAAGGCTCCCGCGCCCGCTCACAAAACTACCGAAGCGGGGATATCCGCGGAGCTTTTCTCTGAGGGGGCAGGGCTCATCTCAGGCCTTCTCGAGGCGGTGGTGCCCGCTCACGATCGTCCCGAAACGGCGGTGCCCGCTCACGATCAACCCGAAGCGGCGGTGCCCGCTCACGATCAACCCGAAGCGGCGGTGCCCGCTCACGATCAACCCGAAGCAGCGGTGCCCGCTCACGATCGTCCTGAAGCGCCGGTGCCCTCTCACGATCAACCCGAAGCGGCGGTGCCCGCTCACGATCGTCCCGAAGCGGCGGTGCCCGCTCACGATCAACCCGAAGCGGCGGTAGCCGTTCACGATCGTCCCGAAACGGCGGTAGCCGTCCACGATCGCCCCAAAGCGGCGGTGCCCGCACACAAAGCTCCCGAAGCGGCGGTGCCCGCTCACGATCCTCTCGAGGCGGCGGTGGCCGCTCACGATCGTCCCGAAGCGGCGGTGTCCGCACACAGGGTTCAGGCGGCGGTGTCCGCACACAGGGTTCCAGCGGCGGTGTCCGCACACAGGGTTCAGGCGGCGGTGTCCGCACACAGGGTTCCCGAGGCGGCGGTGTCCGCACACAGGGTTCCCGAGGTGGCAGTAGCCTTTCACGATCGTCCCGAAGCGGCGGTGGCCGCTCACGATCCTCACAGGATCCCAGGCGGCGGTGTCCGCACACAGGGTTCAGGCGGCGGTGTCTGCACACAGGGTTCGAGGCGGCGGTGTCCGCACACAGGGTTCCCGAGGCGGCGGTGTCCGCACACAAGGTTCCCGAGGCGGCGGTGTTCCGCACACAGGGTTCCCGAGGCGGTGTCCGCACACAGGGTTCCAGGCGGCGGTGTCGCACACAGGGTTCAGGCGGCGGTGTTCGCACACAGGGTTCCCGAGGCGGCGGTGTCCGCACACAGGTTCCCGAGGTGGCGGTGTCCGCTCGCGGTCCTCCCGAGGCAGCGGTGTCCGCACACAACGTTCCTCTCGAGGCGGCGATGTCCGCTCACAAAGCTCCCGATTCTCCCGAAGCGGCGGTGTTCGCTCACGTTCCTCTCGAGGCGGCAGCGCCCGCTCACAATGCTCCCGAGGCGGCGGTGTCCGCACACAGGGTTCCCGAGGTGGCAGTAGCCTTTCACGATCGTCCCGAAGCGGCGGTGGCCGCTCACGATCCTCACAGGATCCCCGAAGCGGCGGTGTCCGCACACAGGGTTCCCGAGGCGGCGGTGTCCGCACACAAGGTTCCCGAGGCGGCGGTGTCCGCACACAGGGTTCCCGTGGCGGCAGTAGCCGTTCACGATCGTCCCAAAGCGGCGGTGGCCGCTCACGATCCTCACAGGATCCCCGAGGCGGCGGTGTCCGCACACAGGGTTCCCGAGGCGGCGGTGTCCGCACACAGGGTTCCCGAGGCGGCGGTGTCCGCACAGGGTTCCCGAGGCGGCGGTGTCCGCACACAGGGTTCCCGAGGCGGCGGTGTCCGCACACAGGGTTCCCGAGGCGGCGGTGTCCGCACACAGGGTTCCCGAGGCGGCGGTGTCCGCACACAGGGTTCCCGAGGCGGCGGTGTCCGCACACAGGGTTCCCGAGGCGGCGGTGTCCGCTCGCGGTCCTCCCGAGGCAGCGGTGTCCGCACACAACGTTCCTCTCGAGGCGGCGGTGTCCGCTCACAAAGCTCCCGATTCTCCCGAAGCGGCGGTGTTCGCTCACGTTCCTCTCGAGGCGGCAGCGCCCGCTCACAATGCTCCCGAGGCGGCGGTGTCCGCTCACGTTCCTCTCGAAGCGGCGGTGTCCGCTCACAAGGCTCCCAATTCTCCAGAAGCGGCGGTGTTCGCTCATGATCCTCCCGAGGCGGCGGCGCCCGTTCACAAGGCTCCCGAAGCAGCGGAGCCAGCCATTGCCCGTTTCAGGGTGGCAGCTCCGCACACACTGCTGTGGTGGCCGCTGGTTCTGCCCTGGGTCCCCATCCCGCCGGCGCTGCCTCAGTCCCCAGGTCCCCCACCAGCACATGGACCTGGCCCCCCATCCCTCCCCTTCCCCTGCTCTGTTCCCGCCTGGCCATCCCCCTGGTTGGGTGCTTGGAAATGTCTGGAAGCCATTCCTTAGAGGGGGGGTCCTGTCATGAATCCGGGTCCACGATGCTCCCTCTCACCACCAGAGGTCACTGTCTCCCGGATTCGATTCCCCAAACTCCACTCACCTCATTATTGTTTAATTTGCCCCAGCTGTGTTCCTGATTGCTGTCCCTTCTTAAGCTCCCTGTGTTTTCTGTTCTGCTCTCGTTCGTCTCACTTTTGTGCCAGGTATGCCTGTTATTGATGTCTGCCCTGTGCCTCGTGTGTGTTTTGTTTTCAGTGCTTATGTTTACTCTGGCTTTTTCCCCTTCGGGGTGGTTTCAGTTGTGTTTGTGTTTATTTTTATAATTTGTTAATAAAGAAGATTCCTTTTGCCAGCACTTGAGTCTTCGTTCCTCCCCACCCGTGACAGCCTGCTACAGTAGCCCAAAACTCTCACGGTTGAGCTGGAAGGAGAGGACCGCTCTGAATGTCTTTAATGTAGCTGGGAGGCTCAATGTTTACACATTTAAGGGTGAGATAAACTCATTAATGGCATAGGACTCAATGAACAATAAACTGGGTTAAGAGAATGCATTTGAAATATTACAAACTTCACCTTTAAGGAGCAGCATGACAAAGAAGTGACTCACGGTGTTGGCCTTAATGAGCACTGACAGAGACTCAAAAAAAACATAATGAATTCTGCAGAATTCGACACAGGAATCTGAGCATACAGCGATAGGCTTGGTTTCAATATTATATAGCTTGCATATTCTCCCTTGCGTGTTGATGTGGGTTTCCTCCATATACTTTGGTTTCCCCCAAAATCTAAAGACAAACAGTATCTCACAGAAGCGAGTACACCCCTCACATTTTTGTAAATATTTTGTTATATCTTTTCATGTGACAGCACTGAAGAAATGACACTTTGCTACAATATAAAGTAGTGAGTGTACAGCTTGTATAACAGTGTAAATTTGCTGTCCCCTCAAAATAACTCAACACACAGCCACATTTAAGCCCACCGGCAACTATAGTTGCTGCAGTTTATAGTTGTCATTTTCCGTTTGTAATTAATTTTCTAGATGTTTTCCATGTTTGATGTCTCAATGACATGCAAGCTAACAACCAAATAAAGGATGTCAAGGGGGAAAAAAAGGTATTCACTTCCTTCCTGTCACATGAGGCTGTCAACTTCCTACTCCTATTTTCAGGAAGCATGGCAAAGGCAAACCCTCCCAAGGAAAGGTCACTTTCATGTTACTAATAAGTATTTTTTTGTTGACTTATATCATGACATAATCATGAAGATCTCTATAATCATCCAAACAAAACAATTCTTACAAGAGATCTATAGTTTTTTGTATACTTAGTCATAAGTCCAAGCGGCAACTATAGTTGCCGGTGGGCAAATGACTTGTAAGTATATAACATATATCATGGGGAAATGGGGGTATACTGTTGCTACTATCATGCTACTCATGTTACCTTCTTGTTAAAAACAGCTTTTTAGCATCATGCTAGCAACATGCTAATCATGCTAACATGTTAATCATGTTAGTATGTTGCTAGCATCATGCTAATCACATTAACAACTTGTTTAAAACAACTAACATCATGCTAGCAAAATGTTAATCATGCTAATTTTGTTTTAACATTTTCTTGTGTTAACATGTTGTTAGCATGTTGTTAACATGATGCTAAAATGATTAGAGTTACTATTAGTGCCTAGTGCCGAGTTTTCCCAGGGCAAGTACCACTCACATTTTCTTCAGAAAATGTACAGTGCCCTCCACTAATATTGGCACCATTGGTAAATTTGAGCAAAGGCAGCTGTGAAAATAAATTTGCATTGTTTATGTTTTTGAAGTAAAACAATTGAAAGTTGCGAGAAAATCTCATGATGATTTTTTTTTTTTTTTCTCCAATGCATGTTGGACACAATTATTGGCATCCCTAGAAATTCTTATGAGTAAAATATCTCTGAAGTATATTCCCATTCATATTTACATTTTTTAGCACACCCGGGTGACTGGGAGCATGAAATTGTCCAGCCATGACTTCCTGTTCCACAGGATTATAAATGCCAACTGATAAAAAAATCTAAACCTCACTGCCTCTGTTAGAAATCTTATAATGGGCCATGGTTGGATCTTCCATCAGGACAATAATCCAAAGCAAACATCAAAATCAACACAAAATTGTGTCACTGAGCACAAAATGAAGCTTCTGCCATGGCCGTCCCGGCACTCTGACCTGAATCCTATAGAAAATGAGTAGGTGAACTGAAGAGAAGCAGCACCAACATGGAGCTGGGAATCTAAAGGATCTGGAGAGAATGGTCTCTGATCTCTTCTCAGGTGTTCTCCAAACTCTTCAGGCATTATCTTCCACTCTCAGAAATAAAGGTACAAAAGCTGTCACTGGGGCGGTACCTTTTCAAAAGGTACACTTTTGCACCTATTAGGTTCAAATATATACATTTTAAGTACTAATATGTACCTTTAAGTTACCAAAATGAACCCTTTATGTACAAACATGTACCTTTTGAAAAGGTACCGCCCCAGTGACAGCTTTTGTACCTTTATTTCTGAGAGTTTGGGAAAAGGACGATGCAATAATTGGGTGCCAATAATTGTGGCCAACATGAACTAGAGAAAGCATTTATTTCACAATGAGATCCCCCCACACACACACACAAACAGAAACTTTCAGTTGTTTTACTTCAGTGAGACGTTAGAATTTTGTGAATTTTTTGAATGAAAGATCAAAAGAATAAACAATGCAGATTTATTTTCACAGCCGCCTTTGCTTATATTTACCAAGGGTGCCAATATTATTGGAGGGCACTGTACATATTTATGTATTTTTATATATTTATTTTCATTTAAATTTTTGATACACAATGCCCTGTTGGGGCAACGTAATGGCTGCAATTTGTTCTGCACTATGTTCCACCACTTTATACACTTTATTCCACCACTTGACACATGGATTTGTTGTTTGTTGTATATTCATATTCAAGAGATTATAAACTAGATGCAGCTTTTTTGGGTTTGCATCGAATGTTCTTCGACTTTTATACATAATAAATTTGTTCATGAATAAAGATTAATCTGTTGAAAGCAGTTATTTTGAGTTAGAAGCCAAACTTTCTCCTCCTATTCAAATTTAACATTGAAGGGGTGCATACAACATATTTGCCCACCGGCAACTATAGTTGCTGCACATTCAAATATGATTTTCAAGAAAAAAAAACCACATAGGACACTATTAACACGACTATATGCATGAAACCATTCAGAAAAATTTGGGCACAAATGGGTTAATGTCTAAACCGCTGGCCACAAAAGTGAGTACACCCCTAAGTGAAAATGTCCAAATTGGGCCCAAAGTGTCAATATTTTGTGTGGCCACCATTATTTTCCAGCACTGCCTTAAGCCTCTTGGGCATGGAGTTCACCAGAGCTTCACAGGTTGCCACTGGAGTCCTCTTCCACTCCTCCATAACGACATCATGGAGCTGGTGGATGTTAGAGAGCTTGCGCTCCTCCACCTTCTGTTTGAGGATGCCCCACAGATGTTCAATAGGGTTTAGGTCTGGAGACATGCTTGGCCAGTCCATCACCTTTACCCTCAGCTTTTTTAGCAAGGCAGTGATTGTTATCAGGCTGACCCCCCACCCCTTCAACCTCTGCAGCAATGCTGGCAGCACTCATACATCTATTTCCCAAACACAACCTCTGGATATGACGCTGAGCACGTGCACTCAACTTCTTTGGTCGAACATGGTGAGGCCTGTTCTGAGTGGAACCTGTCCTGTTAAACCACTGTATGATCTTGGCCACCATGCTTCAGCTCAGTTTCAGGGTCTTGGCAATCTTCTTAGAGAGAGTGAGAGCGATAACACCAAATTTAACACACCTGCTCCCCATTCACACCTGAGACCTTGTAACACTAATGAGTCACATGACACCGGGGAGAGAAAATGGCTAATTGGGCCCAATTTGGACATTATCACTTAGGGGTGTACTCACTTTTGTGGCCAGCGGTTTAGACATTAATGGCTGTGTGTTGAGTTATTTTGAGGGGACAGCAAATTTACACTGTTATACAAGCTGTACACTCACTACTTTACATTGTAGCAAAGTGTCATTTCTTCAGTGTTGTCACATGAAAAGATATCATAAAATATTTACAAAAATGTGAGGGGTGTACTCACTTCTGTGAGATACTGTACATGATAGGTGTGAATAGAACACAAAACCATAGATGTGAGTATGAATGTGTGTGTTGGCCCTGAGATTGAATTAATTATAAATTTTACGGTGAATAACTGTAAATGGATTAACATTGTATAATATGTAATTGTACTGTAAAATACTGTAAAATCTATGGGCTTTGGAGGTAAAAACTATGAATTGGAACATAATTTATGGTAAAAAAAAAAAAAAAAAAAAGGGTGAGTCCCATTCTATTTGTAAAACTAGAAAAATGTTGAAACATTTCCATGACAACATAATTTTGTTCTGAATATTAGTTCAGTTTTAATGCATAAATGTAATATTTAGTGCACGATTGCATTTATGTTCTAGATTCACTACTGCTTTGAGGGCAAGTTAATCAAGTCGGTGAATTCACTAAATAAAACGGAACCAAATCAGACCTCGATAATGTCACATCCTGTTATCCATCTAGTTTAGAATTACAACTTTAATTGATTACAAAAGCATAGATTCATGTGTACATAGATTCATATGTGATGCGTGGAATTCAAACCAGAGAGTATTAATATCAGGCAAACAATCTGACAGTCATTGGATTTGTATATTGGTGTATGTAAAGAGATTTTTTTCCTTTGAAATAATTGGTATTGGTTGAACAAGATTGTGTTAGATTTTATGACATTTGTTGATGCATAACTACACTGAAGCAAAATTGAATTGGTTCATTTCCTAAATAGCAAAATACGGCCTCACTTAGTGTCCTCAGTGCTCAGTGTTATCAGTGTAAATGGTTCTGTATCAAGAGTCATTTATTAACTTTTGAGCAATGGTTTTAAGATTATCTTACCCAAATTTGGCTAAAATAATAAAGAAATTTATCACAAGCTTCAGGGTTTATATAACAGAACCACTGTCTTCATTCACAATGAAAGTACAGAAAATGCCATTTCCAATCACAGATTTTTAATGCACTCTATATTTACATATCAAATCTACAAAATAGGTGCATGTTAAAATATACTTGGTGAACTCATTATTTCCAGTGCCATAGCCCTTTACACACAATCCCAGGTTACTTTCATCCCAGCATTACATTTTGATACAGTCAAGTCAGCACAATGCAAAACAAAAAGTATACTGGCACTTCAAAAGTAGCTTGAACACACTGTTAAAGCAGATCCAGTTGTTCTCAGAGTACTAGTATAAACTGGGACTGAAGTACTGAATTCAATAATTTTCAGAAGTTGTGGACTTTATTTAGAGTTTCCTTTTTTCCTCTTAGTTCGAGAATCAGTGGCAACACACACATACACACATTTGTTTTTGTGAGTTGTGGGGACATTCCATAGGTGTAATGATTTTTATACTTTTTATCGCTTTACACCAACCATACCCCTTATAGGAACCTTTCTGCATTTTTACTTTAAAAACTCATTCTGTATGATTTATAAGCCTTTTGAAAAATGGCGATATGGGGAAATGTCCTCATAAATCACCTTCTCCTTGTAATACCTATGTCATACCCATGTCATTATATAAATTTATGTCCTCATTTGTCACAAAAACGCGTAAACACACACACACACACACTACAGGCAGAAGATACTCAAAAGTACACACAAAGCTGTACCAGGATCAGTTTTGCTGTAAAGAATGACTGTGCACAGAATTGAGAGGAGCTAACCAGTTACTAGAGGCACAGACATTCAGCAACCTGTCCAAAACTACAGCACCAATAGAAATTCATAACATAGACCACTTACAGTATTTGAGGTACAGTAGATGTCACACAATCACAATTCATTCAAAAACTACTGCAATACATATTATATATTAAACAGCAGAACAGATCAGTTTAGTTATTTGTAGCATGTATAGAAGTAAATTACTTGTTTTTTGTTATTATTCAGCTGATCAATGATTTGAAACTGAGTTCTGATGACTCCTCGGTAGTGCTGTCCATTCCACTAACACATGATTCAAATATACAAACAAATATGATTCAATAAATCTAATCAAGTGTGCAATATGTGGTACTTCCAATCACATTTCTTGATAGCAACAACAACAACAACAACAACAACAACAAAAAAAATGAACAGTGTTGGTCTGTCAGAGGAGCTTCAGTGACTAAATGAATACCAGTGTCTCAGTGTGAATGCTCTACTGATTAGTAAATTGATAGAACGGATATTCAAATAATGCAATGTAGCTGAGAAAAAGGGAGAAAAAATTAATTAATTTGACTTCCTTTGGCATAAATGAGGTAACTATTAAAGTTAATTAGCTTACAGTATTATTTTAGTACATCATGAAAGCTGTGCTTAAAGCCATAGGTTACAGACTTTCAAACACAACCTAAAAATGAAAGTCCAAACTCCAATCAAAAAGATTATAAGTTGTCATTAATTATCGAGTTAGCCCAATTACTAATGTTTTTATATATGTGACCTTGGACCACAAAACCAATCATAAGGGTCAATTTTTTGAAACTGAGATTTATATATCATCTGAAATCTGAATGAATAAGCTTTCTATTGATAAGGTTTGTTAGGATAGGACAATATTTGGCTGAGATACAACTATTTGATAATTTGGAATCTGAGGGTGCAAAAAAAATCTAAATATTGAGGAAATCACCTTTAAAGTTGTCCAAATAAAGTCTTTAGCGATGCATATTAGTAATCAAAAATTAAGTTTTGGTATATTTATTGAAGGAAATTTACAAAATATCTTTACTTAATATCCTAATGATTTTTGGCATAAAAGAAAAATGGATCATTTTTACCCATACAATGTATTGTTGGCTATTGCTACAAATATACCTGTGCGACTTAAGACTGGTTTTGTGGTCCACATGATTATCAGTAAAATAATATAATATAATCCTTTATTAATTAGATTAATATTAATTTACATTTTAAAAAACGGGGAATTCTGTTGCAGACCGCCACTGAGAATGGTAAGGGATTGCAGTTATTTTAAACCGACCTTTTAACATTGAAACATTTATCAGAAAATAAGACATTGTTTGAAAGATATAGAGAAGTTAATCTAGCTGTTCCCTTGCTACTTCGGTAACTCTTAAATATCTTTTAAAGGTCCTTCACACACAATGAGCTGTAACAGTGCTCTCATACTACCTCATGTACTTATCTTTAGTTGTTTATAAAAATATAGAACACTTACTAAAATGTCCTCATAAAATACTGATATTTGTCTTTCCTCATGCAACCTCAGATTCTGTGCTTTAAAGGAATATATTCATTCCTTCAACAAGTGAAAACGATTTTACCTGGCACCTTGAAAAGCTAACAAGCCAGCAGCAGCTACTAAACCCCAGTTTTATTTTGAAATGAACACTTGTGCTATCGCTGATAGCCCTCGATGGCTGGCACAAAGTATGTAGCTGTAAAAAGCATCAACCTTTGGGCTTCTCCTGCAAATTTACATTCAACATTGCTTAAAAATCGGAATCTGCTGTTTTAGCTGCTTTGATGACTTGGCATGGTTTAGGCACTAACACAAACTGCAAAATTGCAGGAGGACTGCAGTAAGGTACTTAGCATTTGTTTCTCATTTATGACCTTTACAACTGTTAAATTATATTGCCTGTCATTTCGCACACACAAACACACACTCTGGGATTCATGGAGGTGGGGGTAACTTGACATCCAAGAGACTGTAAGCAAAAATGTTCCAGAAGATTCCACAGAGGATAAAGAGTGTGTAGACACTGAAGAAGATCCAGAACAAGGACTGTTCCTGCAAACGCTGTTCATAGTTCTGAAGAACCACAACGCCAAGGGTGAGGCCCACTGCCACACCCCCCAGATGGGCCACAAAGCTGGGATTAGGGCATGGTGGGAAGGCTGGGGGATAGAATCGAAGCCAGACGGCACGACCAAACTCCACACTCACTGTAGATACAGAAAGCGATGTGAGGGTTTACATATATTACACATTTCATTGCAGAAAAGTCAATTTTTATGTTTTGCTTTTGTTTATATTTTTGTTTCTTGGACTAATACTGACAATGGATGCAAAATGTATCTGTGTCATTGTAGAGATGTTCTATTCACAGGTATTTAGTAACTATAATTACTATAGTCATATCACCCTGCAGCCATATCACCCTGCAGACCAAGACCCACGAAGCTAAGCAGGGCTGATCCTGGTCAGTACCTGGATGGGAGACCTCCTGGGAAAACTAGGTTGCTGTTGGAAGAGGTGTTAGTGAGGCCAGCAGGGGGTGCTCACCCTGTGGTCTGTGTGGGTCCTAATGCCCCATTATAGTGACGGGGACACTATACTGTCAAAAAGCACCGTCTTTCGGATGAGACGTTAAACCGAGGTCCTGACTCTCTGTGGTCATTAAAAATCACATGACACTTATTGTAAAGAGTAGGGGTATAACCCCGGTGTCCTGGCAATACACAATAAAGCGCTATATAAATGCATCATTCATTCATAATTATTTATACTGTATTCCAAAAAAAGTGAGTAGCATTCAGCTCGTGATCTTATCTTGTGAACCACCTTATGATATGTACAATAAAATTGTGGGGAGAAAAATTACTTAATGCAGTTTCATTGATTAGAACAATTCTGTACATATCCTCCTAGTTCTGGAAGAACTGGACTATTATCATGAGTATGTTCTGTTTTGGTTTTGTTCTAGTGTTCATGTGGTTCCCATATTCCAATGGCTTCTGTTTGAACTTCACACCTGTTCCCTGTTCCACTGATTGTTCCCTCTGTGTATTTAAGCCCTCAGTTCTTTCTGTTCATTGATCAGTGTTGTCTGTGATTTTGTGCAGTTTGTGGTGTTGATTCTCCTGGTTAAGTAAAGTGTCTATAATTTATTCCGTGTTGTGCATGTGAACTACAAACCCTGACAAGTAATTTAAAATTCAGTGTTTCTTGTTGAATTTAAAGTTAAGCACTGCAAAATATAATTAATTATATACAGTATAATATAATTATAACTGCAAAATAAAATACATTTTTGACATTTACAACATCATATCTATTTTTTTTTTTTTTTTTAAACGGTAAGGAAATGAGAATGCACAAATAAATATCCAATAAATTAAAAACAAATTTCTAAAATCAGCTGATAACCAATATGGTATAGATACAGTGGGGCAAAAAAGTATTTAGTCAGCCACCAATTGTGCAAGTTCTCCCACTTAAAAAGATGAGAGAGGCCTGTAATTTTCATCATAGGTATACCTCAACTATGAGAGACAAAATGAGAAAAAAAAAAAATCCAGAAAATCACATTGTAGGATTTTAAAAGAATTTATTTGCAAATTATGGTGGAAAATAAGTATTTGGTCAATAACAAAATTTAATCTCAATACTTTGTTATATACCCTTTGTTGGCAATGACAGAGGTCAAACGTTTTCTGTAAGTCTTCACAAGGTTTTCACACACTGTTGCTGGTATTTTGGCCCATTCCTCCATGCAGATCTCTAGAGCAGTAATGTTTTGGGGCTGTCGCTGGGCAACACGGACTCCAAAGATTTTCGATGGGGTTGAGATCTGGAGACTGGCTAGGCCACTCCAGGACCTTGAAATACTTCTTATGAAGCCACTCCTTTGTTGCCCGGGCGGTGTGTTTGGGATCATTGTCATGCTGAAAGACCCAGCCACGTTTCATCTTCAATGCCCTTGCTGATGGAAGGAGGTTTTCACTCAAAATCTCACGATACATGGCCCCATTCATTCTTTCGTTTACACGGATCAGTCGTCTTGGTCCCTTTGCAGAAAAACAGCCCCAAAGCATGATGTTTCCACCCCCATGCTTCACAGTAGGTATGGTGTTCTTTGGATGCAACTCAGCATTCTTTCTCCTCCAAACACGACAAGTTGAATTTTTACCAAAAAGTTCTATTTTGGTTTCATCTGACCATATGACATTCTCCCAATCCTCTTCTGGATCATCCAAATGCTCTCTAGCAAACTTCAGACGGGCCCGGACATGTACTGGCTTAAGCAGGGAGACACGTCTGGCGCTGCAGGATTTGAGTCCCTGTTACTGATGGTAGCCATCGTTACTTTGGTCCCAGCTCTCTGCAGGTTTTTGCTCACAGTTCTTGTGATCATTTTGACCCCACGGGGTGAGATCTTGCGTGGAGCCCCAGATCGAGGGAGATTATCAGTGGTCTTTTATGTCTTCCATTTTCTAATAATTGCTCCCACAGTTGATTTCTTCACACCAAGCTGCTTACCTATTGCAGATTCAGTCTTCCCAGCCTGGTGCAGGTCTACAGTTTTGTTTCTGGTGTCCTTTGACAGCTCTTTGGTCTTGGCCATGGTGGAGTTTGGAGTTGGACTGTTTGAGGTTGTGGACAGGTGTCTTTTATACTGATAACGAGTTCAAACAGATGCCATTAATACAGGTAATGAGTGGAGGACAGAGGAGCCTCTTAAAGAAGAAGTTACAGGTCTGTGAGAGCCAGAAATCTTGCTTGTTTGTAGGTGACCAAATACTTATTTTACAGATGAATTTACCAATTAATTCTTTAAAAATCCTACAATGTGATTTTCTGGATTTCTTTTTTCTCATTTTGTCTCTCATAGTTGAGGTATACCTATGATGAAAATTACAGGCCTCTCTCATCTTTTTAAGTGGGAGAACTTGCACAATTGGTGGCTGACTAAATACTTTTTTGCCCCACTGTATATTGTCAATCCCCTCCTAGAACATCATGGTCATTCAATATTTTGAGCACAGACTTACAGTCTCATAAACTAAAGACTATATTTTAGCATGAATAACATAAAAAAAACAGTTTACATACTGCACACCAGAGCCATTGCCATGCGAAAGAGCTTGAACTGACACTTCATCCCTGACCAGTTCTGTAAAGTGAGGGAGAGAAACATCAAATTAGAAGACATGACAAGAAAATTGGTGGTTAAGAGAGAAAACACTTCAGTAATTGTTGTTATACTCTTCTGGTGTTGTTCCAGGGAATTGGTTTTGGTACCCCATTTTATCAAGGTTGCTTCAGACTGACATGTATATTTGATCTGGCATTTTCAGTGATGCTGTGTCTATCACAGCTGGCAACAGGAGCAGCATTAGCACCTGCGATTCATCAGCTAATTCAAGGTTAGTCTTGCAGTATTATAAATAATAACTAAATCAGATTTGATTTGACCTAATGAGAGTTCAGTTTTTGTTGTAGACAGTCTATGTGTAATCTGAGTCCATACCATGTACCAGTGCTGACACTGATAGTTCTATCTGAAATGCTGAGCAAGTACAGGAGGGTTCATGATCTGACTCAAGAGAATGTGGACAGTCCCGGTGTTAATATTTAATGACTCTGACCAGGTCATTATGCAGTACAAAACACCTCCATTCACTTAGAGAGAAGGTCAAAGTTTTGGGCAATAGCACATAGGTCTTTGATTGGTCAATGACAGAGGAGGAGGAGCTACAAAGTAGACAGTTATTGTATTGTAATATTATACAGTATATCATCAGTTCTGACCGTGTTATTTAGATACTACTGAAGAAAACAGCAACAAGAACAACTACAAAAAGTATAAAGTCTTTATGCAGAGATCAAAACAAACACAACCTGTGCGTTTACATGCACGTTCTTAAGCTGATTATGCTTAATAAGCCAAAAACACACATGGTCATGTAAACGTAACCCGTTTTCTTTTATCGGCGTAAGGTCATAAATGGCATAAGCATAAACCGGCAGTTTTTTGCCTCTTACCCCGATTTTGCGTGCCATGTAAACACAATAAAACGCTTTCTGTCGGTTTATTAAAGTGCGCATGTGTGATGGGTGAAAGGAATGCAATGTCAGTGCAGATTTAAGTGCATCTAGGCAGAGCAAATGTTTTGCAGTAAAGAAAGAAGTAAATATAGGCCTATAACAAAAGCAGATTCTTTCATGAAAAAATCTCTCAGAAAAAGCTAAAAATGTGTTCTCATCTCGTGCAGCAGAAGTATAAGTGTTTCAGTCAAAACTGCATGAGTGGATAATATGTGACTCTGGACCACAAAACCAGTCATAAGGGTCAAGTTTATGAAATTGAGATCTATAAATAATCTGAAAGCTGAATAAATAAGCTTTCAATTGATGTATTGTTTGTTAGGATCGTACAATATTTGGCCGAGATACAACTATTTGGAAATCTGGAATCTGAGGGTGCAAAAAAAATACAATATTGAGAAAATCGTCTTTAAAGTTGTCCAAATGAAGTTCTTAGCAATTCATATTACCAATCAACATTAAGTTTTGATATATTTGAAGTAGGACATTTACAAAATATCTTCATGGAACATGATCTTTTAATGATTTTTGGCATAAAAGGAAAATGGATCATTTTGACCCATACATTGTATTGTTTGTTATTGCTACAAATATGCCTGTGCGACTTAAGACTGGTTTTGTGGTCCAGGGTCACATATATGAGCTGTAAGTTTCCCTAAAACATGTTGAAAGCTTTATTTAACATCACAACTGACAATGTATGGAATACTCTGAGTCAGATACACAAATGATTGTATTTTGAAGTCACTACAGGGAAGTAACCTGATTTGTTAATTAAGTCATGTAAACGCAGCATACTTGCAATGTCAGGTTACTGATGTGCATGTAAACGGGGAAAACTGGTTATTTTAATAAGCGGATATTTGTGAGTTATCAGTTTACTGGTGTGCATGTAAACGTACTCAATATCATATGCATGACTAAAAGGCGAACCTTACAATCTTTCAGCTATTTGATAATCTGTATCTGAAAATAAAAGTGCAAAAAGAGGCAGATGAATCACGCACATACACGACAGAGAGGGTTAATTGTTCGAGTTTGAGTAATTTTTTGTGACAAGAGACATCAGGCTGAACTTCACACTCATCATTTATCCTGACAGTCTGAGTCAAGGGCATCCTGATATTTTCCAAAAGAGATTTTAAACAGGAGTTGAATTAAGATTGAAGTCTACAGGTGCTGGTCATATAATTAGAATATCATCAAAAAGTTGATTTATTTCACTAATTCCATTCAAAAAGTGAAACTTGTATATTATATTCATTCATTACACACAGACTGATATATTTCAAATGTTTATTTCTTTTAATTTTGATGATTAGACCTTACAGCTCATGAAAGTCAAAAATCAGTATCTCAAAATATTAGAATATTTACATTTGAGTTTGAATAAATGACCATCCCTACAGTATAAATTCTGGGCATCTCTTGTTCTTTGAAACCACAATAATGGAGAAGACTGCTGACTTGGCAATGATCCAGAAGACGAACATTGACACCCTCCACAAAGAGGGTAAGTCACAGAAGGTCATTACTGAAAGGTGTGGCTGTTTACAGAGTGCTGTATCAAAGCATATTAAATGCAAAGTTGACTGGAAGGAAGAATTTGGGTAGGAAAAGGTGCACAAGCAACAGGGATGACTGCAAGCTTGAGAATACAGTCAAGCAAAGCCGATTCAAACACTTGCGAGAGCTTCACAAGGAGAGAACTGAAGCTGGAGTCAGTGCATCAAGAGTCACCATGCTCAGACGTCTTCAGGAAAAGGGCTACTAAGCCACTTCTGAACCAGAGACAACGTCAGAAGCATCTTAACTGGATTGTGGAGAAAAAGAACTGGACTGTTGCTCAGTGGTCCAAAGTCCTCTTTTCAGATGAAAGTAAATTTTACATTTCATTTGGAAATCAAGGTCCCAGAGTCTGAAGGAAGAGTGGAGAGGCACAGAATCCATGTTGCTTGAAGTCCAGTGTGAAGTTTCCACAGTCTGTGATGATTTGGGCTGCCATGTCATCTGCTGGTGTTGGTCCACTGTGTTTTCTGAAGTCCACAGTCAACGCAGCCATCTACCAGGAAATTTTAGAGCACTTCATGCTTCCTTCTGTTGACAAGCTTTATGGAGATGCTGATTTCATTTTCCAGCAGGACTTGGCACCTGCCCACACTGCCAAAGGTACCAAAAGCTGGTTCAATGACCATAGTGTTACTGTGCTTGATTGGCCAGCAAACTCGCCTGACCTGAACCCCATAGAGAATCTGTGGGGTATTGTTAAGAGGAAGATGAGAGACACCAGACCCAACAATGCAGATGAGCTGAAGGCCACTATCAGAGCAACCTGGGCTCTCATAACACCTGAGCAGTGCCACAGACTGATCGACTCCATGCCACGCCGCATTGCTGCAGTAATTCAGGCAAAAGGAGCCCCAACTAAGTATTGAGTGCTGTACATGCTCATACTTTTCATTTTCATACTTTTCAGTTGGCCAAGATTTCTAAAAATCCTTTCTTTGTATTGGTCTTAAGTAATATTCTAATATTTTGAGATACTGATTTTTGACTTTCATGAGCTGTAAGCTCTAATCATCAAAATTAAAAGAAATAAACATTTGAAATATATCAGTCTGTGTGTAATGAATGAATATAATATACAAGTTTCACTTTTTGAATGGAATTAGAGAAATAAATCAACTTTTGATGATATTCTAATTATATGACCAGCACCTGTACAGTACCACTTAGTGTCACCACTGTGATTAATAGATTATTTGATGTTTCTAAGCATTATCAAAAATTGATGCTGAGCAATATTCATTTTCTAGAACAAAACATTTTCACAACTGCTCAAACTGCCATAATAAGAATTATCAACTCATTTCTTTTTTACCATGACGACGTTGGCAAGGTGGGCGGAGACCAGTGCGTAGACTCCACCTGATGAACCGACCACAGGTGCTGTCATGTCCGTCACTGACACTGCCAACGAACCTGCAGGAAGGAAATGCAGACAAAATCCACATGACACAAACATGTTCAGGCATCACCAATATTTTCACTTTCTTATAAACTGGAATCAATATCATATGAAACAAATCCACTGTTAACCACTGACCAAATAACATTTGAACTAATGACAGCAAATGAGATTTAAAAGTTGGCAAATGGAAAGAGTAGCAATGAACAATGACTTAAAAGCTATCGTAAGTTCATGAGACATTCTGCCTAAGATCTCTTTTTGTGTTTCCCAGGAGAAAGAAAATAATGGGGTTGGAATGGGTACGAAAATGACAAAATTGTAAACTTGTAACTATTGTAACTATTCCTTAATGTGGGTGTTTTAATGAAATCAGAACAAACTGAAACTTGATTTACTGTATCAAGGCATCCCTGTAAAGATTTTATTCATAACACATGACTCTTGAGACTTTATGATAGCTTCATACTGATTCTCATGACAAATCTACAAGATTATCAAAATCCAGTTGAAGAATTCATTTAAAAATATTTACAATATTTTCAAATATAACTCACTTAAAATGTATATAGAATATATTTTTAAAAATATGTATTTATTATCATTTTGTATTTATTATGTACAATTATTCATTAAAAAATGCAGGTTGCACAATGTTTATTTTGTGGGATAATGCAAGATAAAACACACACACACACACACACACACACACACACACACACACGCACACACAAACACACACACACACAAATGCAAAAACAAGAAAGTTCTGTATCTGGTGACAATTAGGCACTCATTCTGATCATGTTATTTCGATATTACTAAAGAAAACAGCAATATGAAGTGAAAAACGTAAAAGGTGTAACGTCTGTATGTAGAGATGAAAACAAACACGCTACCTCCAATTACTATATCAAGTTTCTCTAGGCAGAGAATGGCAGTGCCTTGTAAAAATGTAATTATGTACATCCACATTCACACAGTGAATACACACATTGTGATCAGACCTACACACCACTGTTGATGAATGTGAAATACTAGTAGAGGGGATACTGAAATACTAGGGGATACTGATGTGACTAAGTGACACTTCATGGGGTTATTTCATCTTTAACTGGCCTTTTCATGTTTCTGTAGCTGCAATGCATATGTCTCTACAACTTTTTAATGTTCTGATATGATATCC
Organism: Onychostoma macrolepis; assembly: GCF_012432095.1. Taxonomy (NCBI): domain Eukaryota; kingdom Metazoa; phylum Chordata; class Actinopteri; order Cypriniformes; family Cyprinidae; genus Onychostoma; species Onychostoma macrolepis. The sequence goes on from NC_081160.1 coordinate 14,071,622, forward strand.
ATGTGCTAATAAAGCAATTTAAATGTGCAGAAGAACCATCAGATATTACAAGTTTAGTTCAACGAAAATGGTCATCATTTACACACCCTCATGCAAGTAACTCAGTTATGAACCAAATATTTATGATTGGGGAGAAACAAATGTAATGAATGTAGTGTAATAATGTAGGAATTTAAATAATGACCATAAATCTGAATATTCATGGGACATGCTTCCCAAATGGTTTATGAAGGTTTTTACTTAATAAAAGCACTTTTGTTGCAGAATTATATTTTATTTTAGGCTTCAAATCTGTTTATATCTTGTATTTTTATTTTTTATTTTTTTTGATGAAATGTGAGAATAAAGACTTCAATATGAGATATTGCGTTCTTTACACTCAGTTAGCTTGGTTCAGTCTTTTCTCTTTGTAAAAGCGGAAGGTTTTAATACATAATTTTAATCCATCCTTTCATTTATCAAGCCTTTTCTCTCAAATTCCACTCAGTTTAGGACAAAAGATCAGACCTGGGGTGCGTTTCCCAAAAGTAAATGGTCGCAAGTTCCGTCATTACCAATGGAGTTCAATGGAATTAACGACTATAGTTAGCTAACGATGGTTTTGGGAAACGCAGCCCAGGTAAGTCCTCTGGCTATATAATTCACAAAGGTTTATGACAAAGTATTGCAGTGTGTAAAATTGATCAACCTGCATAACCATTTATATATGCTGTAAGCTCTACAAACAGTCCTTAGCATTTCACATTCTAACTTGCGCCTTTTCCAAAATATTCCAAAAATGTATGACTAATTTCCCAGATCTGGGTCTGGGCTGCAGTAAAGTGAGGGCAGGGGTTAAACTCCCCCCTCATGACATCTGCTGCTGATTCTCCAGGAGTACACACACACACACACACACACACACACACACTGATATTAGCTGCTAATGTCATCAGGGAGAATGAAATGACATTTCCACTTCAAAACAAACCCCACAGCTGATGGAAAATGCAGGTGAACTTCCCCCCTCCTTTCTTCTCTCCTTTGCTCTGCATCATTCTCACTTTCACTCCTCATGCCTCTTCATCTCTGTTTTTCTTGCATTCTCCAGTTTGTTTGTTTTTTGTTGTTTTTCCCTCTCTCTTCCTCTCAGCAGGGGTTGCAGACTGTTGTGTGAGGTTTTCTAATGTTGGAAAAGCTCAGAGTGTTTGTAGCTTTTAATCAGCTTTCCGTTTGTTAATCTTCACAAGTCTGAAAGCACATGGCTGGACATGGAAATAATTATATAATCATTGTGTTATACCAACATGTTTGCTTCCATGCGACTCATTTGAATAATTTCCAGGATTTTGATTTTGAGTTTTTAGAATTTCAACTTCATTTGTTTCACAAGTAAATGACATAAATCTGGAAAGTGATAATGGGTATTTCTCAAAGCGAAGGCTGCATCCTTCCTGGACCAGTCCTTCTGATGCTTCAAGACTAGAGTCCTTCTAAGCATCAAACGCTAGAATGAGATGGTCTAGTAAGTGTGCATGGTCATACATGTTTCTGCCTGCCTGGTTACAGAACGAAAATACTATTCAAATTATAATTAGAAGAACATTTTTCTTATATTAACAATGTATTAATGAAGTACAGGTAATGACAAAGGTCTGTGGTCTCCTAGTGCTTTACTAACGCAAAGTTTAGCATTATGTGACTCATTTACAACACAAAAGAAAACATTTATCTCAAAAAGCATTTTTGTCTTACATAATATAATGAAAGTCTTGATTTATTTTCAGCAAATAATTTTTCATGAATTGGATGGAAACTATGCAAAGGATTGAAGGACTGAAGGATGCACCAGATGCATCCTTCAAAACAGGCCGAATAAAGGACATGAAATGCGGACTGTCTTCTAAGGATCCTTCAAATTGAGATGTCCTTTGACAAAGCTTGATGACGTAGCAGCCTAGATATGCAGCACAAAATGGATGTGCTCTTCCATTTGAGAAACACACTTACAGCCATTTCTAACTTCTTTAAATGGAGAAGGTTTCGGACCACTGGTAATCTGTCCAGGCTGGACCACTTCACCAAACTCACCTCAAGAGCAGAGCACAAGATGCTTCAGAAAGTCTCAAAGAACCCTAGGATGATATCTACAGGCAGCAGTATATAATGTGAATGTTGCCAGAACTGCCAACCATAATAACTCTGCCAACCAATAAAACTGTTCATTTTGCCAATTATGTTTCGGCACACAGGCCTTCATCGTGGCTAAAAGTTTAGGGTAACACTTTAGTGTAGGGACCAATTCTCACTATTAACTAGTGGTTTATTAGCATGTCTATTATTAACATATTACAATTACATATTTACAAATGAATGACTTTCAAATAATTATCCCCAAACAAAAAGATGAACTGTGGTTAAAATTACAAATTTATATTCACTGAACATGTTTTGGAGGTTTAAATGCATTCAAGGTCCAAAAACACTTAAATTTTCTAATAATATACAATGCAGCATTAGCTCTTTCTCTTAAATGGTTTGTTTAAGGATCCCATCTCTCTAAATCAGTCATTTCCAAGCAGCTATTCTGCTCTGACTATAGGCCCAGTCTGTTGTGACTGGTCTACTGCTAACAGTGGATGTCGGAAACTAAACTTTCATTACCATATCTGAATGCCAGCTCAGTAGGCTTCCTCAGCCGTTGTATACACATTGATATAAACAGTCTCAAAATCTTGTTCCACACTGTATCACTACTCAAAGTAGTAAGAATAACAGAGAGTCTACATTAATCAACACAACTTTAGGTAATAGTGGGCCCACAGTGTTTCAAGACAATAATTTGTGTTAGCAGAAGGTGACAGCTGTGCACTGGGTGTACACATATAAAACAAACTACATGTTTTGAATACTCGGTAGAAAATATGTACATAAATGATTAATGGTTGTGACCCAGAGGCGCAAGATGGTACAAATAAAGTGGGTACTGCTTTATTTTTAGTGAATAAGCATTTTGCAAATCCCATGTTGAACTCAGCAAGATTTGAGAAGCAGTCGTCAGTAAAATGACAGGGACACAACAAAAGGTTGGAGTTATACTGCTGTGGTGTCACTGTAAAAATTAATTGTAACCACTGACTATTCACATCCTTATCCTTTGGGAGTACATGCAAAGTGATTTTTACTTTCACAGTGCAGAGAACAGCATCTTCTAGGTATGACGACAACACGAACCAAACTCTTACAGGCCACAGCTACAGTTTTTGAGGGCAGGTCAAAGTATTGTTCACAGGCAGAGGCGTAGCAATAGGGCAGGCAAGGCAGGCAATTGCCTGGGGCCCCGCATTTTGAGGGGGCCCCCGACAGCTGACCATTTGAACAATCGGAAATGTCATTATTAATAATATACACGTAACATGGAGCAATATATCTGCATCCCCCCTAGGGGGCTCCCTCTCGCGTTACGCTGGATGTGCTAAACTATTTATGTTATATTATGTGTTTTGACTACTTTTTGTATGTTGTATAAATATATATCTAGGTAACAAAGGTATATTAACAAAATAATCTTTTAGAAGGGCCTCATCTATTAATTTTGCCTGGGGCCCCCACTTCATCTTGGTTCGCCTCTGTTCACAGGCAGCCGAAAAAGACTATAGGTAGGAATTATGCAAATTTGTAACCTATGTAACCTATCCTGTTTATGCAGGTAGTAAGGTGTGGAATTACTGATGACACTCTCAGACAGTTCAGTATTGGTGATTTCTTCTGGGAGACAATAACTCCAATTGTTGTGCACTTTGCTCTTTGAAATTTTGCAGACCTTTTACATTCACAAACGGCTATATTTCACACTATATGAAAGGTAATATCCGAAAAAAACATAATAGGGGCACTTGAAGGAGATTGCACTAAAAAAACACTTTCTCATCACAAACAGAAAACCTAAAATATATGCTGAGTTTGACTCACCTGCCAGTACGCCACACACATACACCAGGCCGATTCTCAAAGCTCCGTGGACCATCTCTAATGGCACACCCACCAAAAGTTGCATGGCCATATTTAGACCCAGGTGTTCAATTCTGAAACACATAATTCAGCATTAGCACAATTACAGATGTGCCTGAGAAAGGGATTAATATTTTTTCCCAGATTAGATTAGATCAGAGTGTTTGTATATTTAGTTATTTTCAGAAGTAGCTAGAATTTACAATTTGGTGCACTCCCATAAAAACCTCCTTCTGTTTACCTCCTTCTGTTTACCTGTTTACCGGTTTCATTGAAGATTTTCTAATTCATCACAGATCAAAAGAGCAAAAAAAAAAATATGATTACTGTACCACCACCTGCCCTTATGTCATATGTCAGAGATGAGGCCTGTAGTGGGTGTGCTCTTACACACGAGTGACCTGATTCTGGCATGAGTCATTTCCCAATTCCACCCCTATTCCAACTTTGTTTAGTCCAGCTTTTTTTTCTAAAGCCCTGTTCACTTCACCAACTGCTCTAATTCTTTGACTTTCAGTACTGCACATGGAAAACTGTTACACTTGAACATCTACAACAGCATAGTGGCATATCTGGGTGACAGAGGAACACTTAATTACAGGTAATGTTGCTCATGTCACATAGTTGGCTCTCCTCAACATTGCCAAACAGATCCGATAGAAGCCCATTGGGGCAAAATCTGGACCCAGATCTAAAAAAATAAGAAGCAGGACAAGGTCAGAATAATTATCCTCGTAGAACAAGGACCTGAAATTCACTGAGCTTCAGATAACTGGGGCATATAACTTAAGTCATGGTGAAGGATGATCATACAGAGCTAAAAGAAAGAATCACTGACAAACAACTTATTCAGGATGCTGATAAAGACATCAGCCTGACAGACAAAAGAAACTAAGAAATGAAACTGAAGAGCCTTTAATAAAATATCTGAACTGAATGTGATCTCTGAATATATTAGCCAATCTTCAGTACAAGCACTGTCTATCTTTCAAAACAAAAGACAGTTCATGTCCCCAGAAACAGCATATAAAAGTAACTGAATTACTTATCAGGACAATCTGAATGAATGATCTTGAATTATGAATGGCTAGGGGTCTGATCTGAAACTGATCTCTGCTTCAACAAAACCCACAGTTTCCAGAATAAAAGATAATTAAATCGCTGCCACGAAAAGATTGAAATAAGTGGGACATTTTGATCTGATAAAGCAAGAACACATTTCACACATTTTTCATGAAGTACATACAATCACTTACAAAAGATACTGTACTGTACTTTAATAAAGACGTGTGACAAATAATTCTGCTGTGGCATTGTTTAAAACTATTTTTTGTTAGCTGGTCAAAAAAGAAAAAGTAAGTGGCAACATTGTGTCTTGGTATTAACTTCTTGTTTATTGAACTGATCGTAATCAGGCTGTTGGTTTGATTATCACCACATGAGATCAGAGCAACAACACACTTGCCTTGATCGTCCAGTAAACACAAATTCGCCTCTCATAAAAAAGATATAGATATAATTTTGTGAAGGAAAGAACATTTTAAAAAGTGTCAAGATGTGATCTAATGTATAGTTTAAATATTAAAATATATTTTTTATAGCATTAGCATGTTAAAAATTGTCCCAGCAATCTTTTGTGTGGTGAGATAAAGGACAGGATAATACCAAAAACAACGCACGTACAGTAAGTACCAGTTTTCTTCTGGCATTGACCTTTAAAATGGCCTTTACCCATCAGATTACAAGCAGAATCATGTGAAGGGGATTTAGAAGGGCAAAATAAAAAGGTTAGTGGACAATGCAAATTTCTGTTTCTGTTCCAAACAAAATGATGTTCGATACAACTGCTGATCATCTGAGATCATGTGGTGTTTAATGCTGCAATGCTGTGACACCATCTCAGAATGAGTCATGTCCTACCCACTGCTGCTGATGAAACCAAGTTAGAGAGTGACTTTTGAAAAGCCTGTGTCTGTGTGTTCTCCTATTGGGATTCTGTTGGTGCAGCAGACAGAGCAGATCACTAGCTTGGGTTAATGGGGAGATTACTCTGTAGATGAGTGTAATATAAAACATTAAATCCCACAGATCACAGCATATCAGACACATCACAGGGGCTCAAGCCCTCTATCAACCTGGGACACAGGCCTTCCATCCTTCATGTCAGAAAAAAGCTTTTTGAAATGTGGTTTAATAGCATTTTGTGTGCCTGAAAATGTTGCATTGAGGGTGTAAGCATTTTAAAATGCCAGAAAAGAAACAGCTAATCAAAGCAGTATCTAAAAATGGCATGAATTAGCAGCAGTGAGCCACAATTTGAGGCTGCAATACTCTTGGATGATTTGAGATACAAATACATCTTTAAATTACAACAGTCAAAAAGGTAATGCATTTGTGAAGCACCATGGAAGCCTGATATGCACCTGAGAAAGGTTTTTATTCCTGCTTATTTACAGCTCTCTGTATTCAGATTTGTCAACTGTAGCATTGAGCTGTCAACTATTTCTGTGTGTATAACACACCAGCGGTTTATCTCATATCACTTAGAGATCTCTTTCTTTTTTCATACCAATTTTACAGTATCTCAAAAGCATTAACTAGAAAATGTAGTAAGTAGTTTGAGTTTAGTTTGAGCAAATTCTGCTTTTTTCAGTTTCAAGAAGGTGGATGGTTTTACGTGAACTTACAGTACACTACATGCAACAACTACCATGCTCTGGACAGGTTTAACTGTGGGTAAGAGATCATAAGAGATCTCATGATTACTGTATGTTAGCTAGCTAGCACAAAAATAACTTTCAATTCAATTCTCATATAGAAATTAATATTTTAATATTGCTGCCAGGGTGATTGTAATGGACTAGCAGTGGCAGTGAATGAAGAGGTATCATATCGATCACAAGTGCAGTATGGAGTACCTCAAGGCTCAGTACTAGGGCCGTTACTTTTCACGCTTTACATGTTACCCTTGGGAGATATTATCAGGAGACATGGTGTTAGCTTTCACTGTTATGCTGATGATACTCAGCTCTATATTTCTTCGCGGCCCGGTGAAACATACCAAATTGAGAAACTAACGGAATGCATAGTCGATATAAAAAAAGTAATTAAAGTAATTTTTTACTGCTAAATTCTGAAAAAACAGAGGTGTTAATTATCGGACCTAAAAACCCCACATGTAATAACCTAGAACATTATCTAACACTTGATGGCTGCTCTGTCAATTCTTCTTCATCAGTCAGGAACCTAGGTGTGCTGTTTGATAGCAATCTTTCATTTGAAAGCCATGTTTCTAGCATCTGTAAAACTGCATTTTTTTCATCTCAAAAGCATATCTAAATTGCGACCTATGCTCTCAACGTCAAATGCAGAAATGTTAGTTCATGTGTTTATGACCTCAAGGTTAGACTATTGTAATGCTTTATTGGGTGGTTGTTCTGCACGCTTGATCAACAAACTACAGTTGGTCCAAAATGCAGCAGCTAGAGTCCTTACTAGAACCAGGAAATATGACCATATTAGCCCGGTTCTGTCAACACTGCACTGGCTCCCTATCAAACATCGGATAGATTTTAAAATCTTGTTAATTACTTATAAAGCCCTGAATGGTTTAGCTCCTCAGTACTTGAGCGAGCTCTTATCACAATATAGTCCTCCACGTCCACTGCATTCTCAAAACTCTGGCCGTTTGATAATACCTAGAATATCAAAATCAACTGCGGGCGGCAGATCCTTTTCCTATTTAGCACCCAAACTCTGGAACAATCTACCTAACACTGTTCAGGAGGCAGACACACTCTGTCAGTTTAAATCTAGATTAAAGACCCATCTCTTTAGCCTGGCTTACACATAACACACTAATACGCTTCTATTATTCAAATCCGTTAAAGGATTGTTAGGCTGCATTAATTAGATCAACCGGAACCGGGAACACTCCCCATAACACACAATGTACTCGTTACATCGTAAGTAGAATGGCATCTACGCTAATATTTGTCTGTTTCTTTCCTATTCTGTTTCTCAGTCCGTATCCAGATCAGATGGTGGATCAGCACCAAGAGATGATGTCTACAGCCCTGATCGTCAGCGGAGACCAGGACACCCAGATGACCCCCAGAGACATATCCCCAGCGAAAACCTCGATTAAAATACAATAAAACTAAAAAATATAACAAAATAACTAAAAATATAATAAAATACCTAACTACATAATACTACTATTGTTAGAAATTGCAACAAAATTAAAATAGAAATATAAACTTTTGAACTGCGGGTTTCGTCTGGTCAGAGGAGAACTGGCCCCCCGACTGAGCCTGGTTTCTCCCAAGGTTTTTTTTTCTCCATTCTGTCACAGAGGGAGTTTTGGTTCCTTGCCGCTGTCGCCTCTGGCTTGCTCAGTTGGGGACACTTAATTTCTAGCGATTATTGTTGATTTGATTGCACAGATACTATTTCAACTAAACTGAGCTAGACAATGACATATCTCTGAATTCAATAATGAAATGCCTTTAACTGAAAATTGAGTGTTTAATCTTATCATTATTCATTACTGACACTCTATCCTCCAATTTGATACTGTTAAGTGCTTGGACACAATCTGTATTGTTAAAAGCGCTATATAAATAAAGGTGACTTGACTTGACTTGACTATTTTTCACCAAAGGAAGTTTAAGCTAATCTTCATCTAACATTAGAATAATTTGAAATCAAATAAATATTTTATGTTCAAATATTCATATTAACATAATGAGTTATCTCTAATAATATAACTAGTTTGTAACTCACCCTGCATGCATGAAGATGTAGCTAAGGTAGCGCCAGGCCTGAGCTCTGAGCTGCGGGTGGTATGGCAATGGGCCCTTCAGGAAGTATGGTGATGAGACTTGCAGAACCCAGCGGTTAAGTTGGAATCCGTAATACATAAAGACAACAACCTGAGGACAATGTGGAAAGTAAGAGTCTGTTACTAATGTGATGTCCTTCAAAACATAGTGGGCCGCCTACAGAGGAAGCATTTTAAGGGCACTCTTCACACAATGGCTGTTCTAAAAGTGTTTTCAATATTGTTGAAAATAGTCCCTAATGTTCACCAAGACTACAAGTATTTGATCATCAATACAGCAACAACTGTAACACTGTGAAATATTACAATTTAAACCAATTTAAAAAAATTCTACTTTAATATACTATTAAAATGTAATTCCAATGATTCCAATGTGCTGTTTTGTATATTACGTATTAAAGCAATTAGCACAGTGTGGATGGTTAATGTTCAATATTAATAAACATTTAATTCACTACTAATTTAATAAAAATAATTATTGTAATTAAACATTTATTATTTTACCCAAAGTATTTTATGTTTATTAGAGCATTAGCTTTGTAGCTTATCAACATGTTCATGACAAACCTTAAAATTAATTGCTAATCAAGCC